>NC_049906.1:9472136-9809636 GCF_001411555.2 Juglans regia | reverse complement strand
CACCACAAATTTCTTTTCGAATGTTGGCAGCCCTTGAAGCTGGAAAATATTTCTCCAAAAACAACATCTTCATCTCGTTCCATGTGACAATACTCTCGGAGGGTAGATAATAGAGCCAATCCTTAGCTGAATCTTTCAAAGAAAACGGAAAGGATATTAATTTAATTTGCTCTTCAGTTACCCTCATGGGTTTCATACTCGTGCATACAACATGAAACTCCTTTAAATGCTTGTGAGGATCTTCACCTGCAAGGCTATGAAAAGTGGGCAATAGATGTATTAGTCCATATTTTAATTCAAAAGTAGTAGTAGCATCTAAAGTAGGGAATGTTATGCATAAAGGTTGTTGATTCAAATCAGGGGCAGCAAGCTCTTTCAAAGTTCGATTTCCAGCTAGCCATGACTTCCTCGTCTTCTAAATTAGAATTGCTAGCAAATAGGGAATCAAGAGCCAGATCGTTCTCTTTAGAATTTCTCCGAGCTTCCTTCCTTAACCTGTGCAAAGTTCTCTCTATTTTTGAATCAGATTGAAAATCACATTAATTAGAAGATCGAGTTACAATCATAAACAATCAAGGAAACTCTAATAAACCATGAAAAACAAATCAGGAAAAATCTAGAGTAATGAAAATAAATAAAAATAACTATCGAAAACTAATAATCTTTTTTTTTTCAAAAACTTCAAGAACAAAATAAGGATAACAAGAAGCACAAAAATCAATTAGAATCACTCCCAGGCAACGTCGCCATAATTTGGTGTGCTGTCGCAGGCAACCAAAAATAAAACTTTTACTCCTAAAAATACATGTAGTGGTGCAAGTAATTAAGGATCGTTCCCACAGAGAGTAATTAGCCTAGTTTTATGCTATGTGAACAAAGATGGGGGAGGGGGTTTGAGAATAACGAAAACAATTTTAAGAAGAACAACTAAGGAACAATTCAAATTAAAGTATCAAAATCAATCAAAAGAAAAAATCTTGGTCTAAGTCAACATTCACTACCGAAATTTTACAACTGATCATCGATGCAAATATATATTAATTCATACTTTGAATATTCACCGTTGGAATTATCTTCATATCTCTCTTTAGTCACAAGTAATTAGAAAATAAGAGATCTAATTAACCTTACCTACTAAACAGCCCAAGACAAGTGCTAAATGTTTAATCTAGTAGCAGCCTTAATAATTAGAGAGATCGATGAAGCTAAACAACACAAGCACAAGCGGTTGCACTTAATTTCTTCGAGCGTTCTTCCTAAAATCTAATAATTTCTGAAGCAGCAAATCATTAAATCTTAGTTGCTTCACAAACTAGAGGGATCAAACAATTCCGGATTTGATATCTAATCTAACAATAGATTGCAATGAATAATAAAATAGTAGGTCTTCTAGTAATTAAATGAGACAATCAGGAAAATAGGCACAAAAGAACATCCGATACTCAAAATATAAATTGAACACTAAAAACAAATTAGATCTCATAGTTTTATTGATTCCTAGACTTCCGTTTCCTTCGACCAATTATGAAAGTTTAGCCATACAAGGCTATCATGAAAATTGAAAAGAGAAGTTAGAGAAGAGAGGAGAGAGATGCCCTAGTATGATGATTTCCCCCCTCTTTTACACACCCATGCCCCTTATTAGAATCCTACAAAATCTCCTAAAATATTCTAAACATTATTCTCAAATAACCATATCCAATTTTGACTAATTAAGGAAAATATTAAAAATAAAATAAAGTCCTAATATAACTAGGAAAATGGTATTTTCCAGCTGTAACTTTCGTGCACCAGATCTAAAAAACGTCCGCAATTAAATCGCATATTTGAAGTGCATGATAAGGAATGTTCTGGAACGTCTGCAGTGCAAGTGTGTCAACTTCAAACCCGATTTTGACCTTGATGCAGCTAGTATCTCTCAAAACTCAAAACAAGAAAGTTGTAGAGATTTTTTGATGTTCCATTGCATTTTGAATCATCTCAATCGAAGATCGGATGAGAGAGTTATGCCCAGATTATAAAGCCTTGTCGAAACTGTCTAGAATCGCCCAATTAGCTTCGTTTTGCATTTAACGACTCCATTTACATCCTAAGTAAAAATATAAGAATAATGAGTAAATTTAGGCACCAAATAAGTATAAAAAAACTAAACATTAAAGGAGAAAAATATGACACTTTGCATTCTCATCAGTTTGCTAGACAATTAGAGTAGAAGAAGTGCGGCCGGTGAGCTTATCGCGAGCGTGGTTGGGGAGCAAAGCTCACAGGTTGTAGGGATGATGGTGTGGCGGGTAGGAGAAGGGAGGGAGAGAAAAGAAAAGGAGAAAAAAAAAGATAATTAGGGTTTTTAACCGTTAGTGTGAGGGGAGATGGGCTTCAAAGACTTGGGTTGGTCTTCATATGGGCTGGGCTTCACACATTGTCTTACTTTATTTTCATCAATGGTGTTCTACAAAATTCTTTTAAACCAACAAAAGGGATTAGACAGGGTGACCCTTTCTCACCCTATCTTTTCATCTCGTGTTTTGAAGCTCTGAGTAATCTTCTTGTCAATGCAGAAATCTCAGGATCCATAACAGGCATCCCTCTAGCTCCAGGACAACTTCATATAAAATATCTTTTTTTTGCAGATGACAGTATTCTTTTTTGCAAGGTAAACTCTTTGGAGTGGAGTAGAATGGTAGACATGTTGGACACTTATGAAAGGGCATCTGGTCAAAAGCTCAATAAGGAAAAAACTTCCATTCATTTAAGTAGAAATACCAGCATAGAAGTACAAGATATCATCTTAAGCATAGTTGGCATCATGTCTACAAATTCTTATGAGAAGTACCTTGGCCTCCCTGCCGTAGTTGGAAAATCCAGGACCAAGTCTTTCAAAAGCGTTCTGGACAAAGTTAACCACATGCTCAGTAACTATAAAATGAAATTCCTATCCCAGGTAGGGAAGGAAGTCCTACTCAAGTCAGTTATTCAAGCTCTATCCACATACAACGTGGGAGTTTTCAGACTTCCAAGTTCCCTTCTCAGGCAGATCAACAGATTGATGCAAAGCTTTTGGTGGGACCTGAAAGAAAATGAAAGGAAAATTCACTGGGTCAAATGGAATAAAATGGGGGAAGGCAAAGACAGCAAGCGGTTTGGGTTTTAGGGATTTGGAAAGTTTTAATCTTGCAATGTTAGCCAAACAAGGTTGAAGATTGATCCAAAGCCCCCTAATTCCTTACCTTCTCAAGTGCTCAAGCTGAAGTATTTTCCTCAGATCCCATTCTTCCAAGCAAAAGTAGGGAGCATACCTTCTTTCATGTGGAGGAGTATTCTAGCAGCAAGACCTTTAATAGAGGAGGGAACCTTTAATAGAGGAGGGAACTTTGTGAATGATAGGTAATGGAGAACAAGTCCAGATATGGAAGGATAAGTGGATACCTTAGCCAACTTCATACAAAATTCAAAGTCTGGGTTAGTATCTTGGACGAATCTACAAGAGTCCATGCTCTAATTGACTCAGATACTAAGCAATGAAATTTAGCCCTTGTTGATGAGATTTTTTCAAGGGAATTAAGAAGCTAAAACTATCAAGAAAATCCCCATAGTTGCTGTAATAGCTATTACAAATTAATTTGGAGAGAAACTACAAATGGAAAATTCTTGGTTAGGAGTGCCTATTATATGCAAAAAGAGAAGCAGAACATAACAAGAGGGCATCCATCTAGTACCAGTAATAAAAAGGATATTTGGCCATTAATCTGGACAAAGATTTTATATTGACCTAAAATCAATAGATTAGTTCAAGGACTAGAATTCTTCCCTTTACTATTTTATTTAATTCCACTTAAAAGTTTATTCTTTACCCACAACATTTATTTCAGAAATGTTTGGTATGTGTCCTCACAAAATTATGAAGAATCATGTTGTTCGCATGCATTATTAATCTGGTCGGTTTCTTTAGCATGCATGCAGTACACGAAGGAAGACAAATGGCACTGATGATCATGATGTGTTGACTATTATTCTAGATATGAATTTCTGTGATATTTATAGAAAATGAAAAAAATAAAGGTTTCCAGTACATGATAGCTAGGGACTAGGCCATCAATTCCTTAGAAATTAAGTATTTTACCATGTAAGATTTTTCATGTCTCAATTTATCATTAATCTTATCTTAGTTAATTAAAAACCACATCATTTTTCATTCTTAAAACATGTTAATTAAATACGATAAATTACATCAAATGCAGGATTGTTTTTGGATATTATATTATATGGGCCAGATTAGATAAAGATCAAAGAATTTAAAATTAATAATATTTTTTAATATTATTATTATGATATAAAAAATTTTGAATAGTGTTATTCATATTCTTGCGTGACATTAAAGATCATCCGGGTGAGTCAATGACTCAATATGCATGATGACATATGATGACTGAATTATTTACGTAAAAATATTGGTATGGGTAGTTCTACAGTCATCGTTGGGACTCCCGTTGAGATTCTCGCTAGTTCATTTTATATGTATTTTTTTTTTACTTTTTTTCACATATATTTTTTTTAACATTTTCAAATATTAATTTTTTAAAAAATTTATAATATTATTAAAATATATTTATTTAATCATTAAGTATAATAATAATTAAAATAAAATAAAAACAATAGTGACCCGAGGGGAAACTAATAACGAAAATAATAAAATACACACAATATATTATATAATAATATTATAAAATGAGAATATTTTTATAAAATGACGTTATTTTTATAAAATATTTTATAAAAATATTTTTTATTTAAAATATTGTTACGTAAAGTGATGTAAAAAATATAATGTATAAATTATTTATATATTATATATATATTGTAGCATCAGATTGCGGGTCAAAGTTGCTTGTCAGGCTGCCTATGCATGCGCGCACTTCTTTTCAGATATAGTTTTCTAGGATGATTAAAAAAATATGTTAGGAACATGTCAACAAATTGCAATCCTAATTACTGGTTTGTAGAGATCAGACAGCAGAATCATCCTTAATTTCTCCGTTGGTACTTCCGCCGCGCGCAATGTTTGATTAATTAATAGAGGATTAGGATCCTTATCAGACGCGTGTCTGTCACGCGCGTGTACAAACGTCTCGGATTTCTTCGACTAAACTTACGTATGAAGACGTTGAAGCTCTTACTTACAGTCCGGATATTGAATTAAACACGTGATCATCAGCAACGTTAGATAATTCTTATATATGCAGTAGCTAGCAAGCTAGATAGATGTTATTAAGTCATAAAAAACATGTCCCACATGGAGAATTGATGTACATTGATTTGAAGATGGACGTGATCATCCAAACATAAGGCTATAAATACGGGTTGGCTTTCTTCTCTCTTCATCTTAATTAACTATCAAAGTACTTCGATCGAGTAATTACCCATTAATTTCATCTTTTCCATGGAAAACACAATGTCGGTTCATCCTAATCAGCAGCCAACATCAAAGAACTTGATCACCATTCTAAGCATTGATGGGGGTGGCATCAGGGGAATCATCCCTGCAACTATACTTGCTTTCCTTGAATCCCAACTTCAGGTATATATATGATTACTTTTTATTTACAAGAAAGTTTCAGGCCGGTTTTAATTTACAAAAAGACATATACAACCATATATATATATATATATATATATATATATATATATATATATTATATAAAAGTTCATCATAATTATATCCAGTGCAGAAGAAGCTATATTAGCGTCCCCATGTACACTACTAGCTAACAAGTTTGATATAACAATGGCGCAGGAGTTGGATGGTGAGGAAGTTAGACTTGCAGACTACTTCGACGTGATTGCAGGAACAAGCACAGGTGGTCTTGTTACTGCCATGTTAGCTGCTCCAAATGAAAAGAATCGACCTCTTTTTGATGCTAAGGATATCAAGCCCTTCTATCTTCAACACGGCCCTCAGATTTTCCCACAGGAGAGGTACTACTCTTCATACCTTAAACCCTCCCTCCATCAGCATGCAGGTCTAGATCTATATGCTGTGCAAAACTACGCTTTTTCACATTCTTGATACTTTAATATTAACTGGATGAGCATAATGTACCTTTTTTTTATTATTATTACAGCGGCATATATGGAGCAATAAAAAATACATTTAGATCCCTGATAGGACCCAAATATGACGGGAAATACCTTCACCGGATTCTAAGAGAGAAATTAGGGGGAACTCGACTGGATAGCACATTGACCAACGTTGTTATACCAACTTTTGATATCAAGCAACTACAACCAACCATTTTCTCATCGTCTGAGGTTTGATCTCTCTCTCTCTCTCTCTAGAAAGTCGTTGTTTGTTAAACTTGAGAGCATTGTTTTTACATATTCTTACTTTGTGCAGGCGAAAAAGGACTCCTGTTTGAATGCTCGACTGTCAGACATATGCATAGGCACTTCGGCAGCTCCAACCTACCTCCCTGCCCATCACTTCAACCACCAAAATGATGTAGGAAATGTTAGAGAATTCAATCTTATAGATGGTGGTGTTGTTGCAAACAATCCGGTACAATTTTATCTTTTTAGTATGTTTTCCAAAAGTTTCAACATCAAAGTTCCAAAATATTAAGCTTATCTTTATCTGTTTCCCATGGTCCAGGCTCTAGTGGCCATAAACCAAGTGACTAAACAGATATCTGATGCAAATCCTAATTTCTTCCCAATCAAATCCACGGATTATGGTCGCTTTCTAGTAATCTCAATAGGCACAGGTTCAGGAAAGATAGAAAAAAGATACAATGCAAAAATGGTAGCCAAGTGGGGAATTCTGAACTGGTTACTTCATGGTGATTCAGTACCATTGGTGGATGTGTTTACTCAATCAAGTGCAGATATGGTTGATTTGAACCTAGCTGTGGTGTTCCAAGCCCTTCATTCCGAAGAGAATTACCTCAGAATTCAAGTAAGAAACTCTTCTTTAGGTTTTTAATTCATCCAAGGATTATTGAGTCTTAAAATTTCCAAGTTGATAACTATTTTTATGAAATGCTGTGGTTAGGATGACACACTGACTGGGACTGAAGCTTCAGTTGATGCGTCTACGAAAGAGAACTTGAACAAACTCGTAGAGATAGGGGAGAAGTTATTGAAGAAACCAGTATCAAGGGTGAATTTAGAGACGGGTTTATCAGAACCAGTTAAAAACTGTGGCACAAATGAGGAGGCTTTGAGAAAGTATGGAAAACCTTTCTTGCATGTGAGCTGTAGCATATCTTTAATCATATTTTGCTATCAAGCTAAGTGTGCATCATAAAACTGTTTTGCAGATTAGCTGAAAAACTTTCACAAGAAAGAAAGTGGAGAGAGGAAAAATCTACACATGGAAAAGTTGCACATTGATGCAGATTACTTAATTCGTCTCTAAAGTACTTGAGCTATTAATCGTATCCATTTCTACATGATGTAGTAGTCAAAGATTTGTTCATTTTGCCGTTCAGATTAATCTTTTCGTCCTTCAAATAATTTAGTGTAATGTGTCCCACGAAAGGAAAGGAATTCATTGTTCAATGATTGTTAATTTTGGAGTTACAATGACGCTATTTCGCTACATAATATTGAATAATTTGCAAGAATCGCTTGATAAATTTATACCCGTGGTTGAATTCCAAGCATTTAATTCAATGACAATTTAATTCTTAAAGGACTTTGATCCTTTTGAAAAAGCCTTGATATTTTATTTTTGTGCCAAAAATCTAACAAACCGGAAAATATAAAGAAGCACCAGCTGCTAAACCATGCATACATGTTGGAGGCGACGAGAGAACAAAAAAGAGGTTTAGAAAAGTTGAAAGGATTTGGAAAGATCATAATAACTTTGAGCGAACCATTTGGAAAGAGGAAAAAAGAAAAAGCAGAAAATGGAAACACATAAAGCAAAAGATTCCCCAATCCCATCACTGTGGACTACTACAAAGGAAAACGTGTAAAACTTCTGGTTATATTTAAAATATACAAAACAAATATTTCCCGAAGTGAAAAGAGAGAAAACACAAATAATTTTGATCCCACTGGTCTGCAAACGTAGCAAAAGAAAAAACAAAAATTGAAGCAATTGATCAGACAAAGCAAATTAAATATTCCCACATACATGAAATCACTATAATTTAAGAGCTCAAGACTCGTAAAAGAAGTCTTTCTTTCTTTTCTAAGAAGTAAGAAGTCTCACATGACTAGCACTTGTATGGTTTTTAAGACTTCAAGTAGGCCCAAAGATACATGAAATCACTGGTCCAACTGGAAAAAAAAATATGATAAAATCTATATCAATTGGCCTCCTTTGATAAGAGTAATCTCATTACTATAATTTTTTTAAGCTCTCATCTAAAAGAAAATAAATAATTAAATTTTAAAATAAAAATAATATTTTATTCACATTTCAAATTTTATCTCATTTTATCTATGTGATATCCCATATTTTAGTTTATTTTAATTGAATGAGTATTTTAATTAATTTAAATGTTGGTTCTCTTATTTTAAATTTATCGGATTTCTTGTTGGTTTATTGTTATGATTTTTAAGTTGTGAATTTTATTTTGATATGCTTTCTTAATATTAATTATCGTTTTGCATTTAAATTATACTTTACTTTAAATCAGTTTAATGTTGGACTTAAAATTATTATATTTTTGGATTTTTATTATTATTTTATCTTAACTAGTCACTGCGTTTAAATTATTTTATTTAACTTATTGTTTTGGATTCTTATCGTTGAATTGGACATCATCTTTTTCCCTCATTTTTTTCTTTTTCTCTTTTTCTTCTCCTCTTCTTTTTCTTTTTTCTTCATTTCTTTTTTCTCCTTTCCACTGCATCTCTCTCCTCCCGTGCGCGCGACAACCCTTTCCTTTCTTCCCATCCGTTTGTTTCTTTTGCCCTAGCGCCACCGTGAGCTGTCCATGTCTATCACCGCCCCTCACATTTTCTTCCCCTTCGTCTGGCGACCTCACCCCTCCGTTTTCAACTCTTTCATCGCCGTTGTTTGCTCCCACGCGCAACTTTAAGACGCAGCACCCTTGAGCTCGCGCGCCGCCGTCGCACCACCATTGGCCACCATATTTTCACCACACCATCATCGACCTCCCAGCTACTTAACCGACCCATCCTCAACCCCGATCTACCACCGGTGAAGCCCATCCATCTCCATTTCCGATTTGAGTAGTTTGGATTTCAACCGCCGTCCACGCCGCCACCCACGACCAACCACCACTACCATTAGCTTCACCAACACCCCTAGGCCCTTCCCTATTATTCTTAAGTCTTCGTTTGTCCGCATTCAAATGTTGAGTTTTTTGAGACCCGCGGCCCTTGTACATTTTCTACTGTTACATTGTTGTGCCGCCACTTCTAGCACCTTCATGATCATTCAAAAATTATATTATAGCACTCTAAGTATATTTCCAAAGAAATTTTGAGATTTAAATGTATTTTTGCGCTAATTCATATTTATTGTAAACTAGTTGGTTGTGCCGGACTAAATTCGAGGAGTAAGGGAGTCGGTTGGATTGGAGGATGGAGTTGTTGTGTGATTGGGTTATTGCGGTAATTTGTTGCTTGTTGGATATTTGTGTCGTGTCATGTACATTGCATATTTGCACGCATGTTTATGTTTATAAATCAAAACTGGATTTTTGTATAATTGCATACATGTTCATGTGTATATTTGAAAACTGGGTTTTCATGTGAGAAATGATTTTTGAGTGCGTGTGTATCACGACCCCAAGCCGAGATGAGGGTATTATCTCGATGGAGCTCCTCTAGTCACTCGGGAGCGGAATATACTTAGTGACGTCCCCTGGGATAGTAATGCTCTCGTGCCGACTCCGTGGCCCCTCTTGCTGGCAGGGGCAAGATGATGCTTGGCCACGAACACGTTGGGCATGGAACTAGGTATTGCTTGTTACAAAGTCACTCACATGGTCGTTACCTGTGGTGTGACAAAGGGAGCCAGGGTGTGCGGATGCTCCCTAGGGGAGATCATGGTGCATACGGTAAAAAAAAGGAATAATGGGCTATTTTTTGAGAAAATGACGTGTGTTGGATAAATAGATTTTATGTGAATCATTTTCTGGAAAAATGATGAATTATTGTTTTGGGCCATTTTCTGGGAAAATGGCAAGAAATATGTTTATGGATATGTCTTGGGCCAAATGGGATTTTGGCGTGCGTTGGAACATATTCATTTTCGGGAAAAATGATGTGTTGGGCATAATGTATATTTCATCATATGCATGCATAATTGTTGGTTGCATTAATGCATTTTTATCTCGTGGGTTGTTTAGATTATTACTTACCTGCAGTACCATTTTATAGTATCGTAGATTTTGATGCAGATGACGCTGATGTTGAGCTTGAGGATTTGGCTCCACAAGAGGAATTATTTGGGATCACTCGCTCGTGCTTGAGATTTGTTTCCCGCTTGTTGAATTATGTATTTTGGAATTATTATATTTTTATGGGATAATTGTATTACTCTTTAAAACGTATTGTTTTAAGTGGATTTGTATTAAACAATTATGGTACTTAGTCGACTTATTTAAATTATCTGCTACTTTATTTCGTTGTACATTGTTGTATGTATACATACTTAGCACTTATCCCTGGGATGCATGATCGTGTTGTCATCATCTGAGCATCTCGATTCCCAAGTTCCCGTACGTGAGGGTCGGGGGCGTCACAATCTATGTAACCATATGGGGCATCTCATCTCATCTCAACTTTCAAATTCAATCTCTCTTCCTACCCCATGCTGAGTAGGATGAAGAGATATAGCTCATGTCGTTGTTGGACTAACAATTTAATTAAGGGTATCTATTAAAAATAAATTATTCAAACGAAAAACGAATATTAGTATTCAAAATTATTATGTTAAAGGCGATGGTATTTGGAGATGTTGTGCCAATTGTGCAACACATGATGTTAATAATGCTAAATACAGTCATGAGTTGTGCACAGTGCTTGTACAATCCATGAATATTAAAAAATAGCTTTTTTATGTTGATATTATAATTACTCATTTTTTTAAAAAGAGTGCAAGATGCTTGCACAATCTATGAATATATTTAGTATTACTCGAATTAATATATATACCCAATGGCACCTCTAGTGGCATGCTTAGAGTCATAATTAAGGGCTTGTTTGGATAAAGTTTTCATCCCAAAATTTCCATCTCATCTCTTTCCCAAACATCACTCAAACACAAATACTTTCAAACTAATCATTACATATTTTTCAAACTAATCACAATAACTTTCCCAAATTTTCAAAAAACTAAAAACAATTCAACATTTTCAAAACCCAAAAAAAAGTAATATTAAAAAACTATATTCTAAGAATAATTTAACTTTATAATATTTTTTATTCAACTTTTTCTCTCTCCTTTTCCAAAACTCAAAAAATGCTCAATTCAAATTATCTCACTACTATTCATAAACTATCTTACTACTATTCACAAAAGTTTAACATGAGTAAGTTTTAGGAAAAAAAAAAAAAACCTAGGGGTTTCTTATTTTGATTGTAATTTCCAATTAATGCTTGATTATGGTCAGAAAAAAATGTATTACATTAAAAAATGAATAGAGAGGATCAACTTATTTATTCACCATATATAATATAAAAAATGAACAGATAGTCTTGTTGTAAGGTCACGGTAGTGACCGCTATCGCCCAAGCTAGTGGCTTCTGACACCACTGGCCATGCCAGACAGCGAGCAATGCATGGGTTATCCTGACAATAGTATAACTCTCTTTCCCTTATCCTCGTTATTATGTTAGTGGTTGATTAGGTTGTGAACTGTGCTATTAGTATTTGTGGAGTTAATTATATAGTGTGGTAATGTGATATGTTGTATACGCGAAATATTGGGCATAGTTGGGAATTGTGTTATGTCATTGTGGACTGTGATGTGAAGTGTGGTTGTGAAGTATGTGCCGTAATGGTGACGTGGCATTGTGTGGATTGGGAAGTAAAGTATACTCACATGGTGTAGCAAGAAATAAGGAGAGTATACATAAAATATACCCTCCCAGGATAGCGTAGAATAGGAAGAGTACACGTGGAGTGTATTCTGTGTGGCGTAGTATAATGTGAAGGGAGTATACATGGAGTGTACTCCATGTGGTGGAGTGATGTACCATGTGGCATGCATCGTAGTAGTTCTGACGTAGTGTGATGTGAAAGGAGTACACGTGGTATGTATCCCATGTGGCGAGACATCATATGGTGTGTGTGCCGTAGTGGTAATGTGGCGTAGTGTAGTGTGATGGGAGTACACGTGGAGTGTACTCCATGGGATGAAGCAATACTTCATATGGCGTGTCGCGAAGATAAGGATGGTTGCATAGTTGAGAAGTGTGGAACTTGATGTGGGGTGCTGGGAACTGTGGAATAGTGTCCCGGAGTAGCTATGATGTGACTGGTAGTCCTAGTGACGGGTGTCACCGTGTAGCAGTGTTACAGCTGCTATACGTGTGAAGTGACAGAATAGTGTAAGAGTGGCGTAGTGGAAGCATGATGGGGGGATGTCACTAGGGGTGTAACCGGTCCGGTCCGGTCCGGTTTTGGATAAAATCTAGGACCGAACCAGTATGTACCGGTTTTGTATTTTTCAAAACCAATTACGCTCCGGTTTTACCGATTTCCGGTCCGGTCCGGTCCGGTTTTCCGATTTAAAAATTGATTTAAAAAAAACTGTTTTATACTTTTATTAATATATTAGACTATATAATAGTATTAATATTAGACTATTGGTATAGTTATAAGTTATATATTAGTATTAGTTATAAACTTTTAGTGATTTAGTATTAACATTTTATGTAATAATTTATAAATTATAATAAGAAATTATTTCATATATGAATATATATGTTATATATAAAATTTCACATAAAAATTTATAATTATACATTATATATAAAACTTATATATATTAATATTTAATATATATAAAATATTTTGTATAAAAATTATATATAAAAATATTATTTTTATTTTTTTTAATCAACCGGTCCAAAAAATTCCGAAACCGGAACCGGACCGGAACTGGCCAGTTTTTACGTTTTAAAAACCGGTTCCGGACCGGACCGGTTCAAAACCGGTAAAACCGGTCCGGTTCGGTCCGGTCCGGTCCGATTTTTTGATTTTTTGGTTTGAGTTTACACCCCTAGATGTCAAAAAGTGACAAGGTTAAACTAGAAGGCGAGCTTGTGAGGACTTAGTGTAAGAGCGACGTAACGAGAATGTGACAGGAGTATTGTTAATTAGAATTAATTATGTCCCTTTGATTTTCTCTTCGCTGCGAATATAACTGTACTCCATTTACTTTAAGCATGTGCGCACACACTTGTTGTCACAATGAATCAATCTATACAAATTTTTATGATCTTTACTTGATTATGATTGGCAATGGGCTTTTTCTTTCTCATCCCAATATAATCCATGGGATCGTACCGTTCATGCATGGAAGTTGCCCTTGGACCCAACCAGCATAGCAAGCAACACATTGGGGTTGGTTTCCACCTGTCATTATAAGAAAATTGTTTATTTGTGCCTAGTTAATTCTAGTGAAATGACTATTTATACCTACAATAAGTCTGTTTTGATCACAAATAATCTTTTCGCCGCAAGTAAATGGTCACAAAAGCCTTTTTTTCTTATAGTGCGTAATTGAGGCTTTTCCGAAAGGATCATAGAAATTCTTTAAAAAATCCTAAGCTATTTTATAAAATACAATTATTTAGATCTCTACGATAATAATTTATAACTTAAATGGTTGGGATTTTACAAACATAAATTTCCAAGGAACTATGGCAAATTAACCTTTATTTGAGACATGTAGCTAATTATATAGAGTAACACATCATTTCAATATAAAATTTTCAATCACATATAACATGATTAGTCATAATTTTTACATCAAACACGTATTAATACAAATTTAATACAAACACGCTTCAAACAATCAACGAACAATGTAATTCCTTTCATGGGTTGATCCGAGACATTACAAGAAAATTAAAGAATGAAAAGAATAAGCTGAATTACACATAAAAGAACTTTGACTGCACATGTAGATTGGATGCAATTAAGCACGTACGTGCTTAATAGCCCGACTTAAAGACGAGTGTCGACTTCAACTTTCAGGTTCTCCTTGTTTGCAGGTTTTCCCTTTCGACACTTTCTTTCTTGTGAAAGTTTTTTTGCTACCCTGTAAGAAGAGTTTTATGTACAATTAGTTTCAAAATATTATGATCACAAACGCGATATTTTAACTAATTAATGACAAGTGCATGCATGAGTGCACATTCAAAGCATGTTTCACCATACATTCGCAAAGCCTCCTCATTTGTGCCACAGTTTTTGGCTGGTTCTGACAAACCTGTCTGCAAATTCACCCTTGATACTGGTTTCTTCAACAGTTTCTCCCCTATCTCTACAAGTTTGTTCAAGTTCTCTTTCGTAGAGTTATCAACTGAAGCTGCTGTCCCAGTCAAGGTGTCATCCTAAACAAGTATTTCATAAAAATAGTAATTAATAACTTGGAAGCTTAATCCCCTTGCAAGTATTCAAATTCAAACCCTGAATCAGAAGAAATTTCTTACTTGAATTCTAAGGTAATTCTCTTCTGAATGAAGGGCTTGGAAAACCACAGCTAGATTTGAATCAACCATATCTGCACTTGCTTGAGTAAACACATCCACTAATGGAACTGAACCTCCATGAATTAACCAATTCAGAAGGCCCCATTTGGCCGCCATTTTAGCATTGTATCTTTTCTCTATCTTTCCTGAGCCTGTTCCTATTGAGATCACCAGAAAACGACCATAGTCTGTGGACTTTATTGGAAAGAAATCAGGATTTGCATCGAAGATCTGTTTGATCACTTGATTTATGGCAACAAGAGCCTGGTAGACCATGGTTCCCAGAAGACACATAAAGATCATCAACTTAAATTTTGGAGCTTTTAAGGTAAATAAAAAAGCACATGAAAGATTATTATATATTATACCGGATTGTTTGCAACAACACCACCATCTATAAGATTGAAGTTACTAAAATTCCCAGCACTGGTTTGGTGATTGAAGTGGTGAGCAGGAAGATAAGTTGGAGCTGCCGACGTGCCAATGCATATGTCGGACAGTTGAGCATTCAAACAAGGGTCATTTTTCGCCTGCGTGCATGAACTCAGATCATGAATATTTTAATAAAATAATTCTTTTCAATTTGTTGAGATCCTAAGAATTTAATGTTTAACGTAAATAACTTATAATTTAATATTATAGCTTGAATATTGAAACTAATAATATTGTTAATGTTTCCACGACATTTTCTTTGTTTCCAAGTACCTCCAATTATCATTTGGTCAAATTCTACATGAGAGAGAGAGAGAGAGAGAGAGAGAGAGAGAGAGAGAGAGAGAGATCATACCTCATATGACGAGAAAATGGTTGGCTGTAGGTGCTTGATATCAAACGTCGGTATAACAACATTGGTCAATGTGTTGTCTAGCCGTGTTTCCCCTAATTTCTCCCTTAGAACCCCATGAAGATATTTCCCATCATACTTTGGTCCTATAAGAGATCTGAACATTTTTCTGATTGCTCCAAACAAGCCACTGTAATCAAAATCAGCACATGCATGCATGCTCATTTGTTAATATATATTTAAATATCGAGAGTTTTTAGAAACACTACCATATAAGCACAAAATATATATAGCGATGCTTTTGTGTATGTGTGAAGGAGGGAGGGAGTTGTCAAAATAGGAGGAATATTAGAACATACTATTAAGAATATGATATAAATAATAAAATTCTATCTTTTCAAATCAAATTAAGTTTTTGGGATAAGTGGTAATTTCGAATGATATCAGAGTAGATGTTCTGAGTTTGAACTCGGACTTTACAATCTACTCTATCTAATTAAATATTTTACGTGTTGGACCGTTCATTGAGAGCTAGAGAGCTTAACTCATACGTAAGGAGGAGTGTTAAGAAGATGATATAAATAATAAAAAACTAATTCTTCCGGTCACTTGCTTAAACTTTTGAAATAAATGATAATTTCACACGTCCATATTTGCGCAGTTGAGCAGTACAATACTTACTTTTTATATGTTTATCCCGACTTTGAAAGTAGCTAATTGGAAGCTTTAATCTAGATAAGGTGGGATTGCCCAGCTTTAATACAATGATCTTCTTATGTGTCTCATTTTAAGTTGTTAATAGTTCATACTTAGTTCTAGCTTTTATACAAGCTTGGTTTTGGGATTTCTTCATGTAATCCTTATCAATATTTTACTTGTAAGAAGGTATTCTCCTCTGTTAAAAGAGAGGGTAATTATATGAAATCGCTTGCTTGTTCTTAAAAAAAGAAAATATGAGTAGCACTACCTGTTCTGTGGGAAAATTCCAGGACCATGCTCGAGATAGAAGGGCTTGATATCCTTAGCGTCAAAGAGTGGTCGATTATTTTCATTTGGAGTAGCTAACATGGCAGTAACAAGACCACCTGTGCTTGTTCCTGCAATCACGTCAAAGTAGTCTGCAAGTCTAGCTTCTTCTCCATCCAACTCCTATGCCATGTTTATATGAAATACTTGTTAGTACGTACATGGTAACATTAATATAACATTAAGAACTGAAACTTTCCTGCAAACCAAAGTATTGCACGTATACCTGAAGTTCTGATTCAAGGAAAGCAAGTATAGCAGCAGGAATGATCCCCCTGATGCCACCCCCATCGATGCTTAGAATTGTGATCAAGTTCCTGTTTGTTGGGTGTTGAGCCTCATGAATCGGCATTGTTTTTTCCATGGAAAATCTGGGAAAGGGTATGCAAGTGGTGGTCGTAAGATGAGAAGAAAAGATTGCCTTGGTGGTCGTTCTGGCATTTGATCCATCGACGAACCCCTATTTATAGAGAATAAATTATAGCCTTACTGGGTCTGGACTTGGCCATGCATGGCCATCCTCAAAATTTCAAATGTCCTTATCTTTTCCCAGTTGCATATGTTCATAAGTTACGTAGCTGAACAGGAAATTGTACTAGTCTTGCTTTGAAACTTTCCATAGTTCAAACATTCTCTTAGAATATATATTTATATATATATATATATATATATAATATTCTATGATTTAATAACAGCTAGAATATAAGAATTTTCTCCCGGATGTATATTATATATAATATGATGACCCAAAAAAAAAAAAAAGTAGAAAAAGATCATGACAATTTTCTCATGCACCTCCTGTTTAATTGATGAAAAACTCTATTCATTACATATCCATTTTCTCATTCTCTCATCGTCCTATGATATGGTATTAGATGATAGATTTACAAGTAAAATATAATAACTAGTCTCTAATCATTTAACGCCACATCATGAGATAATAAAAATTAAGATGATAAGTAGCTTTACTCAAAAATTAAGGATCCTAATTAATCCGGCCACAATTAAGCTTTGTGGTCCATGGAGGTGCCAACTACATACAAAGAAACATATGTTACGTATAGGTACTTAGTCCAGCTTGCTTCTATTTAGCGGACAATTAATATATAATTAATTAATTCAATATGTCTAGATCAGATTATCATAATCTATAGCAAATTGCATGCATGCATGCATGTTTGGTTATATTAATTTAATTTGGGATTGCTGACCTGTTCAGAAAATTACTATTTTTATCGATCCTAAAGATCTCTAGTACGTAGTAGATTTCGATCTTGGACACGCAACCTCATGATCAGGCTAGACATGACCAGTAGTTTCCAGGAAAGTCAGTCATATACTGACCATTCACCCATGGATTCTCTTTGGCAGCCATGGGTGACCGACCCTTCATTACAGGATTTTATCAACCCCAATATCTGCAATAGATTTTTTTTGGTCGCTGATCGGTCTTGCTACGAAAATTCCGTGATTTGCGGACAACATTTACAATAAACACCGGCAAATAATTCCAGGCATTTATTTATCGGTATAAAACAACTTCGGAATTGGTAGAACTAGTTCTGACTTTTGCTCAAACAACGGGCCGGACTTGAAAAAATGATTACCAGCGTTCTGAGTAAATTAACGGCGTTTAATTATCTAAGGGCAGGTTTGGTAACCAAAATAAAATATAAAATTTTCATCTCATCTCATCTGATCATTATACTTTTTTCAAATCTCTATATAAAATATAATAAACAATTCAACTTTTTCAAATCCCAATACACATTTTTCAAATTCTAAAATAATAATAATATTAAAACATAATATTTTAAATTTTAAAATAAAATATAAAATTCTCATCTCACCTCCAAACATGCCCTTAAATGCCACCGCTAATACGTTGCCGACTTTTTGTATAAACACTGCTAGTTATTTTTTTTCGGTGTTTTGGAAGCGCGCCAACTTACTAGAACTACAACTGAATATAGTAGTTTCCGGCATTTTTAAAACTCTAATAATAAAGTCACGTACACTAGCTAGTTGTGAGTTGGCGTAATTCTAAGCACGTGATTTATATGAAAAAAAATTAATTTTTTAATAATAAATTTTATTTTTTTTCAAAGCAATTACATGATATTTACGCACTTTATGATTGTATATAAAATTACTCTTAAATAAATATTTACGTTACCGGTGTTTTAGAAACTCCACCAAACTTAGATGGGAGTACTCCATATATAGCGGTTAAGCAGTGCTTAAAAAAAATCGGTAATAGAAAATTCCATGACAAAAACTAATAAATAAATCAAAATAAATATAATATAATGAATCATTTTGATACAATAGAGAAAAAGAATTACAGATCAAATCACATGAAAATGATCATGCATGTTTGAACAATTCTATTGATTTCTAGAGCCTCTTGATCTTTCGTTGGCAATTACTTCTATCCGTTACATTCCAATATCTCCAAAATTTCAATTTCATGCATGCTATATATATTCCATAAAAGTGGCTGAACATTAGCATACCCTGAAAGGTACCTCATTAAATACTTACGTACATTTATTGGTGCTTGAGATATCCCTTTGGAAAAAGAAAAAAACTCAATCAAATGATACACTTAACCTTTTTTTTTTTTTTAATAAAACCATGACTTTTATATTCCATTAAAAATTAATCAATACATGTCTTGTCTTGTAAAACATAGCTGTGATAACCCTCCGGGCTATCTTCTATCCAAATTTGTTCTTCATTTGCAGTATAAGCAAAACTTGCTAAATAATGAGTTACCTTATTCCCTTCCCTATAAGTATGTTGGACCATCCAAAAGGGTCTGTTGGCAAGAAATCCTTTGATGTCTTCCACAATCTGACCATTCTATTCCCAGTTATCTTCAGTGTTGTTCACTGCCTTGATGGTTCCCAATGCATTCCCTTCAAATATAGCAGCTCCAATTCCTAACTCAACATCCAAATTTAGAACTCTCCACAAAGCAGTGGATTCAGCAAGGGCTTGAGAGGTGATTTGTGACTTTGGCATACTCAGAGAGACTAGGACTTCCCCTTCATCTCTAATAATCACACATGTCCCCATCTTCTTATTTTTTGGATCAAAAGTTGCATCCCAGTTAATCTTCACAGCACCACCCATAGGCGCTTTACATATGACCAAATATCTATCAATTTGGATGCTTGCTAGACTTAAGCTTTGATTACAATAAGCTTGTGAGTATAAACACTACAGGAAATTTTCCTTCTCGTGGGGAGCGAAATCCCCGCATTTCCCCTGTTTTCTCGCAACAAATTTTCAGAAACTGCGATAATTACTCTTCGCTAATCGGTCGAAAGTAAAACGTCTGCTTAGTTGATTTTCGGTGATAAATCATCAGCGGCCGCAATTGCTGCACCTAACTCGGCAGTTCATCTCTCGCAGCAAAATCGCCTTGCCAATTTGGGAGAAGGGCAATTACGGTGATGAGGCGTCGCAAATTTGGAGTGATTTACGGCGATTTTGCGGGTCCGTAAAATCCAGATTTCGGCGAATTTGGGGCTGGCCGCAAAGAAGCTTTCTTCCCAAGGTTGCGGTGAATTTATAGACGCCGCAAATTCAAGGATTTTACATACGGTGAAAGATCGAGATCCCCGCAATTTTTTTTATTCAACATGCGGTGAATTTGATTATGACGCCGCAAGAAGATGGTGCTGATCCATACGGTGAAATAGCGAGATCCCCGCATTTGGTTATTCTTCTACATGCGGTGAATTAGATTACCACGCCGCAATCTCAGATGGATTTTACATACGGTGAGCATGTATGGTGTAGGAAATGCCAATTAATATCACCGCGCGCTTGCTTACAAATTTACAGCTGTACAGGCACATATGGGTTTTTGGGTATGCGGTGAATAAATTATAAGAACCCACTCGGTTTATTAGATTGATGGGTTTTCTGAACGGTGGCTTCAAACAATAGTTGATCAGAGCAAATTTATGGGTTTTTGGGTTCACTGATGCAGCACGTCGTTGCAGGAATTTATGGGTTTTTGGATTCGCTGGCTTCAATTTCTGCTTTACGTTATTTAAAGCTGATGTTCCACTGAGTTCCTCCATTGGCCTCTCCATCTCCCGGTTTATCATTCACGACAACTGTTGTGTAGTAGATATGCAAATTTAGACTCACGTTTAGCAGTTCCTCAATTTGACAAACTAGGGTTGCCGCTTACACTTTTCTATCCCCAACAAGTCGCGGCCTATCTCTCCCACTGCACAGTCCTCCCCACAGATAAATAGCGATCATGTTTCCACCACAAGCAACCCTTTTCCATCGTAAACGACCATCGCCCAGGGCCCAAAGCATCACCATAGCCACATCTTCTCCTCACTGTGAGACCTTCCCCTCAGTGCAATCATGCAACACCCAGTCACTGGCCAAGCCCATAGCGCAACACGGGTTGAATCTCTGTGACGCCGCTACACTGCCACACGAACTCATAGACAGCAAATCCTCCTTGCAAGCAGCGCACCACTCTCCAAGCTGTCCTCGCCGCCACGAAAGGCCAACCACCGTCGCCCAGCCGTTGAAGGAGGAACACACAGCATACTCTGTTTTTCCACTCCCGAAACAGAGCAGTCTTTGCTCAAGCCGTTCCACTGAGTTCCTCCATTGGCCTCTCCATCTCCCGGTGCCCCTCGGTTTTTCAGCCACGTTACACGACCTAAACCACAGCACGTAGCTCCCGACCAGTCGCACGCCTTCGCGCTGTCCCACAGTGAGCTCTCTCCCCTTCCTCATGCCATACTCTCTCATCGTGTTTCTCTCTCTCACCGTGTTGTTCTCTCTCTCTCTCTCTCTCTCTGATCCGCTGAGTTCACCACCTTCCACCGCACCGAGCGCCGCACCCACCACCGCCAACCTCAGCCAGCTCCATACGTTGTCGCACGTTCCCTTCTCTCTCAGTGTGCCTCTGCCGCGTAAACTACCTCATGTAGTATGAGCATGTTTTCAAATAACAAAACTTACCGTATAGTTGGTCAAGCATATATTATTTGAGGTAAGTTACATCCTTACCCTTTGAGTACAAGCTATATTGGTGTGTTTTAAACTTTTAAATATGTATTAGTGTACTCTATTTTATTTTTGCTTACAGAAAATCACCTATGTATTTTATCATGTTACTACGTAAAGTTTTATTTTTAAAGTAAATAATATTGGTGTAATGTTATTTTTACATTTTAGATATGTTTTAGTCTATTTAAAAATAGTTATGGTTTATTTTAAAATATTGTGGGATAATTATATTTTTCAGTATTAAACTTCATAAGTTGTTTTCATTAATACATAAGTCTGACTTTTAAATGTTTTAGTCAAAGTTATTAAATCAATATTGATGATTTTTAGAAAGTGATGATTTATAATTCAAGGTTATGGAATTTTAGATTTTGAGGAATTAAATAGGTTGTTTTAGAAGCTTAGGATGAATATCGAAATATGAGATTAATTAGAAATTTACGAGAATTATGTGATTATGTTATAGGTGATAATTAATAATTGTTTAGCATTTTGAAGAAATTCCTGAAAGCTAAGTCTAGGTAAGCGGGGTTCCTATACTAGATTTTGCATTAAATAAAATGAACTGAGGTGCTTTTTGGAAAATGTGCATATTTTGCTATGAAAATAAATATGAAAACAACCTCAGATATTTGTTCTACATTACTCATGAGATTCTGTTTAAGAAGAAAATAATTTCTGTCATGACTGGTGTAAACATGAGCTTATTTTTTGACATTCTGTTTTTGAACTTTGAAAAAGAGAGCGAATATGAAATTTTGTGTATAAGTTATGTTTTTGTGATCTGATTATGTTCAGTACTCTGTGTTGATAAGATGTGGCACTTGAAAAACCTTTGGCATGACTTTCTGATTCTATTCTGACTCTGATTCTGATATGGTGATTCTGATTCTGTTTTGCTCTGATATGTGGCCCTGTCACGGGATATAATAGTGACCTCTGGCCCTGTCACGGGAGATAATAGTGACCTCTAGCCCTGTCACGGGATACAATAGTGACCTCTGGCCCTGTCACGGGATATAATAGTGACCTCTGGCCTTGTCACGGGAGATAATAGTGACCTCTGGCCCGTCACGGGAGATAATAGTGACCTCTGGCCCGCCACGGGATATAATAGTGGTTTTCTGTTCTTAGTGCAATCGCTTTGGTAACACGGTGATTTATGTTCTGCATGGCTTTCCGCAGGATGCACAACCCTACCACTGGGGTTAAACATGGTCTCTGTTCTGATATGATGCTCTGATATGATATGATAAGACGAAGATGTTCAGTCATGTTGTGCTAAAGGAGTCTTTGAATATGAAAATTTGGTTTGTGAATATGAAATGTTTGAATAGTCTCTCTGATTTTCTGATAATTTGTATTTTTGAGATTTGCATATTGATACTGAAATGTTTTGTTTCTGCATTCTGAACTCTGTAAAAATGCTCATGTTTACATACTAGTATATGTCCTCTGCTTACTGAGTTGTTGATAATTCACCCCTTATCTCCAATTATTTTTCAGATGATTTTTTAATAGACCAACTAAGGATCAAGATTATGGAGCATCGGTGAGATGATTATTTTAAGCATAGTGGATTGCTCATAGAAGATTTCTGAGAAGTGGCAGTTTTTATTAAGAGACTTTGTAGTATTCTGATGACGTTATATTTTGGAGTTTATAAATATATTGATGAATTGTGAGTTTTAAGTTATAGGGAGTAACTCTTCGATCCTTGCGGGACCGGGGCATTACAATCTTGGTGTCCTCTGGTCACTCAACCTCTTCTTGGTGAGAACTATCCTGCTTGGTCCTGTTAGATGTCCATGGATCTCTCAGCAAAGAACAAACTTGGATTCATTATTGGATCTATTCCTAAACCTTTGAATCCGCAAATTCTCTCCTTTCTCCATGGCTCCAATGTAACAATATGGTGATATCTTGGGTCTTAAACTCTGTTCCTCCTGAAATTTTATCTAGTATCTTGTATATTACAACTACTTGTGAGATCTAGTCAGATCTTAAGGAACGATTTTCTCAGAAAATAAGACTTCGCATTTTTTAGTTGTAGAAATCGATTTCCTCTCTTTCTCAAGGTTCTCTTTCGGTGAGTAATTATTTTACTCATCATAAGGGCCTTTGGGATGAACTTACTAATTACAAACCTGTTCCTGCTTGTTCTTATGGAGCTGTATGAACGTTGAAATCCTATGTTCAATAGGAATGTATTTTAAAATTTTTTTTTATGAAAACATACTCATTTCATTAATGAACCGATGTTACAACTGTGACTTATCAATGCATGGAAAATCTAGATTATAAACCAAACAACGCATCAGCTCTAGGGCTTCCCCACACACAAATACCTTTGTGGCGGACTTTGTCTTAACTTCTCAACAAACTCTCTCCTAACAGAGACAACGCTCTGTAAAATAGAACTTGAAAGTCCCCTATGTCCTCCCATGGAGGAAAAGTATGAGACATTGCTATAGACAGTGCACTAAATCCAATCAAGATATATTCATTTAGTGCACTGTCTATAGCAATTAGAAGGATACGAAAAAGTTATGCATTGAGAGTTATCCTTCTAATTGTTTATGATATTATTATTCAATGCATAACTTTTTCGTATCCTTCTAATTGTTTATGATATTATTATTCAAGAATATTAATGAAAAAGCTTAGAAGGATACGAAAAAGTTATGCATTGAATGCAATGCATGCCGTTTGAATCATTAGGAATATATCTTGATTGATGTAAACTACATTATAAGGAGCTAGCGGCTTGAAGTTGGTAAGGGGATTTATGAGATCTTTTCAAATTCTTGCATGGATTTGAGAGTCTCTCGTGAGAGAGACAGACATATATATTAAATGAATTTTACATAATTTATTGTCGTCCATATAAATATTTTTAATAATATTAAATGAGTAATAAGAATTATAATGCCTGTTTAATGCATCTATTTCTCTCACATTTGAGACCCTTAAGTTTTTGCCCCAACTTAAAGATATATTTTTCCATAAGGAGATCTAGTTTGATAGGGAATAAAGTCGCAAAAGATTATTTGCATTTTTTAATAATTTTATTTTTCTTTATTTTTCTTTCTATTTTAAAAATGTGGCACAATATTAGAACAGGATGATTATCCACGTACACCAGTTCAGTGGCTAACGTGGTACGTGTGACATTTGTTCCAGGTCGATCAAGTTGTACGTAGATAACTAGCGAGAAACAGAATTAATTGCACGAGGAAAGAAAAAAGATCATCATGCATCAGGCTCGACAAGGTTGAGTATATTGTTAAAATATAATATAATTAATTAAATCTATCTATTTTCATCCGTTTAAAATTTTTTGAATTAATAGTAATTTCACATTTGTATCATAAGAGAAATCATGTTCAGTTCGAATATTGATTTTACACTTCATCCAATTAATTAAATTATATTGATCCGCATATCATGTCCACATGAAAGAGTCTGGCCCAGAAGTACTAAGATATAATATAGAATAAATATAGATAGAAGCCACTATTAGAAGTATCCATTTTGCACACATGATGTGGCATCATCTAGACCACACATCTCCTCATGTGAGTGTTGAGAACAATTAACTAGAAGCAACAACGCAGTAAGTGTAAAGTGTGCACTGCTATAATGGCTTCTGTCTAGCATTACTCTATAATATAAATGAAAGAGGGTTCGTGGAAATTCATCATGGTGTCGTTTCATTTGCCTAATACATGATTCACTTAGTGCAATATATAAAATTCTCACTACAAAAAAAACGGATATTTGTGATCATTTTTTGAGATAAAAAGATTATTTACGATGAAAAAAAACTTATTTTATCTGAAAATAATCATTTCGCTGGAAATAACTGATTGTAAATAAACAATTTTCTTGTAGTGTCTTTCATCTAACTCTACCTCTAGCTCTAGCTCCTAACGTTACAAAGTTTCAAAGTGATTATTGTAATGCTCCATCCCCGAGTGTCCAAAGAGTTAACTCATGTTACCTAAAAACCATTTTTCATCTACATAGTACATACTCTGATTTTTCTCTATCATACAAAGTACTCATTAATTCACATCAACTATTCCAGTATAATTATTCTAAGACAATACAAAGACTCAATACAAACATCAACCTCCCAACAAATCGCATCATCAGAGCACAACAAACTTACTGAATAAAAATCCTCAATACTCATATAAACATTCTATGCTTAAACCATCATTCTTAACTCCTCTCACCCATGCTCCATATTTTTGATTCTCAACTGGAATACTCAAATCATCTGAAAATATTGTGGAGATAAGAGGGTGAGTTATCAACAACTCAGTAAGCAGAGAACATATACAAACATGTAAACATGAGTCTTTTCAGAAAGTTCAGTATGCAGAAACAAAATATTTTTTTTTTATATGCAGATCTCAAAAACATGTTATCAGAAAATTTGAGTGACTTTTCATACTAAAAAATCAATTGTTCATATATAAAGACACTTTTCATATTCAGAGACCATTTTCATATTAAAAAAAAAAACCAACTATTCATATTCAAAGATCCATTTCATAATCAAAGACCATTTTTATATTCAAAAACCATTTTCATATTCAAAACTATTTTCATATTTAAAACTAATTTCATATTCAAAAACACTTTTCATATTAAAAAAGACTTTGGCATAACATAACTGAACATCTTCATCTTATTATATCATATCGTATCGTATCGTGTCATATCATATATCATGTTTAACCTCCGTGGTAAGATTGTGCTATCTCCGGTGGCCAAATCAGGCAGTATCATATTGTGAAATTTTCCTTTTTTCAATCTCAGAACCCCGAATGTGCATACAGCAAAGAACACATAAAAGACCACTTTGTTTCCAAAGTGGGTGCATTCATATCATATCATATC
Source organism: Juglans regia (assembly GCF_001411555.2). NCBI lineage: Eukaryota > Viridiplantae > Streptophyta > Magnoliopsida > Fagales > Juglandaceae > Juglans > Juglans regia. The sequence goes on along the minus strand of NC_049906.1, from coordinate 9,783,178 downwards.
ATGTTGGTACCAACCATATCATGTGAACCAATATCATCATATCAGAACCATATTCAGAATCAGAATCAAAACAGATAAGTATGCTAAAGGTTTTCATATGCATATCATATCAAACCACATGCTGAACACATTCATATCATTTTCAAATGATCAATAACAGTTCCAAAATATTTTATATCACATGTATAAAAATCTCAATTTTCATATTCGCTCTTTGTATATTTCAGAAACATGTCAAATATTGCTCATGTCTACAATTTTCATGTCAAAAACATTTCTTTAATCTTTCATACATATTTCATGAGTGAATGCAAAATACATATTGAGGTTGTTTTTCATATTTTCTTTTGAAAATAACATGCACAATTACAAACTAATCTCAGTTCATTTCTTTTTATGCAAATCTAGCATAAGAACCCCGCTTACTTGGGTCTCTTAGCTTATTCAGAAAATTCTTCACAATAGTACTGAACAATTGTCAATCGTCACCTACGAAAAAAATCATGTAACTTAAATAAATCTCCAGTGAACAGATAAATCTCATATTACACCTGAAGTACCTATTTTAATTCCTAAAAAACTTAAAATTCTCTCAACTCTAAATATCATCCCTTTCTAAATTCATCAATATCCATCATCACCAACGTCAAATTCCAAATCACAAGTATTTAAACCCAAAACAGCCAACAAATTCCAGCATAAATCAATCACACAAACAACTCCATCAATCAATCCAACCGATCCCCTTACTCCTTGGACTTAGTCCAGTACAACCAAACCAATTAACATAACAATGAATTAGTGTAAAAATACATTTAAATTATGAAAATTCTTTGAGAAAATACTTACGGTGTTATAATATAATTTTCAAATAATCACGGAGGTGCTAGAAGTGGTGGCACAACAATGTAACAGTGCAAAATGCACTGTGGCCATGGGTCTCAAAATGCAAGTTTTTGAACAAAGACAAACGAAGACTTAAGATTACAAGGGAAGAGTTTAGAGGTGTCGACAAAGCTGGTGGTGGTAGTGGTTGGCCGTGGGTGGTGGCGTGGGAGGTTTTTGGAGACCAAAAAGCTCAAATTGGAACAGTAGATGGTGGAGTTTCACTGGTGACGGATCGGAGCTGAAGATGGGTAGTTTAGGTTGCTGGGAGGTCAATGATGATGTGGTGAATAAATGGTGGCCGGAGGTGGCACAACGGCAGCGCAAGGACACAAGGAATGCCCGTGGCTTGAGGCCGCGCATGGGTGTTAATGGTGGCGCGGGAGTAGTTGAAAACACAGGGGGTGGTCGTCGGCTGGTGAGGAAGAGGTTGGGAGGGGAGGTGGTGGACACGGACGGCGCACGACGACGCTTGGGGCTAACGAAGCAAACGAATGGGGGAGAGGGGAGGGACTCGTGCAGGCTGGGAGAGAAATAGAGGAGAATAAGGAGAAAAGAAAAAGAAAAAGAAAAAGAGGAGCAAAAGAAAAAGAGAAAAATAAAAAGTGAGGGAAAGAAATAAAGTCCAGTCCTCACAACTTGGGTCACAAAATTGATCCAACGAAAATGATTTCAAAATAGTAAATTTAAATCAAATAACTTAAACGTAGTGATCAAGTAAAATAAAATAATAAAATCTAACAAAACTAATCTAAATTAAAGAGTAATTTAAATGTAAAATAATAATTAATATTAAAAAAGTATATTCAAATAAATTACACAACTTAAAAGTCATAAAAATAAACCAATAAAAAATCCAATAAATTTAAAATAAAAAAATCAATATTTAAATTAATTAAAATATCATTTCAATTAAAATATACTAAAATACTGCTGGTCACAATTATCATATATGCAAGTCACAGGTTTCGTTTGGATGACAAATATCTCTCAACTCATCTCAACTCATCATTACAATTTTTTGAAATCTCAACATAAAATATAATAAACAATTCAATTTTTTTAAATTCTAAAATAATAATAATATTAAAAAATAATATTCTAACAATATTTTATCATCTCAACTCAACTCAACTCAACTCACTTTAACATCCAAATGCAACCTGAGGCGTGTCAACTTGGAATTAGTGGGCTGCAAGTTGAAATTAATTACTACAGATAGAGTGAGGACGAAAAAATATATTGCATGCCTAGCCGATAAAATCCTGTAATGAAGGGACGGACGTCACCCATGGCGGCCAAAGATAATCTGGGTGAATCACTATATCATGAATGACAGACTTTCCTTCCTGGAAAATACTGCGATCTTTGGGATAGATAAAAATACTAATTTTCTGAACAGGTCAGCAATCCCAAATTAAATTAATATAACCAAACATGCATGCATGCATGCAATTTGCTATGGATTATGATCATCTGATCTAGACATATTGAATTAATTAATTATATATTAATTGTCAGCTAAATAGAAGAAAGGCCACTAGTACTACATGTTGATGATATATATGACGTACGTGCATGGTTGGCAACAAGCTTAATTGTGACCGGATTAGGATCCTGAACTCCGTACGTGCATGCAGCCAAGGATATTTTTAAATCTTAATTAATTTCTTCGACCAAATTTACAACGTGCAAGCCAAGGTTGATTAAGCTCATCAAGTTATTACTTCCTGCCCCAGATGGGATGTTGATCAATTAATTAAACACGTGATGCACGAGTAAATTGATTAAGTTACGTGTCTAATCTTTTTCGACCATTTTTCGGGTCACCATATATATATATATAAATATTATATATATAATATATATCCCAAGAAAATATTATATTGTAGCTGTTATTAGATCATAGAATATTATATATAGTCTAAGAGAATTAATGTTTGAATTAACTATGGGCGCACCTTAATTAATTAATTATGTATACAACTGGGAATGAAAAGATAAGAACAATTGAAATTTTGAAGATGGTCAAGCTATCCAGACGGCCGAAGGCTATTAAATAATTTTATTCTATATAAATAGGGGTTTGTCGATGGATCAAATGCCAGAACAGAAAGTAGTTGAGCTCTCTTAATTCGATCTTCCTCATAAGTACAACAACCAAGGCATTAATCTTTTCTTCTTATCATACAACCACCACTTGCGCGCATACCCTTTTCATATATATTTTCCATGGAAAAAACAACGCCGATTCAGCCTCATGATCAGCACCCAACATGCAGGAACTTGACCACAATCCTAAGCATTGATGGGGGTGGTATCAGGGGGATCATCCCTGCTGCCATACTTGCTTTCCTTGAATCACAACTTCAGGTATATACGTATAGTTTGGTTTGCAGGCCGAAAGTCTCAAGATATTGCAAGATACGTGTAGTTTAGACGTTTAATATACAAAAAGGCATGCATATACAATCTCTATGAATATTATTCGTATATCATTGCAATGGCATCCAATTAGATATTATTGGACAATTCGCTATGTTTCTAGCATTATGAACTTATAAATATAATATATATTTATGAAAATAATGCAAATTCAATGTCATACATGCATCGATCTATACATACATATAGTTAATGTCATAACAACGTACTAACAAGTTTTTGATGTAAACATGGCATAGGAGTTGGATGGAAAGGAAGCTAGACTTGCAGACTATTTTGACGTGATTGCAGGAACGAGCACAGGGGGTCTTGTTACCGCCATGTTAGCTACTCCAAATGAAAATAATCGACCTCTCTTTGATGCTAAGGATATCAAACCCTTCTATCTCGAGCATGGTCCTCGAATTTTCCCACAGTACAGGTACTACTCCTTATCATACTTTGGACCATGCACTTCCTCCTTCACATACATAATTAAAGCAGCTAATCTATATTCTGTGCATGACAGCGCTTCTGAAAGTTCTCGATGTTTAAATATTAACTAATGAGCATACATGCATGTGCTCGTTTTGATTGCAGTGGCTTATTCGGAGCAATCAGAAAAATATTCAGATCTCTGACAGGACCAAAGTATGACGGGAAATACCTCCATGGGGTTCTAACGGAGAAACTAGGGGAAACTCGGTTGGATAGCACATTGACCAATGTTGTTATACCAACATTTGATATCAAGCACCTGCAACCAACCATTTTCTCATCACATGAGGTCTGATCTCTCTCTCTTGATCCAGATGTTAGTTTCCTTTCATGAAGATTGTGACCAAATGACAAATTCAATTTGAATATTCAGGGTACTTAAACACAAAGAGAGTGAGGTGGAAACATGAACATTATTAGTTTCCTATCTTAAAAAATTAAAAAAAAAAACTATTTTATTCAATTTGCATGCATTTTGACAATACTTTATCTAAATATTATTTATTAATACGTTAAATGTTGAAGAAAGGAGCTATTCTTCACATCTTGATCTGAGTTCATGCACGCAGGCCAAAAAGGACCCTTGTTTGAATGCTCGACTGTCTGACATATGTATTGGCACGTCGGCAGCTCCAACTTATCTTCCTGCTCACCACTTCAGCCACCGAAACGGTGATGGAAATTTTAGTAAATTCAATCTTATAGATGGTGGTGTTGTTGCAAACAATCCGGTATGATATAGACAATAATCTTTCATGTGATTTTTTATTTACTTTAAAAGCTCCAAAAATTAAGCTGATGATCTTTGTGTTTCTTTATGTGCCTTCTGGGAACCATGGTTTAGGCTCTTGTTGCCATAAACCAAGTAACCAAACAGATCCTTGATGAAAATCCTGATTTCTTTCCAACCAAATCCACAGACTACGGTCAATTTCTGGTGATCTCAATAGGAACAGGCTCAGGAAAGATAGAGAAAAGATACAACGCTAAAATGGCGGCCAAATGGGGCCTTCTGAATTGGTTAATTCATGGAGGTTCAGTTCCATTAGTGGATGTGTTTACTCAAGCAAGTTCAGATATGGTTGACTTGAATCTAGCTGTAGTTTTCCAAGCCCTTCATTCAGAAGAGAATTACCTTAGAATTCAAGTAAGAAATTTCTTCTAATCCATGAGGGTTTGAATTCTTGCATGCGGTTTAAAATTTCAAGTTATTAATTACTATTTTTATGAAATACTGGTTTAGGATGACACATTGACTGGAACAGCAGCTTCAGTTGATGACTCTACGATTGAGAACTTGAACAAACTTGTAGAGATCGGGGAGAGACTATTGAAGAAACATGTATCAAGGGTGAATTTGCAGACGGGTTTGTTCGAACCAGTCAAACATTGTGGCACAAATGAGGAGGCTTTGAGACTGTATGGATAAACATGCTTGAATGTTCACTCATGCACTTGTCATTTGTTAAAATGTCATGTTTGTGATCATAATATTTTGAAACTAATTGTACATAAAACTCTTCTTGCAGCTTAGCAAAAAAGCTTTCGCAAGAAAGAAAGTGTCGAGAAGGAAAACTTGCATACAAGGAGAATCTGAAAGTTGATCAAGCCGCTACTCATCTTTAAGTCGGGCTATTAAGCACGTGCCTGCCTCTGATCTGCATTAATATGTGTTGTAGTCAAAATTTTTTCATTTTTTATTCAACTGATAATTCTTTTCATTCTTCAAATTTGTTGTACTGTGTCAACCGGCCAGGAAAGGAATTCCATTATTCATTGATTGTTTCAAGTTACAATAAACAAAAAAGTTATCATCATAAATTTGAAATAATGCGTGTTTGATGTAAAATTTTCGAGTAATGTTATATGTGATTGCAAATGTTATATTGAAATGATGTGTTACAATATATTATAATTACTTACACATATAGAATAAAGGTTAATTTCTTAGAGTTTCTTGGAAAATATTTTATGTTCACTACAACAAATAAGGTCTTTTGGGATGAAAAGTTTCTTCCCAAAAGACTGGATTTTCGTCCCAAAATATGGGATGAAAAAAAAGCGTTCCAAGGTCGTTCCAATAAAACTATCCCAAAAGGTATTTTGGGATGAAAATCACAAATTTGTCTGAAAAAATATCTTTTGGGATGAAATTTAGCTAGACCGTTTGATTACGGTTGAACGGAATTTTTTTTTGGGCAATTGAAATTCATCTCTAAAAGTCATTCGAACTGCCAAAAAATCGTTCGAACAATATGTCTGTTCAAACGGGTACTTCATGGCTGGTCGATCGATACCAGTCTATTTGACCAAATACACATGAAGAAACGTTCGAATAAACAAATTGATGATCGAACGTAAATTAAGTCATTTGAACGTGTTTGTGATGGTTGTGTCCGATATATATATGTTCAAACGTTTGATGATTGTTCGAACGGTTAGTATTTTCATGGAGAATACTAATTTCAAACCAAATATATATATATTTATATTTCAAAAATACATTACAAATTGTTCAATATTAATAAAACGAATCTAATAAGTCAGAACTAAATAAATAAAATAATAATAATACTAATAATGTTATCAGTACATAATTATTCAATATGCAAAACACAAAATCAATTGCATGAGGCCTGAATTATTACATCAGCATCTGCATTTAGAGTTGCATCTCTCTTTGTTGATCTGGCATTTGGAGTTGCATCTCGCTTTATTGATCTTCTTGCTATTTTATACGCATTTCCATGTCTGCTTATTTCGTCAATTGAGCCTCTAACTCATACTGTTTTGCAATCAATTATTCGATCCTAGAATTCGCATTCTCTAACGCAATGACAGCAGTACTTGACATTGATGTAGAGCCTGAAGGCTTTACACAGCGACCCAAACCTCTCAAATATCCTGAACGTTTACCTAGAACTTGTGTAAAAATTTCAACATCACTTGTTGATGAATTCTGATCTGATGCAAATTCAGCACGGAGGGTAACCATTTTATCTTACATACAACATATACGATTAATATTAACACAATAATTTAAATGTTTAATTAAAACAAATTATAATATTTACATAATTCTCACGAGCATCCGGATGAGTCTACTCTCCATTACTATTAGTAGGTGATGCAACATATAATTTTGTCAGATCATAATTGGTGTCTGACTCTTTTTACAAGAGACATTGTTAAGATATAAAGTCAATATTAAAAACAAACTATATATAATAATAAAAAAAATACATTACCAATTTCAAAGAGAGGCAATGGAAAGATCTTGAGCTTGCATAATGATAAATCTTCAACTTCTATCTATTTGTTTTGTTTATAGAACTTTACTCCTACATAGAAGTTGTAAAAATTAGTAAGTGAAAATTACAAATAGGACATGTAAATAATTCATTTAATTTACCTCATATGATGGATTCTGAAACAAGTTGCAAAGTTTTTTCCAATCTTCAGGTCGGACATCCTGAAAATGATGTTGGCATGCATCTTCTTTGTTCTCATACTTCTTGCAATGCTCGTGTGTGTAAGAGCACCCACATGCGATGCAAGCCAAGCTGCTTGTTGTCCCTCACCTCCGGTATGTTCGTCAAGAATGTTAACCTCAATCTTACCGACTTTACAATATTTTTCCAACGTCACACCTCGGTAGTGGATTTTTCGTGACGAGATTGTACTGTTATCTCTATAAAATAATATTTAGTTATTTACCTCGTATCAATTATCAATTATCTTAATTGAAAAAATGAGTATTGGTTATTTATCTTGTTCCGTAGAGTCAGTCTCTAATGATAAGTTAGACGGAGAGTTAGGAGCATGTGAAAATGGGATGCGAACTTCCTTCCTCTTTGGTGACATAATTATGAGATACTGTATAATGTAAACACAAAACCAGTCAATCAACTGTATCAATTTCATTTATATATTCACTCTCATCATCTGTTGGTACTTTAGATGACTCAACACTTTGATCAACTGTCGTCTCAACCATTTTAGCCTCAATATCTTCCATATGTAATGGGATCGTCTCAACCATTTTAGCCTCAATACCTCCCTATGTAAAGGGAGGTTGACTCTCTTGGTTTACTTCTTGAGTAAAGAGATCATCTTCTTCTTCATATTATCCCTTCTCCTCAAGGATAACGTCATAAATATTTTTAGGAGAAAACTTTTGTACTAATTGCTATTGATTTCCTAACTGAGCATTATCTAAATCGAATACTTAAAATACTTGGGAAGCCAAAATAAAATATCATTCTCATACCATTTTTTTGATGTATCAATATTCAAAAAATATTCATTGTGGCATTTTCCCCTTCAAAGATTGCTTAAATCCCACCAATCACACTTAAATATATAAACTACAAGCTTCCCCACATATCTCATTCCAATTATATCTACGATAACTTCGTAGAAATCAACGTTGTCTCCATCGTGACTCCCTTCGACACGGATACCACTATTTTGTATTTTTCTATAAAATTATCGATCAATTGTGTGATACCTACTTCTTCAAGAAATACATGCAGAATATCAAGCAGCACATCTCGATGGGCCACGCTCCAGTGCATATAGTTCATCTGATAAATCGTTCGGATTACTCGCTTGCATTTGTATAACCTATATATTAAATAAACCATAAACATTCAACCGTTAACAATTCAATCTATTTTTTAAGTTAGTGCAAAATTGCATCTATATTAATGTCATTACTCATTGTTCGAACTATTTTGGAAACTCTTATTCATGTCTCTGGTCTATATCATTTACTCTCAGTTCTTTGAGCATGTTAATATGATCACTGAAATTAAAAATTACCAACAATAAGTATATTCGTATAATTGTTTAATAAGTAAATTCAATTATTAATTAACACTTAATTTGAACTTACTTCAAGTGGCTCTCTGTCTCAAGGCAATTGTTTAGCACGTACTACTGAGCTTTCTCGAACTCCTTCCACACAAATCATAACCACGCCGAGCACCAAATGGACGTACTTGTTGGGAAAATACAGAAAGCCCGTTCTGTTGTCTTGCTTGGTCAGCATCAAAATTTCTTTCCGACCTTGTGTCAATGCCATGGAAGTATTTGGAACAGAATGTATGCTACTCATCATCAATATATGTTTCTGCAATTGATCCTTCTGGACAAGCCTTATTACACACTGTGCATTTCAACTTTCCAAAAAACCGTTCAATGGGATACATCCATTTATACAGGACTGGTCCTGCAAGTCCAGCCTCACGTGGCAAATGAACGGCTAAGTGAACTATGATGTCAAAGAAAGATGGTGGGTAAATACTCTCCAACTTACACAATATTATAACTGTAACATCCCGTCCCCGATGGTCCGGAGAGTTAGCTCATAAAACCTGATAGTCAACTCTAACAACGCTAGAATACTTCCAAAATCAAGGATATATATATTTTCCAAATTTCCAATCAACGTAAATACTTCAAATTAAATAAACCACATAGACTCATTTATCCAATTTTCAATCCAACAACCCAAATAACATCAACTCTTCTTCATGTCTCAAATAACAACTAGAAATAATATAACATTAACATAAGTCTCCATAAACCGTCTAAATCCATTGAAGCAAACTTAAGAAAAATAAATAACCTCCAACATCAACACTAATATCATGAGATGCCCAACAACAATTCACTGCTAATCTTCTCTATAAACTCTAATACTGATCCTCAGCTGAACCATCGATGTCATCTGAAATATTATGAAGATTAACGGGGTGAGTTATCAATAACTTAGCAAGCAGAGAGCATATACTAGCATGTAAACATGAGCATTTATAACATTTGATAAGCAGAACAAAACATTTATTTTCAGAATGCAGAAACAAAACTTTGTACAAAAGCATTAGAGCGAAATTTCCAGAAAAATAAACTTATTCCAAAAAGAAAATCCGTTGGCATTTCTAAACTGAAACATTATAATTAAATCATCTCTTAACATCACATCGGGACAATACCATGTTTAACCCCGTGGTAGGGTTATAAACCACCATTATATCCGTGGCTGGGTCATATTCCATGTTTCACCCCCGTGGTAGGGTTATAAACTACCATTATACATGTGGCTGTGCCTTAACAGAAACAGAACAGATATCCTTGGAAACAGATTACAATCATATACAGAATCAGCATTTCATGCCAAGGTTTTTAGATGACTCATCATATCAAAACAAAATACTTAATAGCTTTAGATCGCTTCACATGTACGACTAAACAGAATCAAAAATATTTTCATTGACTCATAACAAAACTTTTTGATTTCTATATTCGCTCTTTTTCATAGTTCAGAAATAAAGTGCACAAAACTAGCTTATGTCTACACCAGTCATGACAGAAAAATACTTTCTCTTGTACTGAATTTATGCATATGCAGAATAAACATCTGAGGTTGTTTTCAGATCATCACTTTTCAAAAAATAAAAAATAAACACATTTATTCTCAAAGTCAACCTCATTATATTTGTTTTATGCAAAACTAGTATATGAACCCCGCTTACCTGACTTCTTCGTATTATCAACACCTTGAGTCGGAACTCTAGTAGTAACACCACCTAAATAAAAATATATGTCCAACATTTAATAACCAATCTAGTAAGCTGCTATTTATTGAGTAATAAATCAAAACAGTCCCTTCTATTAACACCAAACCAACTATAATTATTTCTAAAACCAACAACAGCAACTCCCATCAATTTACACTAACTAGTCTCAAATAATAGTCCAAAACAGTCTCACAAATTCATCCAAAATCATATATCTCAACAGCAAGAATTCCATCACACTCAACCACCATCAAATCAGTAACTCTATTACATTTCACAGTCCAATCCTATCATTCAAAAACCACCAACAGCTTCGAGGAACTTACCCCAACAGAATTTACAAAACTTCAACCACTTCGAATGGCCACTATAATTCACGTCCAAAACTTCAACCACTTCGAATGGCCACTGCAATTCACGTCCAAGAAGAGCAGCCGCGCGAGTAAAACCAGAAAAACAGGAAAATGAAAGAAGAATAAACATAAAAAGGAAGAGACAAAAGCCGGTTTGAAGGAAGAAAATAAGAGGATAAGTGGAATGTGTAGCAGCAAGTATAGAATTAAGAGGAATTAACGATTCAGTGGGTGGAGCGGAAGTTACCAAAAATAAATTCAAGAACTCAAAGAAGGAAATCCAACCACGGCACACAGACTTTCGGTACCCACAAAAATGCTGCAAAGTGACAAAGCCCAAAGAAATAACTCACAAATTGCTGGTGAAGACAGGAAAAAGATAAACAGAGAACGAGAGAGGGGACGATGGCTCACCTTCGAAGAACCAGAATGTCGAGACCCACGGAGCCAGAAATGCCAGCCAAGGATGAACCACAAGTCTGTGCGGAACCGAAAAATAAAGCCGTGGAGACGTGGGAAGCAGTTGCACGGGAAGGGAAATAATCGCGGAAAACTGCAGAGGAAACCAGTGGAAGAAGAGAAACAATGCAGAAGCAAAAAGGGAAATTAATCCCTCCCACAACGACGTCGTTTGCCTATCAACATGCTCGTGGGCTGGGTTTCGTGCATCCGACCAATATCAAAGGGGCTGGGCCTAAAGCCCGGTTATTACAATAACAATTTCTCATTCCATACAATCCAAAACTTCTACATTCAACGTTCTAGCACATAAATTTTTAAAAAATGCACCCAACTCAATTAACGCAACCCACACATCTCTCGTCAAGAACCCACATATACCAACAGACAAGATACGTTGTAAAAGTACATCACAGTCATAAATTTTTTGCCCAGTAATTTTTCAATCATTTGTTCTCACACACCTTGTTAGATTTGAGGCATACTCGTCCAATAATTTAATCTTCTGCAACCACTCACAAAATGTAGCCATTTATTCTTTGACAATGTATATCACCCAATTGGCATGTGGACAGATGAACCACTTTGTTGCAAGTGCATTTCAGGTTTGCTTCCCAACCGCTTTAAGTTTATATTATCCTTCATTTTACCTTCAATTGACATCAATATTCCTAATACAAACTCGCATATATTTTTCTCAATATGCATAACATCAAGACTATGCCGCTATTTTAACGTTGACCAGTAGGGCAGTTCAAAAAATATACTCTTATTTGTCCAATTCTACTCATTCACACTTTGTTTTCTCTTCCGTTGTTTTTTATCAAAATCATTGTTTCTAACATCCACAAACTATGCAATAACATCTTCACCAGACAAGAATGGCAGAAGGTGCCCCCTTCAATAGTGTCATCAAACATCAACTCTTATCCATGTTTAATATACTATTGCAAACAATCACGTGCATCAACAAACAATCAATTATCTAACATATTGTGCAATTTCTTCATTTCACCAAGTAGTTGGTCATATCCCATTTGGGATTATAAGATCATAATCGTCAACCTACCAACTATTATCTGCCACGGTCTAACAAAATTTCGGCAGCATCTCCCAATACTTCTCCAAATATGCTCATTTGGTTGTGCTCATCGACGAGTAATACATCGATACACCGTCATTGAAACTGCATATCCAGAGAATAATAAGGGATGACTCTACCGAAATCATAATATTGGATACAATAGATATAGTTGGATAGTTTGCGAGAATGATCTTACAATCTCAAACTGTCCACTCTAGACAATTCAAGAGTTATCAGTCAACCATTCAACATGATTAATAACTCTCGAACGGATCTAAGATTTATTTCAATGCAAAGTACAAGATACAAGAATACAAGATGATACAAGAATCCCCAAATCTTAATTATGTATTTAAATTATTATGTATTTTAAGTATCTTAAATATTAAGTGTATTTTAAGTATCCTTAATATCCTAAATTTTAAGTGTATTATAAGTATCCTAATTATTATGTTTTCCAATATTAAGTGTATTTTAAGTATCCTTAGTATATTAAATATTAAGCGTATTTTAAAAATCATTGCAAAATCATATTCCAAGTATTACTTATTAGATTAATTATATATTATAGTTATTTTAAGTATTAATTATAATATAATTTTATTATTTTTTAAGTTAGTCCTCATAGTTTTTAATTAATTGTCTTTTAAGCATTAATATGAGTTTAAGTATTAATAATTCTTATATTTATTATTTTTAAATTATTTATAACTTAAGTATCACAACTCATGAGTATAACCGTTCGAACACTTAAATGTCTGTTCGAACAGGATAATTCGTTCGAACAAAATATTATAGTGTTCGAACGATTTCAATCCAGAATCCAAACACCAGTCAGATCAGACGAAACACAATCTCAGAAAATATAACAAACTCATATTCAGAAAACACTACAAACATACAACATATATATTTCAAATAACAACTATATATACAAAACATGACAAATATACAACAAATATTTTGAATTTAATCCAATAAACACCTATATTAAAGTATAGATTTCTCCAATAAACACCTACACAATATATATATATAATAGAATTAATAATTGATTTGGAAATAAATTGAAAAGGAAAATCATACCTTTAAGCAAAATAAGTGGGCAACTATCTTTGTAAGATGATAGAATGAAAGATTGTGTGAAGAAAATGGAAGATTTTGGAGAGAAAACGGAGAAGAGAGGAAAAGAGGAGAGCAAAATGAGGGGTTGACGGTGTGTGGAAAAGTTTTAAGTTCTCATTTACCGTTTGAACAAAAATAATTGCCGGTCGAACATGACAAATTTTTAGCACGCAAGTTTTCCCACTTGCAAAAATTTTCGGCGACGCATTCAAACAGTGAAAAATACATTCAAACGGTAATCCATGAGTCATTAATTGGCGGGATATTTTCTTAACCATTGCAATAAACATTCGAACGGTGAAAAATACATTTAAAAGGTAATCCACGAATCATTAATTGGCGGGATATTTTCTCACCACTACAATAAACCGTTCGAATGGTTTTTTCATATGTTTGAATGGTTTTTTTTTATCTCAAATGTTTCTGTCACTATCTTATCTCTGATTACACGTTTCACTTGAATTTTACTATTTGGACTATCTTATCTCAAATGCTATTTGGACTGATGTTTCATGTTATGGATGAGGGACAATTCAAATAGGTTGGTTAGAGTTGCATCAAGCACTGAGAGTAGTATACACAATCCAGAGATAGATAACTTTTCTGTTTTTTTTGTAGATGATGACATTGAAATTGAACAAACCATGGTTGCACCTGCACCACGCACTCTTAAGGATTATTTGCAGCCCACTCGCACCACTACACCATCATGCATTATTTTACCTGATGATTCACCTAATTTTTCTATTAAGCATGTCATGATGTTAGTGATACCTCAGTTCCACAGGATGGATTTTGAGAATCCTTATCAGCACTTGACAGATTTTAAGTTGGCCTGTACTAATTTATCTATAGAACCACTACTGATGAATTTATTAAACTTCGTTTATTTCCTTTCTCTTTAAAAGATAAAGTGAAATTTTGGTTTAATTCTTTAAGGCCTAATTATATCTCTAGTTGGTCTGATATGCAGCGTGAGTTCTTACAAAAGCTTTTTCCTTTTCAGAGAATTCAGTATTTACAAGAGCAGATCAGCCAGTTCAATCAAAAATCTGACGAGACTTTCCAGGCCAGCTAGGAAAGGTTTAAGGATTTGGTGAACATCTGTCCACATCATGGTTTTGAATCTTGGAAGTTGGTGAATTATTTTTACACTGGTCTCACTTCACAATGCAAATAGTTTGTTCAGACGATGTGCAATGGAGAATTCTTTAGCAAGGAACCTGATACTGCATTGTCATTTTTTGACTATCTTGCTGAGAGAGCACAACAATTGAACACTCGCACTGATCGAGTTTCATTGACAGCATAGCCACTGATGGCTATTGTTGGTGGGGGCATATATGAGCTTAAGGAGGACACTGACGTTCAAACCCAAATAGCTGCATTGACTAGTAGATTAGGGCTCATGGAGATGGACAAGGTGAAGGCCATGAAAACAGTAGAGAGATGCTCTATATACGCTGATTCAAACCACAAGACCCAAGATTGCCCGATTATACCAGTATTTTAGGAGAGTGGCTCTGAGCATATGCAATTAGCAGACTAGGTAAATAGAGTACAAAATCAGCCTTTCTCCAATACATATAATCTGGGGTGGAGGAATCACCCAAATTTCTCATGGAGGAATGATCAGCCTGGCCAGTCTCCACCACCTTCTCAGCAGCCATTTCATCAGGCTGCTCCTCAACACCAGTATCAGCCATATCAAAGTTCTCAGAGCTATCCTTTTATAGCACCTCCAGGATTTCAGCCTCATGTAACTGCACAGAGTTCTCAGCCTCAATCATCTGTGAAGAAGTCTCTCGATAACAGTATGACACAGATGGCCAATACACTTAAGCAATTCATGCAGATTCAGGCCACCACAAACAATCAAAACACTCAGGCCATAAATGAATTGCGGGGCACCATCAATAAAATAAACACAACATTGAGCACTCAAGAAAAAAGAAAATTTCCAGCACAGCCTCAACCTAATCCTCAATGGCAACAACAACGGCAAGTGCATAATGTCTCAGATGAGGTTTTTGAGACATCGAAGGTCGTTCTTACTTTGAGAAATGGAAAGGAAGTTCCCCAACCAGAGATGACTATGGACAGACAAGAAGTTGCTCCTACACCTGAAGATGCAACCGAGACTGATGAGGCTGAAAAAGAACCAGAGGTAGTGAGACCAGAACTGAAAAAGTCTGTGAGTGTAGATGCTGAAACTAGTAGGGGGTACCAACCGGTGGTTCCCTATCCTCGGAGATTGGTAGCTGGCCAAAAGAACAAATACTACACTAAGATTCAGGAGATCTTCAAGCAAGTAAAGATTAATATTCCACTCTTGGATGCCATACAACAAGTGCCTTCGTATACAAAATTTTTGAAGGACTTGTGCACAGTGAAGATGAAGCTAAATGTAAAGAATAAAGCTTTCCTAATGGAGCAAGTCAGTGCATTGATATTGAGCGAGACTCCTAAGAAGTTTGGAGATCCCGGCTCTCCCAACATTTCCATTATGATTTGTGAGTCACGTATTGGGAGAGTTTTACTTGATTTGGGGAGTAGTGTGAATTTTCTACAGTTTCAGTGTATGAGCAGTTGGGATTATGTGAACTAAAAAACACATCCATCAAGGTACAGTTATCTGACAGATCAGTCAAGGCACCGAGGGGTATTGTTGAGAATGTGCTGGTCCAGGTGGACAAATTTTACTATCTAGTGGATTTTGTAGTTCTTGATATGCAACAGCCAGCCACTGCTATTTACCAGGCCTCTATCATCCTTGGATGCCAATTCCTTGCTACCTCCAATACACTGATAAATTGTCGAAGTGGAGTACTGAAACTCACATTCGGGAATATGACATTAGAAATGAATGTTTTCAATACTTGCAAGATACTTGGTGATTGCAACGAGTCAGAGGTGCATGTTGTTGAAGTGATTTCAGAGTTTGAAGAAATAAAGAGAGAGGCCTACGATAATTCCCACTTGGCGAAGGAGCGAATGAAAGCTTTGCATGACAAGAAGATCCATGACAAACATCTTGTCCTTGATCCGAAAGTTCTCCTCTACAATTCAAGACTACATCTCTTTCCCAGAAAGCCAGAATCTCGATGGAAGGGGCCGTACATTGTAAAGAAGGTTCATCCTCACGGGGCGGTAGACATTGTCAATCCGAAAAATGAAAATAGCTTCACTGTCAATGGACAACGTCTAAAGACATTTTTGAAGATCTTTGATCCACACGAAAAGATCTTGCTTGTGCAAGATTCCAGTGAAGTGTTTTGATCTTTTCACCTTTTACAGCTTTCTTTATTTGCATTTTTTATTTGTTGTTTTGCTTTGATTTTATATTTCAAGTTGATTTTTTTTTTTTTTTTTAATTGCTTATTCTTGTGCACTTTGTTTTCTTTCATTCGATTCATTGAAAACCATGTCTCTCACTAGTTGGAGGGTAGCGTGTGTGCACAGAATTAAAAAAACAAATATTACATTAATGTGATGTGCATTGATATACATATGATTGACACACACTCTATTTCTAGTATTTTGAAATCTGAGCCTCTTGGTCTAGTAGTTGAGCGGAATCATTTTGTGAAAATTTATTTTCAAACTTAAACATAGAGCATGATTTTTTATGCATCATATTTTATTGATGTGTGGCTTGAAACACCGGGATGTTATTTTTTAGTGTTCCTTATTTACTGTTCATTGATTTAATACAGGAGAAATAAACTGCAAGACCACCAAGCCATGCTTCAAAAAGGAAAAAAAAAAAAAAAGGAAAAGAAAAAAAGAAAAAAGATATTTGAAAAGAATAGAAAAAACAAAGGATAAATGCGGCTTAGTGAGCTTTCCTAAGTAGAAGGCTAGAAACAGTTACCCAAGATTTTGGGGGTTGAGTGTTCAACCTTTAAAAACAGAGCTGGCGTGAAAACTACTGATCCATTGAGCTTTGAGGTAGTTAGAATTAACAATGATTTATCTTAAGGTTGAAAAATCCTATGACAAATCATGGCTAGTAATGAGTAACACACAACTAGTTTAGCTCCACACACACATTTGAGTTCTGAGACATTTACCTCAATTTTATGTGAAAGATTGTTGAGATAGTCTTGGTGGGTATAGTTCCTGGGGGTTGAGTAGTAACGCGTCACTTTTGTGAGAATTCATAATTGTGTTTGATTGTTTCTGTTTGGATTTCAATCTTTATGCAATATTCATCTCAATTCATTTTCACTATTTTGCTCAATGATTAGCAAAACGCTAGTTGGGTTGCCAAAAACTTGGCTCACTAAAAAATGAGCAGCACAAAGGCTGTCCTAAGTGCAGAAGGATGTCGCGTAATAATTAGGAATAAATTCCTAAATCGTCTCTTCCGGAAAAGTTACTTAAAATCAAACTCGTTTAAAATGGTGAAAATATTCACAAAGAGAAAATAAAAATGGTGGCATGTGCAATAAATGGAAGAGTGCAATGAAAATGAAAATGAAAATGGCACTAGTCATGGACTAGATTCATATTTTTGGTTTTTTGAGTGTTGAAATCAAATATAAAAGACTAATAAATTAAAATTAACAATCAAGGAATCAACTAAACTAAACAATCTTAATTAAAATTGGAATATGAGCTGAAAATTGAAAAGTCCCAAAATTAAAATTCTAAAATTCATCCTTGCATTTAAATCAGAAATTCTCAAAATCAATCCATAACAATTGTAATATATATTTAATAGAAGTTTAAAGAAGTAAGAAGAATAAATAACATAAAGTAAATAAACAGCAAATAAAAATGTCCAAAGATCTAAGCCAAATATCTCAAAAATACATCATAAACTTTAAACCAAAATTAAATAAATAGTAGAGTGAAAAGAACAAACCAAATGAATAGAGATGAACGTAGTAGGCAATGGAGGAGAAGGCTGGAGTGCAGCAGTTGGATCCTCGACGTTCTTCACGCCACGCTGTGTGCGTCTCCAAGAAAACGAAAAAATGTTGTTTTGTCCCTACCTCCAAATGAAAAATCCCCTTGCCTTTTTTTATTTTTTTACGGTGCGGCATGCGTGCGTGTGTTTCTCTCTCTCTCTTTTTTATTTTTATTTTTATTTTATTTCCTTGTTACTTTCGTCCAATATCCAAACACCAAGAGATTGGTGTCTTTTTTACTTCTTTTTTAGTTTTTAACTTGCCTTTTTCTTTGAATTTTCTCATGCATTTCTTTGCCTATATAAAAATAAATAAAAATTAGAAAAGAAATAAAAAAAATGAAAAATAAAAAGAAGAAAAATAGAATATAAAAAAAAAATATGCTGTGTATGTGAATGAACAATGTCCAATTAAATCACAAGTTATAAAATTAAGCATAAATCATGCTATTAATCAATTTAAATCACAAGTTATAAAATTAAGCATAAATCATGCTATTAATCAATTTAAATCACAACTCAGATTTATTCATCTTAAGAATTTTTCCATCTAAAATCAATAATAATGTAAATAAATAAATAAAATATATTGATTCTAAATGTATAAAATATGCAATAACTCAGCTCAATTAATATATATTAAATATTAGAATACTATAAAGTATCAACAACATTATACTATACTAAAGTATAAAGGAAAATGTAAGATCATATATATTAGTAATATATACTATCATATATATAATATCATATATATTATACTATACTAAAATATAAAGGAAAATATAAGATCATATGTATTAGTAATATATACTCACACATATATACCCTCAAATATACTAAGATCATATACTAAAGTATAGAGAAATTTATAAGATCATATATATTAGTAATCTATACTCATATATATAGTATCTCATATATAACATAGTAAAGTATAATGAAATATATAGTATGATATATATTAGTTAAGTATAAACTCATATATAGTACTATATACTATCATATATATATATATATATATATATTATCATATATAATACTTTGATATTAAAGTATTATAATATATTACTATTATACTATAATAAAAATATATATATATATAAGTTATTATGTTTTCATTTAAAGTATTATACTATCATAGTATATATATATGTATAATATACTATAATATTACATATTTATTACAATATATATAATTTACTATAATAGTATATATATATATTATACTAAATTATAGTATTATAAATTTCATTTAAAACAGATACTAATTATAATAATATATATTTTTACTAAATTTAAAACAAACCCGTTTGATCGGTAAATACTACTGTTCGAACAGTATATTAAAACGCACATACAAGATATTGCGGGCAAAGGCATTTCAACGCCACCATCCCTAACCGTTTGAAAACAAGAGAAAACGTTTGAACGATCATCAATCGCTGACGTCTGCCGCCGTAATCACTACCCACCTCGAACACTCTTCCACCTAATGTAAATGTATGCTCTTTATAAGTTATTTTACCGTTTATTTTTAGAGTTTTATCGTCTTGTTGGTTTTCTCCAGAAAAATTATATTTTTCCATCAATAGCACCGTAGAACATCACAAATCCATTGTAGGATGTTTAGAAACCCACCCAATCAATGTAAATGTATTTTGTCGAAGAAACCCACCCAATCGATGTATTTTTAAATGTTTTCATGGCCGCTGAGTTGACTCGGCCATGGGCGAGCTCAATTTATTTTCCATTCGAACGTGTTCGAATGGGTTTAATCTATTTGATCGAACACTTTTTTGACATTCTAACAGTTTAAACCGAACAAGATGTTTTCCGTTCGACCACATTTTTGTCCGTTCAATCGTTATAATGTCCGTTCGACCACTACAGAGTTCGTTCGAACCAATTATTTTATATTAACTTATTAAATTATTTTCATTGTTTTATTAAATTGTTCTATCAATTAATTTATTAAATTGCTATTAATATATACTTTTGTGAATCTTTTCTCATATTAGATTTATCACTAATGTTGAATATATATATATATATTTTTTTAAAAAAATTTTAGCTTAATAATAATGTCTTATAGGGCCGTAAACGTGACAGATCAGGTGAACCTTCCATCCAAGCAGATCGAGAGTGGATTGTTTTACTGGAGCAACAAGTAAAACTGTCTGATTTTGGGACTCTTATATGGGAGGGTCATTCCCTCCCATCAGTGTTCAACGATCGTGGTTGGACACCAATCCTAGATCAGCAAGAAGAAGGAATGGAGCACACTTCCAATATTGACATCGTTGTTGAGTTCTATAAAGAGCTCGATGGTGCCAGCTTAAACGATGGAGGGGCTTACAGGATCTGTGTTCGAGGAGCTCCTGTTATATTTTTAGAGGACGGACTCGCCGCATATCTTAGTATTCCTAGGTTGGTCGATGCCTATCCAAACATACTACCTAGAGAGTATGATCCGTTAGGTGATGCGGAGACCGCTCAGGACGAAGGACCAGTTTACACAGATACAGTTGATACACTCGCTGATCATTAGGTCAGAGACCTGATTGTTGGTCTAGATGCTCCTGTATACGATGGGAAGAAGAACATTAAGTAGCAGATTTATCTTCTTTCTTCAAGATCATGACTCTGATAATCGTAAATAATATTGACCCTCGGCAGCATAAGACCAAGGTTGGCATGGATAGAGTGAAATTTATGATGGGGGTCGCTCGTGACATTCCGATCGACCTCGTGGGGTATATATTTGAGAGGATCCGAACAGAGGCTCGGTACATTACCATAGATATATTGCCGTTCAGGATCCTGATCACTCGATTTTTTCTACATTCCGGGGTCATGCCAGAAGTTGCCTAGTATGGACAGGAGCCGATGTGACCGATCAACAGCATCACCCTGTCACGGAGCACGGGACACTCGAGACTTCGTTTTCATGGACCTGTTCCTGATAGGGCTGATATTCAGAGAGATACATAGCCGGGAGATCCCAGAGTATTGGACGATGAGGCATCTACACAGGCTGAGGCCTCATGCACATCTACTCGCGAGGAGATGGCCAACATACTGCGTGCTAAGATCGGTATAGACACATCAACGGTGATCGATGCAGTGCATACTGCCATGTCTGAGTTGCGTACAGAGATTACTGCTAGCTTCTCTGAGTTACGTACATAGATTAATGCGAGCAACTCTGAGTTACGTACAAAGATTCATGCCAGTAATGCAACTCAAGTCACGCTTAGTACTCAACTGATACAGGTAGAGAGAGGATTAGCTGCAGTTGAGAATGTATGCCTGCAGAGACCTCGTATTATAGTAGTTTCTATTTTTTATTTATATTTTTTTTTTGTTATAGTTATGGACAGTACATATGGTGTTTTGATAATTCACTTTAGTTATAAATTAAATATTTTTTGTCTTTTCTGGATTAATTATTTATTTATATTATGTGGTGTGTGGCTGATAATATTTATTTAACTAAAAATCTTATTTAACATAAAAGAAATCATTAAAATATTTTTAAATTAATTACATAAAATTAATTTATGAATTCGTATATATTATATATATTTTATATTTTGAGTTACGTATCGAGATTAATATTATACATTCGAATGTATAAATGTGGTGTTTGAATATGTTCGAACTAAATATGTTCCGTTTGAATGGTCTACAAACCTTCCCGCCAAATTTTGCCACTAAATATTTTCTATTCGAACAACAAAATTTATCGTTCGAATGGTTTTGAATTTTCTCTGGCATAATAAATTACTTCCCCGCCAAGATTTTATTGTTCGAACGGATTTTTGTCCGTTCGAATGGACAAAACTTTTTGAGACGATCTAATTAGTCACAGAAGATCCTGTTCGATCAGATATTTATCCGGTCGAACGGCTTTGTAAAGTCATCAATTTTTTGGGATGAAATTTAAATTTCGTCTCAAAAAATTACTTTTAGTAATGAAATTTAGTTCGTCCTTAAATAATTTTGTCCCTAAAAGTCAATTTGTTGTAATAGTTGTAAAATCCCAACCATTTACTTAAGTTAATTATTATCCTAGAGATTTAAATAATTACACTTTAAAGGATTTCCATCCTTATGGAAAAGCCTCGGACCTATCGAGTTTATTCTAGTTTTGCTGGTTTAGTAAATCAGCCTTTTTTTTTTTTTTAACTTTAATCAATCTTATATGACTTGGAATGGCCACCCGAGTAAAGTTTAACCGATCGAGCAGTACTCGGAGCTGATCAAAATATTCATGATGAACAGCTCACGAATTAATTATTTATATACGAAACCCTATTGATCAAATCACATAATTAATTAAGAAATTAAGATATCACCCGCTATTTCTACGTACTGACCTCTAAGAGATGGTAATATATATTTGACGGACCCGCCTTGCCAAAATTAGTATGATCATGACTAAGTATATAAATATTATAAAGAATGAATTTTTTTTATATATCGAAAAAAAAAAAACATGAAATCAGCCAAAGGTGATCTATCATCTATTACCTTCATATATATATATATATATATATATATATATATATATATATATCTGTGTATCATGTGTGTGTGTGTGTGTGTGTGTGACTTTCTGCTTAATTAACTACAAGTCTCCTGGAGTCTCAGCTACAAGTCTTGCATAGAAAATGCTTTAAGTGATATTGCCACTTTTGTTTGTCTAAAGAAAGAGATGGAGCATTATAGTAAGTGGAAGTATACAGTTCGTCTAGTTGCTGCTGTTTAATCACGATGAAGATGCAGCACTATTTAATCCATATCAGAGAAACCACTATCCACGCGAAAATTAATGATCGTCATCATTATGTCCATGAAAATGTTGCTCTTTCCTAGCTATCTATATATAGTTTCCAGCAGCACTTCATCATCTAAAACGTTCAATCTCATTTTCTTTCCTTTTCTTTATCCCACGCCCTTGTCGGAAATTAAAATCACATCACCCCTACGTAATACTCCCACTATCATATATATATATATATATACACACACACACTAGTATACTTGGTTCAATTCCCTTAAGTTTGAGCTACATGCAGGAGCAGAGCTAGCTATGGTACTGGTCCTGGCTGCAATATTGCACCAACTAAATGCACATGATGATGATGCGCCGCAGTACCACGCGGCACGTACGGCCAGATTATAAAAAATCAAACTATTATATATATTCTGAGGCAGGGGCGGAACTACATTTAGGGGTGGGGGCTATATATATATATGGTCCCCGCAAAATTTTTAAAAACCCTCCTTTAATACATAGTTTTTTTAAGATCATGTCTTCAATATAAAGAACATTTGACCCCCCAAAAATTTTCAAAAATCTTAATTGGCATATTGTTTTTTCTTTTAAAGAAGAAGACGATATCTCAATTTTATTGATAATCTTCACTTATGACGGATGAATACTGTGGTTACAATTGAAATATACCTGGAGGTTACAATAAATCATAAAATCCAAACTCAGGCATAAAAAGCAACTATATAAATAACTAAGCACTATACAAGATAATAAAATAAGCATTAAAACAAAGCAGAAAACAAGATGCATACCTTAATAAAATAAAACTAACCAAACTTGTATACAAACCAATTATTTATGTCGAATTATGTGTAAACCAACTTGATCCATACGAATAGCTCCCAGGATGTTCTTAGGTTGGTTGTTTTTATTCTCAAAGAACGCTTCCTTGCCACTAGAACCCAACTTGGCTAATCTGTCTGCAACGTGATTCTTTTATCTAATAGATGGAAAATCTGAACCATCATCGTATGCGTAATCAATTTAGCTTCATTCCAGTACTTCTGACTGCTCCAAGGGACAAGCCCACCCTACTCCTACCAGTTTACCACTAGTCGAGAATCAGTTTCCACTTCAACATGAGTTATATTTATCTATGCACAAAGATTCAAACCATCCGAGAGAGCTAGGATCTCAACAATATTGTTGCAACTGATACCACAATATTTGACAAAAGCTAATATCATGTGACCTTTCTCATCTCAAATAATTCCTCCACCTCCGCTTCTTCCAAGATTCTCGATGCTACTCCCATCCACATTAAGCTTAACAAAATTTTGTGTAGGGCGCATCTATTTCAAAATTTGAATTTGCTTATTTCTGATAGGCATAGTCAATAACCTAAGCTGCTTTAAAATTGCACCATCTGAAGTCTTGATGAAAGGTTTAGTCATGTTGATATGAATAATCTAAGCTAAAAAGTTCTTGATCTTATAGTACACTTGCTCCCATATTTCAACGACCCCCTCCATGCGAGCTTTACAGCTGTATAACCACAAGAACCAGCTAATAATAGAAAGGAGAATTCTAAACACAATAGTTATCTGAGATACCACCTGAGCCTTGGACAACCACTATTGTATTTTCCCCCACCACATACCCAAAATTTAGCCTAGGATTGATTCAAATGACTTCCAAACATAACTAGGCATATCTTCCATTAGAAGCGAGTGATCTAAGGGTTCACAAGCAGCCACTTTACAACATTCACATTTCGAGACTATAGAGATATTCATTCAACTTCATAATGTTATGGTCAAAAGGCAAACCTTTATACAAACCTCTCCACATAAAAGTAGAAATTTTATAGGGCAATAAGTTATGCCAGAACTATTTAGCCCACTCCACTTTGTCTTTGCGATCATAGGTGAATTGCCAAGTTGAAAGTGTAGAGAAATTTTTGCTTTGTTCAGCTTTCCATATAGGAATATCAGGACCTTTGCCAATCTTAATACTTTGAATCTTCAGTTTTTCATAGAGGTTACTCCCAACTAGCTCCTGAATTTTCTCTCAGCTACCTCCCGTCTCAATGTATACATAAGCTACTTTCGGATAGGGATCTGTAAAATTTGAGAGTTCTCCAAGAATCCCCAAAGACGACCAATTTTCAAACCAAAAGGATATCTTACATTTATTAATAATCCATCCAAAGCCCTTAATAGCCAATTTCAACAACGATTTTAAGGCCTTCCAAAAATTTGATTCATAGGTGAAATGATCAAGGAGGAAAGGGTTATGTTGATTTCTATATTTACCTCGGAAAAAGCTAGCCCAAAGAGAATTGCCATATAGGAACTACCAAGCAAATTTCATGTGCAGGGCTTTCTCCATATCTTCTAATTTCCATATTCCAAGCCTACCTTCTTCCGTAGGCCTACAAACTTTATTCAAAGCCACCCATTTCATTTTCTTCTTGCCATCCATATTGCTCCATAGGAAGTTTGCAAAAATCTGATTAAGCTTATGAAGCACATTGCGAGGCATATTAAGCATTGCTAAAAGATGAATAGGAATACTTGACAGCACATGCTTTAACAACACTAGTCTACCCCCTAGAGAGTAAAGCTCATTTCCATGAGGCTAATATTATTTGGCACTTAGTTTTCCAAGTTCCTTTTACTTTCTAAATAATTTTTTCATACTTGCACTTATTTTTTTATCATTAATAAAATTCACATGCTCACAATAATTGTATTATTTTTTTTTCCCACATCTCATAATAGGCAAGAAGATTTCTTGGTCTTTTTTTATAAGCTATTTGGTATATTCAAAACCTCATTTTTCCTATTTGTTAACACTTTTCCATTCAAGTCTTCTACTAGCTAGTTTATTTAGATTGGGTTTTGTTAACATCTATGGTTTTGTTAACATCTATGCTACCATCGAGTTAACAATTATGAATGAAGGCAACATATATCCCTTGGCTATTCCTATCTATATAATAGAGGTTTTACAATATTTAGGCATAGTTTGGATAGAGAGATGCTTATATATATCTTACTCATCTAATCTCAATCTTAATATCCAAACACCACAGACACAAACACTTTTCAATTTTAAATTTTCAACTTTTTTATCTAATCATTACCTAATTATTAAAACTTTCCCAAACTTTAAAAAAAAAACACAGAAAAAAAAAACTTTCTCAAAACCCAAAATAAAAATTATATTATAAAATTATAATATTCTAATAATATTTTAAACTTTATAATATTTTTATTGAACTTTTTCTCTCTCCTTTCCCAAAATCTCTTAAAACATTTTAACTCAAATTATTTCTAACTCATCTCATCTTAACTCAAATATTTCACTAATATTCACAAATCATCTCAACTTATTGTCCTAACCAGGCCTTAGTCGTTTGTTTTCACAAACTATCTCATTTTCTCTCATCTCATCTCGTTTAATTATTACAATTTTTTCAAACTCTCATATAAAATACAATAAATAATTCAACATTTTCGAATTTCAAAACAAAAATTATATTAAAAAAATTATATTCTAACAATATTTTATTTAACTTTTATCTCAATTCATCTCATCTTTATAAACAAATGAGATTTATTTTTTATTTTCTTATATTTAATCCTGTATTTGGATTCGTAGAATAATATTGACTTTTTTTATATATTTAATCGATTTTGAGCGATTACAATAGTAGTTTTTTTACTTCAAGTGTTCAGATAGATTTTTAGTAATGCACGTTTACTCAGAGAGGGGACTACAAGAACTTGAATGCTTTTATATTTATATCGGTTGGCCCCCCAACCAAAAATATCTGGTTCCGCCCCTCTTCTGAGTTGCCATTGCCACGCAGCTTCCATGACAGCACGCTCAATGCAGTTCAATTAATCCTTATTAGGACCAAGGTATGATGTAAATTATCTTCATATATATATATATATATATATATATAAGCCGATCTAACAACTTGTCCCATCAAACAACTCCACCCAACCCATGATCTACAGCTATATATGGAGGTTTTGTAATTAACATTAATCCAAGTCTATCATCAGTAGAACCTGAAATTAATCATGTCCAAGGGAAAGGGATTATATATTATCTATATATGCATACATGCATGCATGTATGTATGTATATTTATGCATGTATAACACTTGATCACATAGACAAACAGAAAAGGTGAACATATAATATATATAGATATATTTGAATTCATTCTCTTATAACTCAAAGAACTATATATATACCCACATTTCAATGCCTTACTTTCAGATATATGAGATATTGATATCAGTTCAACTGCCCCTACACATTTCCCTCTTCCCTAAATTATTTTGATACTAATTACGACCCCAGTACTGCAGGAAGAATGAGAAGATCAATCCAACTATATTCATTATATTGCATGGTGGTGTTGCTGCTAACAATCCAATATTTAAGTTTGATATCAGCATACCATTTGAAATTAAGCTTGCACAAGGATTATTAAAGAAACCAGTTTCAAGGGTGAAATATCTAGACGATTACAAAAGTGAGAACTGCGTAGCAGTAAACAGACCATTGAAAACATGTAGTACTTCATGGTTAATGCTCCTACGTACCAAGGAGAAAATACGTCATCAAAACGTACAGACAACATCATCAACATTCTGTACGTGCAGTTCTGCCATTAATGATATCCCCTTGGTTCTTTTTAGATTCAAATAATTGATTCAGAATGACTAACCTTGTTGGTTTTGGAAAATACATAAGACCAAGCAGAAACTGATCATGTCTGTTAACATGTCCTCGTGCATGCAGCACAACGAAATATTTCCCATGTTGATATATATATATGCACATATATACTAGATAGTGACCGGATACTCGAAATTAGCGCGTTAATTAATGATCAGGATTAGTTGATTCTCTACCAAATTGCATGTTATTAAACGTGGAATCCATCGTATGTGCAGAAAACAAGCAACCTCAGAATAATGTCAAACTAAAGATGATTATTAGACACTAATTTGTTGTCCTTTCTGCTCATGCTTTAACCTAATATTCTTGGGATAGTTTTCACCTAAAAGTCTCTCCGCTTGCGCTTGGTAGGTACGGTCGCGATATCTTCTTGGGACCATTTTTTGAGGCAAATAAAGAGGTTATGTTGGATTCATGAACTTTTCAATTCTTCCCCTGCTTCATAATGATCACCTTGATCGATCAGTCCTCCAAACTTGAACAATATCCAAAGCATTAGTGCAATAATATTAAGTTGGGTCATATCTAAACACATCAATAATCGAATGAATTTCTATAATTTTGGACTGATATTAATCTAATAATATATGCATGACACGGCTGCATCTTGAAATTCATTCAGAAGAATGAATGCAAGAGGCCTATATATATCCATCGTTGAGTCAAAGAAAAAGATCAACACCACAGCTTTACTTCTAAGCTGTAAGCTGCTGCCTCTTCAAAGAAGTCGCAGATTCCTTCCGAGTCTAAATTAAAAACCCTCTTTCTCTCTCACACTGTTCACATTACGTTCGGCCTGCATCTCCTCATACCTCTCTCCATCATGGATTCAAAAAATAAACCCCTAAAATCACCAGCTCATGGAGAAGTAACCACCATTCTCAGCATTGATGGCGGAGGAATAAGAGGGCTTATCCCTGGAACTATCCTCTGTTTCTTAGAATCTGAGCTTCAGGTTGTATATATATGTACACACACACAGATATATATATACATATATATATATATTTATATTATAACACCCAATGAACGCATCTGATCTCATTGCATTTTTTTTTTTAACTTTTCACGCATCACTGATCTATATATATATATATATATAAGCACATGATTGCTGTACGTAAGTTACTTATAATGAGATTTGACAATAATATTTGTCGTTCACGCATCATTTTAATGCATGGCTGATTGTTTATGCATGCTGCATGGAACAGAAGCTGGATGGTGAAGATGCAAGAATAGCGGATTATTTTGATGTGATTGCTGGAACAAGCACAGGCGGCCTTGTAACTGCCATGCTAACTGCTCCAAATGAAAAAAACCGGCCTCTGTTTGCTGCCAAGGATATCAAGGAATTCTACCTAAACCACTGCCCTAAAATCTTCCCACAAAGCAGATGGTAAATTTAGGGTTTATTGAGACATGGACGTATTAATTAATATCAGGAGGAAGCTAATTTCCTCTTTGATTATTATATATTATAATATCCTCGATCGTGACACTTATTTAATTAGTTATATATTAACAAGATTATATCATGTTTTCCAAATTAATGCAGTTGGCCAATATTTGCTGCTGCTAGAAAGTTTATCGGAGCCCTTTCCGGACCAAAGTATGACGGGAAGTATCTACACAGCCTTGTTAGAGAAAAACTCGGAAGTACGAGAATTAGCCAGACGTTGACAAATGTTGTCATCCCAACATTTGATCTCAAGAGACTACAGCCAACCATCTTTTCTAGCTATGAGGTTGATAATTATCCTCTTAATCATTCAAGTAGATCTAACGGATCACGTAAAGTTATATTACTATATTGATGGTTTATTATTGGAACATATTAATTGGGAATTAGTGGTTGCAAATTAATGATGGAGAATGGAGCTTATCAATAGTACTAAAAATTCACCTTGATTTGCTTTTTGATGCACCAGGTAAAGAAAAGCCCAAGCTTAAATGCACTACTTTCAGATGTATGCATTGCAACCTCAGCTGCACCAACTTATCTTCCAGCTTATTACTTTGAAACCAAAGACCAGGAAGGGAAAGTGAGAGAGTTTCACCTTACAGATGGGGGGGTTGCAGCTAATAATCCGGTATCTTTCGAGATCCAAAGTGTACCTAATAATAATGACTAGACGCACACCCACGAGATATGCAAGAAATTCTCAAGTTTTTAATCCTAATATATTTTTAACGTATATAGTTACAATTTAATTGTGTGAAGTTGTTTAAATATGATCCTCTTTGATTACGAATTTTAATAAAAATGAAATGTTATGCAGGATGATAGAAGTTGAAATGTACAGATAAAAGAAAGTTTTTTGGATCTTGAAATGTCCATGACCTTGCAAAATATTTGAACTTAATATAAGTCATTTAGCACATGCATGATTGGAGATGATATTAAAAAAAAGATCAGTTTTGTTACAAATCAACAATTATTCACATCGTGGGATGGTGAATAATGACTGATAAGAAGAAATTTTTCTAAAAAAAAAAAAAATTAAGATATTTGTTTAATGCTATATAAAATTAGTGTTATATAGGCTTTGAAATTATGTAGGTAATCGATAACAATAAAAATGAATTACGATGAATATGATCATGATGTTGGAAGCAGATTTCTTCGATCGTATTAGCTCATTAGCTAGCTTGTCGTTTCAGGCCTTGCTTGCCATTGGTGAAGTGACAAAGGCGATCCAAAGAGAGAGTCCTGACTTCTTTCCTTTAAAACCAACGGACTATGGACGATTTCTGGTCATATCCTTAGGAACTGGAACACACAAAGACGAAGAGAAATACAAGGCGCATGATGTAGCTAAGTGGGGAATACTGGGTTGGTTAACCAACGGTGGTTCCACCCCCTTAATTGATGTATTTTGTCAAGCAAGTGCAGATATGGTCGATGTCCATCTCTCTCAGGTTTTCCAAGACCTTCATTCCGAGAAAAGTTATCTGCGGATTCAGGTGTATATATTATATATATATATATATATGTTCATCATTCACACGCATATATATGTATTAATTTCCATGCATGCATGCATGGCAGGCTTTTAGTCACTCAACTAACATAGACATGATTTTCGAATTTGAATAATGCAGGACGATACATTAACTGGGGTAGTATCTTCGGTTGACGTGGCCACAACAAAGAATTTGAATGATCTCGTTAAAGTTGGGGAAGAGTTGCTCAAGAAACCAGTCGCTAGGGTGAATCTGGAGACAGGAATCTGCGAACCTGTAGACATTGGAACTAATGAACAAGCTCTCATAAGGTATATATATATATACGAACTATTAATTAATAAGTTTACTATATATTTCTAATAAAAGCTTGGTGATCTTTTTGAATTATTACATTAAGGTAATGGAAATCATATGTCCTTGCTTGCAGGTTTGCGAAACTTCTTTCCCAAGAGAGGCGCCTTCGCCATTCTAGGACTTCCCGCATTGGAGTATAAAAAGATTGCCTTCCCAATTATATATAGCTTTCTAGCTTTTCAGAAACATTTCTCATTTTCTTAATAATCCCATACCCTTATGATCATGGGAAAAATCTCATAAAACACCCCTACTTTCTCCCAGTACTGGTGACAATGCCATTAGTACTGTTCTTGGCATGCATTAATAATGGATGTGGAATAAGAGGACTATTCCAGGCACCATACTAAAATTGGTTTCCTGGCCTTGTCCGAGTTACATGTTATATGTATAAACGTACGTACTTCGGGTGGCACATATGCCGGCCAGTTTTTTGAATAAAATCATAATGTCTTGTTCGTGTGTTATATATTAATCGACGTATATTGTTAATGCCAATCTATCTAAGGAGCACTCGTCCAATTGCAAATAATTATGCTCCAAAACTGATCAAATCCATAATATGCAGGGCCCAATTACTAGCTAGCTAGGTATGTAATGAAAAGTACGTAAGTGCACGTACATTCATATATATATATATATATATATATATATATATATATCTAGCTAGCCTTCTGAATGAAAAACTTTCTGGATAGATTATAGTACTACGTACGTACCAGATCATATTGACCATTATAAGTTGTAATACCAAGTTTTCATATCAAGCGCCAACTCCAACCAACCTATTCTATATGGTTGATCATGAGAAAGAGTACCGCAGAGAGTCGAAGGCATCGCGATGGGGAATAGACGAGGAAACTAATTACATCCCCATCTCGATCGACAATGTGTCAATATTTTCGTTCTATTGCCTTGTCCTGTTGATCCTGGTTCAACCTCATGTCAATGCCGAGAAGAGCAAAAAAAAAAAAAAAAAAAAAAGAATACAAGCACAGAATCTCTCTATAAAGACGTTGGAATCTCTCCATGAAAATAAATCAACAAGTTTTTGGTGTCTCACTAGACTAGTCCCATCTCAAGATCAAACATACAATTTCATTAATCATTCAAAAAGCCACTACAAGAAATTTGAATTTCAGGGATGAAAAGTCCTAAAAGTCATTTTCGGAGACGAAATTGTCTCCAAAAATGCCTAAGCTACTAAATTCATTCGAACGGAAAAATATCTATTCAAACAAGATATTTTGTGACGAACAAAATCGTCTCAAAAAAGAAAAATCGTTCGAACGGAACAAAATAGATTCGAACATAGAATTAATGTCCGTTCGAACATATATAATCTGTTCGAATAATAATATTGACGGGAAATTAATTTATTTTTCCCGGAGTAAGTTAATAACCATTTGAACTTAAATTTCTTTGTTCGAAGGGATAGAGATTCAATTATTTTTTTATTAGTATGGATTTGTGCATATATGTTTCTATTAAAGCAATAAATATTTTTTCCATTAATTTGTTATCATTTTCAAAATATAAAAATGTGTATATATTATATATTATGATTTGCGGTGAGTTAAAATATTTATAAATTCATAAATTACTTTTATGTAATTAACTTCAAAACTTTATAATCATTTCTTTTATGTTAAATTTATATAAATATAACTTTAAGGATATTATCATTTTTTATATTATCATGAACGGCAAATAAAATGGAAAAAATAAACAAAGTAGTAAACACGAGAAATAAAAACCATACATTAATTACATCTCAAATATATAATGTTCAATACAACATAAAAAAGTAAAATAATAACTAAAACGATCATAATTATTGATTCCTTAGTATATCAACATCCTCTTGCAACATTTTAATAGATCCTTCTAGATCCCTAAGCTTCTCCATGATGGGCTTAACGAACTCCACAAACAGAGCTTGCCAAAGTAGCCCCAGGAGGCTGTCTCTCAACATCAGCAGCACTACTAGAAGCTGGATCTGTGGGAGGATCACTAGGCTGTTCTGATGCAGTCTTCTGCAAGTGCCCATTGCTCTTACTGAATGTGATCTTGTTAAGGGGCCACATCTGTGGCGACCTCCGCTCAGTGGTCGATATTGTAACCCCCGATCGGAGTAGGAGGTTAGATATCAGCAGTACAAATGGTAGACTACCTCCACTGGAAAAGCATGACTCCGATCGAATGCGGAGGAATAAATACAATGCCAGATCAATGAGATCCCCTCGTGCTATCCGCAGCAAAAATCTGACTCGATCGGTCCTGAAATCAGTCTTGTGTCTTTTCGGATCGATGTTATAGCCAACAATCAAATTAAGCATTCTAAAAAATCCTATACAATAGCCTGTCGGATCACCTTACTCCCATCATATGGAGGAGCCGATGGGTCTCGCACAAGCTGACGCACCTGATCGTCTGTGAGACCATCATCAAGTAGATCCTCATCCTCACTACCATCCGAAGTAGCATCCGAATCTACATTCGGGGCTAGCGTGGAGGATGCGGCCGGTGTGTCGGAACCAGATAGTGCAGCCGCTGGTCCCCATGTAGCCGCTGCAGGATATGAGTCGGCTATATGGGGAATGTCAAGGAACTCAGCAATAATGCGAGGAGAGAAATTAATACTCACTCCCCGGACTGATATGGTGTAGAACAGAGCATCAACGCTAAGTTTTCCCATGGCATGGTAGAACTCACCGACCATCTCTGGATATGCAATCCCCAGTAGCTCACAAATCGGTATCCATCCCCACTCGGTGAAAATGGACTGTATGCTCCATCCCTCCCATGAAAGATTGGAGAAGTCAGACAAAATGACTGGACGCTCGACAAGTGTATGCCTTGTCTCCGGAGCATGAGCTGCTGATCCACTACTTTGGCTGGACTGATCTCTCACACGTTTTCTTCCGTTGGATGCCATTGATATACTGTTTAACCATAATGAAAGTAAGAATACAATTAACCATAATATTTAAATTATATTATTGAAAAATTATAATATATTGAACTGAATTGAAATAATTCGTTCGAACAGAACATAGTCTGTTCGAACTAGAAAACTCTACTCGAATGGACTATTCTATCCATTCAAATAGAGTTTCTTTATTCATTCGAACGAATTTATTTTGTTCGAACATAAATAATGTTGTTTGGCAACTAAGCATTCGAACGGACTAGAGTTTGTTCGAACGGAAGAAGCCAAACAGCCATAGCTGAGTCGACTCAGCCCCGAACTGAAAAACTTCTTATCTAGATGTTATCCTTTGTTTTAATCAGTAAAAATGATTAAGGAGTGAAGCCCAATCATTTCTAACGATTATTTTGATGTTATTTCCATGGAATACACCAAAATGGGTGAATTTCGGATTCAAAATCCATACCCCCAAACACATCGCATTCATGCAAAAAACTAAACAATAGAGGTGGAGAGTTGACTCATAACCCTTAGAAGTTCAAATGTGGGGTTCCTACGGCAGTTGAGTGGCGGTTTTTGCAGCGAAGTTAAGGGGCGAACTCGGAGGCTCTCGGTGGTTGCTGGTTCGAATGAGAGAGTTTTGTTTCATTGTATTCAAACTGGGTCTATAATGACCGTGGCATCTCGTTCGAACTGGATAAAGATCCGTTCGAACGGTTATTATATTAATATATTTATAATTATATTACTAATAATAATATATAATAATAGTATTACAAAGTACAAAAGTATAAAAATGAAACTAATAATAGTATTATAATACTTTTAATTTATATATTTAGAATATTATTTTTAAATGTATTGTTTCTATTATACTAAGTACATACTAAGAGCATTAACATTGGATTCATTATTTTCATCTTTAAAATTTGATGAAAAGTACATATTTTCCATAAACTCAAAACCTTCATATCCATGACCCCACATTGAATTAGCCATTGGATTCATCAAAATAAAAATATAATATAGTTTTTTTAATAATAATATTTTTAATTTATTTTTTTCATATTTTACAATTATACTAACTATATGTTAATTAATAATTTAATTTGATACTTAAATTATTATTTCCCAACTTAAATATATTGTGGCTCAAAATTGGGAAACAATAATTTAAGTAAATAAATATAGATATAGTGGATATTAGCTATATAGCAATTGAAGATGAATTGGAATGCACAATTCGTCAAAGTTTCATCATTTAATGTTTGGTGAATCCAATCAGTGATTTTAAACATGAATTCATCAAATTTTGAAGACTAGACTCATTTGATAAGTCTAATGCCAATGCTCTAAGTACTTAGTATAATTACAATGGCTGAATTATATAGGTACTATATATAAGTTATGATAACTATACTCCTATAGTTTATATAATATTATAACACTAACTATAGTTACTAGTTATATAACTGCAGTGTAAGTATTATATATAGTTACTATATAGCTATAGTAGTTATTAACTATAGTAGTTATACATTATATAGCTACTACAGTGTAAGTATTATATATAGTTACTATATAGCTATAGCTATTATAAGTTATGATAACTATACAAGTTAATATAATTAATATAAATATAGATATAGTGGATATTAGCTATATAGCTACTACAATGTAAGTATTATATAGTTACTATGAAGTTATAGCTATTATAAGTTATGATAACTATACATCTTAATATAATTAATATATATATAGTAGCTATTAGTTATATAGCTACTACAATGTAAGTATTATAAGTTATAATAACTATACATGTGAAAATAATTAATATATATATTAGTTATTAGTTATATAGCTACTACAGTGTAAGTATTATAAGTTTTGATAACTATACAAGTTATCATAAGTACTATAGTTAAAATACCTACTATAGCTACTTCAGTGCAAGTATTATAAAAGTTGGGATAACTATACAAGTTATCGTAATTATAGTAACTAGTTACTAGTTACTATTATAAGTTACTATAACTATAGTTATTATATTTTATATCACAAGATAGTAAGTTATATAATATATAATGCAAAATTAGAAGACCAAAAGTGTATATATATATATATATATATCTATTAATAAGTACTATATATTAATAGTTAGTATATAGTATAAGTATTATATTAACTATTAGACTTGTAGTAAATTATATATTATTAATTATAATATAAAATAGTGGGTAAAATATATAGTTATTATATAGTATATAATATTAAAATATTTTGTGATTGGTTCGAACCCAATAATATCCCGTTCGAACGGTGTTATCTCGTGGAATGTGTTTGGAGGGAAACTTCGCACCAAATACTCTGAATGTTAGTTTATTCGAACGCTCTGGTCGAACAGTGTTATGAAAATACCCTTTGAGCTAGTCTACATTTGAAGAATATGCCAAGGAATATTCTGATTTGTTAGTTCGAACAACAAAATGACAAGTTCGAACGTGAAATAAATCGCAACAGATTTGGCGCGTATTCGAAATTTTCGTGTTCGAATGGATAAATTTCCAGTTCAAACAGAACTTCACAGATTCATATACCTGAACTTCCAATTCATTTTCATAGTTGATGAATGTTTAATAGCAGGCAAAGCACGGCTAGCTTTGTGATTTTGTGTGTGTGAGAGTGTTGTGGAGAAAGAGATACTCACAGACTTAGTGAGAGAAGGGATTCTTGAGAGAGAGAATAGAGGTTCGAACAAAAGGTATGTTTTTTTTTTTTAATGTTTTTTTGTATTTCGAGTTTCATTAATGTTAGTTTATTGCACATGATTTAGGTTTTCTCATAATGTATCTTCTGCTTATGTAAGTATTGTGGATTGATACTTTTGTTTGGATTCCTTAAATTCAAAGTAATATTTATAATTTTTAGATTTTTGATAATTTATAATTTTAATTAATTATGTTAAGAGACATGCTGTATATTTGTGTTTGTGCAATCCCATTTAAAATGAACATTCTGGCAATATACATCTTATGAGATTGTGATTATGAAAATTGTGTTTTGTGGCAAATGATTTCTCTGTTTCGTGTCTAGAATCTGGGTTTATCCTAATCGAACGCTATAACGTTAGTTCGAACAGGATCCTGTGCGAGTAGAATATTATTCGAGCAGAATCCTAATATAACAAAATTTATAAAATTATAAGATATAAAAATATAGATTAATTCAATATAATTACAAAATATTGTGCACTAAAATTAAATTAGAAACTTAAAATATATATATTAACATAGCAATTGTTAATAATTAAATTAATGTATAAAACTTATAAAAAATGTAATTACAAAATAATATAGTATAATTACAAAATATTATGCACTAAAATTAAATTAGAAACTTAAAATATATATATATATATATATATATATATATATAACATAGCAATTGTTAATAGCTACATTAATGTATAAAACTTATAACAAATTTAATTAAAAAATAATATAATATAATTACAACATATTATGCACTAAAATTAAATTAGAATGTGGCAATTGGTGATTAATTAGGAATGTAATGTTGCAATGTATTTGTGATTTAGAATGTGATTTCATTATATAATTGTATTAGGAGCTAGATAGTTTTGAATTTTAAGGTTATTTTTATATGTACTTAAACGTTAGACCCGTTCGAGAGTTGTGGCCAAACATTCTCTTAAAGAATGTTTGGGTACAATTCTTGAATTATCCAAAGTGTACAGTTTGGGATTCTGTCATCTATACGACAGATATATTCAGTTTAAACTCTTGTGTTAGTCAATTAAAATTTTGGTTCAGCGATTCCTTACATTCTTATGGTATGTGGTTTGTAAGTTTCTCGGTCCATTAATAGGGTTGACGACTTATCATGACTACCATACTTGGAGAATAGTAGGAAAATGCTGCTGAAATTTGTACTAATATTAGAGTTTAGGATTGAGTATATATGCGATATAGATAATAGTCTCTCGAATGGGATAGGATCAACTACCTTATAAAAGTTGGCAATTGTTGATAGTGTTTATCCCATGAATTTTGTGTTTTTTATAGGCATCTGACAAGTAACAGAAATACAATGGATAAAAGTTGGATGCTACTGGGAGATAGACTTGGGTGAGACTATAAGGAGTATGCACAAGGGGTGAAATTTTTTATAGAGTTTGTTCGCATAAGTGTTGACAGTCGAGGATTTATAAGATGTCCGTGCAAGAAATGCAAAAATGTTTGTTCTTATAACTTGGTGGTAGTGGAGGATCATTTATTTGTAAATGGAATTGATCCTAAATACTCACTTTGGGTCTTACATGGTGAACCATTTCCCAAAGGAGTTAGATTTAGCAATCAGACCAATCAAATGGTGGAGGATAACGACATCGACATAAATGACATTAATGTGAATGATCGTGATGACAGTGATGATAATGGAGAGGATATGACTGAGATGTTAGGTGATTTGGGCGCAGGAATATTTGGGATGAGAGATGCAGAAGGAACATCTGCACAATCATTTGAGAGTAATGATAATTTTGCAAGATTGTGGGAGGATCCACAAAGAGAGTTGTACGAGGGGCGCACTCGTCATAGCAAGTTGTCTTTTACGGTGAGGTTGCTTCATATTAAGTTTATTTGTCGTATTTCTGCCAAGGCCATCGACATGTTGCTAGAATTATTTAAAGAGGCTCTTCTTCAGGATAACGTAGTACCCCGTAATTTTTATGAAGTGAAGCAATTAAAGCGAGGGTTAGGATTTGATTATAATATCATCCACGCTTGTAGAAATGATTATATTATCTACTGGCAGCAATATGCAGAATTAGACTCATGTCCAGTGTGTCATGAGTCAAGATGGACATCCGATAAACGTAATGTACCCCATAAAGTGTTAAAATATTTTTCATTGATTCCTCGACTTCAAAGATTGTTTACGTCCCTGTTGACTGCCAAAGATATGTCTTGGCATCAAACAGAAAGAGTCCAAAATGAAAACTTTCTCTTGCATACTGCAGATTCCTTACAATGGAAGAAATTTGACGTCGAGTATCCATGGTTTGCTGAAGAACCTCGCAATGTACGTCTTGGTTTGGCAACGGATGGTTTTAATCCATTTGGCAACATGAGCACTTCTCATAGTACTTGGCCTGTCATATTAATGTCCTATAACTTGCCACCTTGGAAGTGTATGAAGGATCCATATTTTATGATAACTCTACTGATACTGGGGTCAAGGTCACCAGGGAATGAATTAGATGTATATCTACAATCACTGATTACAAAGTTGAAAGAGTTGTGGGATCAGGGTGTCCCTACATATGATGCAGCCTCGTCAGGGAAGTTCAACATGCATGCTGCAGTGATGTGGACAATAAATTATTTTCCTGCATATAGAAATCTGTCTGGGTGGAGCACAAAAGGTAAAATGGTTTGTCCTGTTTGCAATAAATATACACAGTCTGAATGGTTGAGTCATGGTAGGAATTTATGTTTTATGGGACATCGTCGTTATTTACCACATGATCATAGATGGCATACAAATAGAGCGATGTTTGATTGAAGGGTTGAGCGCAGGGCATCACCGCCAGAGTTGACTGGGAATGATATTATAGCACAGTTGAGGGATGTTTTAGAAAACAAATTTGGAAAAGATTCAAGGGTTCGAAAGCGAAACCGACAAGTAGTGGAGTTGAATTGGATAAAAAAAAGTATTTTATTTGAATTGTCATACTGGTCTACCTTGACACTGCGCCACAATTTAGATGTTATGCACATCAAGAAAAATATATGTGAGAATATATTGGGCACTTTGATGTCAATAGAAGGGAAGACAAAAGATATAGCTAACTCTTGTAAAGACTTAAAGGAGATGGGGATCAGACCGGAGTTGCATTTGCAAGAAAATGGATCGTCAGCATATATACCCATCAGATGATATACACTTTTAAATGATGAGAGAAAGAAATTTTGTAATTAGTTTATGAAAATCAAATTACCCGATAGTTATGCTTCAAACATGACAAGATGTGTATGAACACATGATTGGAAGATAATTGGTCTTAAAAGTCACGACTGTCATGTATTTCTACAGTATCTGTTGCCGGTTGGTGTGCGTGGAAAGTTTACTCGAGATGTTCGTACAGCTCTCACAGAATTAGGGGGATTTTTCAAAAACATTTGTAGTAGAACGTTGAAAGTTGATGCATTGTTAAAAATGGAAGCTGACATTTCAGTAATATTGTGCAAATTGGAGAGTTTGTATCCGTCTTCATTTTTTGATGTAATGGTTCATTTGGCTGTGCACCTACCTCGTGAGGCTTTACTCACTGGCCCAGTTCAGTATAGATGGATGTATCCTATTGAATGATTTTTGGAAAAACTTAAGCGATCTGTAGGGAATAAAGCTCGTCCAGAAGATTCAATTGCAGAGTCATATATTGATAATGTATTTTCGATTGCAGAAGGTTCAATGTATTTTCGTGGGGTTGATACTAGATTTACAAGGCCGGACCGAAATTATGAAGGTGGGCGAGAGATGGGAGTCTCATCGACATTTACTGTATTTTCCCAGACCGTGCGTCCCATAGGCGCACAAAGGGGCTACGATCTATGTTCGCAAGAGTTTGAAAGAACTCGATGGTATGTCTTGAATAACTGCACAGAGATTGATCAGTACTTAAGATTAGTGATGATTCTCTAAATCACTATTATCTTTAAGTTTATGTATAATAATATAGTATAACTTCATACAAATTAAACATCACATTCACATGCATAGCGAACATATACAACTACTTCACTCGAATGGTATAACTAAAGTAGAAAAGACGCACGAAGAGGAATTTGCCTCATGGTTTGAACATACGGTATTACTGTTAAGTCCCATTTTATAATACGAATTTCATACCACTAAACTTTACTTTTTTTGTATATAATAATATTTATTGATATAGGTTGCATTGAAATATGGTGAAAATTCATTAGAAATCTCATCAGAACTGTATGCTCTAGCATGTGGTCCGTCCAGACGGGTCATCCAGTACTCAGAATGTTTGGTGCGTGGATATAGATTTCACACAACTGATAGAGAAAAATATAGGAAAACTCAAAATTGTGGGGTCGTAGTCGAAGGAAGCCATGAGGATAATAACATTGACTTCTATGGAATTGTGGAAAATATCATATCGATATAGTTGTTTTAATGTAATTGGTGGGATGTCTCAAATCCTAAGTTGGGAGTGCGTAAAGTTGATTATTTTGTGAGTGTCAATACATCTCGCACATAGTATGAGGATTATCCTTTCGTTCTAGCTTGCCAAGCGAATCAAGTTTTTTATTTAGATGATCTGAAGTACGGAAACCCATGGCGGATAGTGGAGAAGTTTGCACCAAGAAATGTATATGATTACATTCCAGAGGCAGACGAACCATATGAAGAAGTGGATAGTCCAGCAAATGAAGAAACATATCAAGAAAGTGAAGTAAGCATCGATCTATTTGTTGATTTAAGCCAATATGATATGGTTCCATTGCATAGAGAAGATGTTCAACCCGAAGTAATTGAGGGTGAAATTTTGCGTAGAGAAGATAAATCAACTGAAGTGTCTAGTGAGGATGAGGGTGACTGGTCCAGCAAAACGGATAGTGAATGAATTTCAAACATGAATTTCTGTAAGTAATATTAACATATAAATATCTTTAACGTTTGTTTGAATAATAATTTATTACAATTTCAAAAAGATATGTCTCTCAAACGCAAAATAACACGTGTGCCATCCCCATCCATTATTGACTCCCCGTGTGGTTCACTTGTCGTCAATAGTGAGTCAACATCACCAAGCTCGGAACAAGGTATTTTATCAAATTAGATATCATATTTTATGCTCAATTTAAGTAATATATCTATAAAATAAATTAATTTAATTAAAAATTTATGTTTTAATTGCTGTATATATAGTTGTTGTAAACAAGCGTCAAGATAGAGACACTACAAGGCGTGTTTGCATAGAGAAAGTAAGAAAAGTTGGTAAAATCAATATTGATATTCCGGATGATCACACTAGTGGCTCTGGAGATTCGGCAGCGTGGCTTGCTTCTTATGTTGGTACACTTACTCGCACGTAAGCACCGATTGCTACATCCTCTTGGCCTAAAGTTCCTTAAGATGTGAAAGACCACATAAAAAACCGTTGTTTGGTAATAACCTATATCTCAAGCAACTAAGTATATAACATGTTACTTTCAAGTTACTTTGTATTTATAGTAATTGTTTATAATTTTCGAAAGGATGAGTTTGAGCTTAATTTTGGCTGAACAGAGGATCGATTAACGGTTGAGGAACTGATGTCAAATGCATTTCGGAGATACAAAGGTCGATGTCATGCACATTATAAGAAGTTCAGTACTACAATAGAGGTGCACCAAAATCTATTCCAAAATATTCCACCAAACGAATGGGAGAAAGTTTGTGATATTCCACCAAACGAATGGGAGAAAGTTTATAATACACTTTTTTTTTTTTTTTTAGTTCTAATATAGATTTTCCCTTTGCAAAAAGAAGAAAGTCTCGCTGACTATGATTTGACCCAATTGTATGCTAAAATACATAAATATCGTGATGGTGTTTAGGCTAGTCCCGAAGCAGAGGCAAATTATGTAATTTTAAGTTTTTTTAATTTCATTGTCACATAATATTTTTGTTACTTATAATAACTTTAATGTTTTTGTTTTTGTAGGACAATATGACAAAACTTAAGGAAACTGCTGTGGATCCATCTGATGCATCATCTGTCAACGATGCTCAAATCCTTTCTCAAGTTCTTGGATCACGTTCTAGATATTTGAGGGGTTTAGGACGTTGCGTAAAACCATCATCATCATCATCATCATCATCCTATTCAAGAGTCAAATCGAATGATGACAAGACTAAGGAATTGGAGGAAGCAACACTTGAGATAGAACGATTGAGGTCCAAGAAAAAAGAGTTGCTGGCCCGATTAGATCAAGCAGCGGATTTGGAGGTGAGATTAGAAGAGAGGATGCAATTGAATAATAAAAAAATGTTTGAACAATTCCAGTCAATGATGTCTCAAAACTCTATACCACCACCATAGACTTTTCATATATTTTCTTTAATTGAATTTATATTATGAAGTTTGCACTACTTTGAACAATTGATGTTTGATTACAATGTGTAATATTAGTATGGTATTCTTAATTAAACTGTGATCTGTATGATTAATACAGTTCGAACGGTAAATAACCAGTTCAAACGGTAAATTACCATTAACACATTCGAACCAAAACAGACCCATTTGAACAAAAACTAACTCATTTGAACGACAAACGAAATATACGGACGTTCGAACAATAAATTATTTGCTCGAACAACATTTATGTGCAAAACCCCGTTCAAACGGATATAATTTCCGAAAATAAAATTTATGTTCGAACAGACATAAGTTTTGTTCGAACACAAGTCATTTGAAAAATTTATTAGTTCGAACGCATGAAATCTGTTCGAACACTCAGTTTGTTCAAACAGAATCAAATTTGGACATTAGTTCGAATGAGTATTTCATATTGTTCGAATTGATGTCTCCGTTCGGACAGATAAATATTTCATTCAAACAATATATTGAGACGAAATCGGGTCGTCTAAAAAAAATTATCCGTTAGAACCGTTTCGACTAGATCCGCCCAATTTCTTCTCTAAAAATAATTTTTTTAGAAGAAATTTGATTTTCGTCTCCAAAAACTTTTTGAGACGAATGGTGCATCACCCCGTCATCCGGAGTACATTCCACATGTACTCCCTTCATACACAACTCGCCACATTACCATTATGGTGTGCCCACCATATGGTGCATCATTCCACCACATGGAGTACACTCCACATGTACTCCATTCACACGCACTACGCCACAAACTACACTCTACTTGTACTTATCCCGTTTCACACTATGTCAGGAAGATATATTTTATATATATTCTCCTTATCTCACACTACGCCACACACACATAGTACACTCAGCGTGTACTGA
The DNA here is from genome assembly GCF_001411555.2 of Juglans regia. Classification (NCBI taxonomy): domain Eukaryota; kingdom Viridiplantae; phylum Streptophyta; class Magnoliopsida; order Fagales; family Juglandaceae; genus Juglans; species Juglans regia. The sequence goes on along the minus strand of NC_049906.1, from coordinate 9,738,976 downwards.
TCCCATTACATACATATACCACGCCACTATTACAACACAGTCCACAACACTACACATCGCACTTCCCAATTACACCCAACACTCCACAGCACACTAGACGGCACAATACATCTCCATCCAACACATATATACCCAACACTTTACTACACAGAATACCCAATACTTCATCACACAACACCACATCACATAACCACAACTCCATTAATACTAGCAGCACAGTCCACAACCTAGTCAACTAATCAATATCTAACATAATTAACTAGGGATAGAGGGTTATACCATTGACGGGATACCCGTGCGTTGCTCGTTGATCGTCACAGACGATGATGTCGAAAGAGTCGTACGTGGCGGCTAACCCATGTACGTTAACTGTTTAGACGTTTAGATAGCTAGGTGTGGTCTTGGAATGGCTCGTGATGGCCTTATGATGATGGCAAGGAGCATAACACGGCGGATCTAGTCGTGTGCAGTGGCGGTCAATCACACGCAGTGACTGTCCATCATGTGCAGTGACTACCCACCACTCAAAGTGGTGGTTTGGACCTAAGGTTGGGCTGAGGGGTTGCTGGTGGAGCTCGTGGTGGCACTGGGGTGGCACCACGGCTGCTCTTGGCCGAAGAGGGAGGAATGGCCGTGTAAGAGGGAGGGAAACCCGTGAGAGAGTGAGGGAGAGTGTGCGTGCATGGGTGGTAGATCGGAGCTAAGGGTGGTTGGGATAGCTCGGTGGTGGCCTAAGGAGGTTGGAGGTGGTGGTCATCTGCCGTGGGTGGCGGTGCACGGTGGTGGAGGGTGTAAAACCTGTGCGTGAAAGAGGGAGAAACTGTGAGATGGAGGAGGGGCTTCTGGCCATGGGTTCGAGGCAGGAGGAAGGGTGAGACCAGGAGTAGCACGTGGTGGTGTCCGGTGGCCAATGTGGCTGCGTACAGCGGCACATGGTGGGGAAATGGGTCAAAGACCCATTTCGACTACTTGCCGTGAGGGGAGGCGGAGGATTGCACGGTGGAGGCCGAGCTTGCTAGAGGAGGTTGGCCTGTGAAAGAGGAAGCTGCCGTGCGAGTGGTGGCGTCATTGGGCTGGGCACAGCAGCACTACGAGCACCAAGCCCACTCGGGCTGTGTACTTCCAAAATGGAGAAAGGGAGAGCGTGAGAGAGAGAGGGGCTGGGCTGGTTGAGCTCGCCGGCGTGAGGTGGTGCCGGCGGTGAGGGCTGGTGACGCACGGCGGCACCAGGTTGAGCTACGGAAGGATTAGGCATGGGGGAAGCCGCGTACTGCGTACGCTGTGGAGAGGGAGGAGAGAAAGAGAGCTGAGGGAAAAGTGAGGGGGTCTGCGTATTTAACCCACTCCCTTCGTCTGGGGATCCACGTAATGATCTAACGGTGGATCTCAAACACTGATTCAAAATGCATTAACTATTAACTTAATTAAAAGTGCTTAGAGGAATTCAGGTAGAATATTATTTTAAACTAACTTTAGTTTATAAAATAATATTCCTTCATCATTAATAAAATGATGAAGTCTCACTTAACATATTAAAGAGAATAAAACCATTTGATTAATAAAAGCTTTCACCATAATTTAAATCTCATAATATCTTAAATAATTGAAATTATTTTAATAATAATATTTTTGGAGCTCTTCAAGAATATTATGATTGTTGTATTTAAGATCAAATCTTAATTCAATAATACTGAAAATACTCCTTATAAATATTTTCAGCATATTTAAAACACTGGGCGTGCCCTAGAAGTCACACGATATCTTTCGAGACACGCCATCATGGTTCGACACGCATAACGTGGCTCACAGTCGCTAGTGAGAAGGGCAGATGATCACATAATCTCTACCTTCGGGATTTGCTTACGTCATAAAGATGAAACATACGTCAGAAAGAAGAAGCGTACGTAAGAAGGAAGGAGCAGGGTATGACATAAGTAAAACTGGAACAATGTAGGGACTAAGACTCTATCGGATGAAGCCTTTTCTAACAATTACTGAATTTGCCTGCTGAGCTCTTCATTCTCGACGGGGCACATGCAATAGTGCGGTAAATTAGGCAAAGTTGATCCGAGAATCAAGTCTATAGCATGCTGCACATCCCCCATTGGAGGTAATTGATTCGGCATCTCATCTAGCATAATATCCTGAAATTCCTCCAGCAATGTGGAGAGTTCCACTGGAATAGAACCATCATCTTGCTTCATTTCGCGCCTTACTACCATTAGCACCATATCTTCATCATGCATGACTTGAGAAAATTGACTCATGGTCAACACTGGGACAACTTCCCTTTGAGCCTCAAAGTCCGAAATATGCAAAGGATCCAAAACAAATTTCTTACCTTTAAAATTAAAGGAATAAGTATTAGCATACCCATCATAGGAAAGCCTTCGATTATAAAGCCATGGACGCCCCAATAACATGTGACAAACGGTCATAGGGGGATCACGTCACACCAAGCTTCGTCCACTTTTTTCTTTTTCCAACGAAAATTTAACCAAGCATCGATGCTTCACTAGGACAGAGTTGTCTTCATTAACCCAACTAATCTAATAAGTAATAGGATGCTTCTCAATCTTCAACCCCAAACATTTTACGGTAGTTTCGAAAATCACATTCATGTTGCTGCCATTATCAATAGTGACATTCAAAACACGACCACCATGTTCCATGCGTGTGTGGAAAATGTTGGTACACAAGCACTCGAGATTAGCCTGAAGCTCTTTCTTAGTTCCAGTCAACACTCAATGGATCATCCAGCTAGGTAAATCCGATGCACCCAAGTGTTCTTCTTCACCGTGACTACCCTCTTTCACATATGAAGGCTAACTTTTTATCTCTTGTAGGACACAACAGCAAAGTGCCCAAACCCTTACATTTGTAACATTGTGTGGGCCTTCGCTAGAAGCTTTTGCTTTTCCTTTATGGTCTCCAATCCCCACGGCCCTGGGTTGATCTTTCAGCAATGGTGGCCATTGGAATGAAGACGTTGGCACACGTTCCGGTCTTGGATCCGTTGACATCATTTTTCTCCCAGTCGAAATTCCCAATTGCTTCTCAATATGTATTGCTAATTGATATGCTTCTTCCACATTAATTAAACATGCAGTCAACATCTCCTTACGTAGATCACTGCGTAATCTCGTGCATTATCGAGCTAAAGCTTGTTGTTCAATCTCCACAATCTTACTATAGACAGTCAACTTGTGGAAGCGGTCCGTGAATTTATCAATACTCAACGACCTTTGTCTAAGTTGTAACATATCTTCGAACATCATTTGCTCATAATCAATGCGCAAATATTTTTCCTTAAGTTTGCATACAAAGTTTGCAAAATCCTAATAACTCAAATATTATTAGGAATCATTCCTTATAGTTCACAACTCTAAACCTTAAATCAAATGAAAATCATTTTCTGAAGTCTCCAAAATCGATAACCTCAAATCTAATAAAAAACTCGTGTCTTAAAGCTTGTAGATTCTAATACCTCAAATGCCATCAAAATATTTCTTAAAGCATGCAAAAATCTAAATTATCATATTGAGTTGACTCATGTATTAAAGTCTACAAAATCTACAACCTGGGATTTCATATATCTTGTTTCAAAAATTCTGTAGAATCTAAAACCTTAATTTTCCTTGCAATTAGAAGTTGTTACCTTTATCAACTCATCACTTATATCTCTGCATCGACGAGATTGCCTAGACCACATCATTTCCCTTCAGGCAATAATTCAAATACAAGCTTAATTGCTAAAAATTCAAGCCTACCATTCTAAAGGTTCAAGCCTATCACACTAAAATTACAAGTCTGACTTCACAAATTTTTCAAGTTAGAATAACTAAGAATGAACCCTAGAATTCTGGTACTATACCTAAGAGACTTATGGATTTACCTAGAGCTGTAAAAGCTCTGATACCACTTGTGGCGGCTTGAGCCCCACTTGTGATTTGGTGGAAGTCGGAACGCTGGAGTGCTGGCCACTCAAGTCACATACCCCAAGCGCAATTTGGAAGCAAGTGTGTGTGTAAGCATGCAATGTAACTGTACAATTAAAAACACAATGGAAAAACAAAAAGGGCAGTTTGAAATGCTAATAGTACCAGAAATTAAAATTAAATCACCCAGGAAAATAAACCATAAGTCACCAAAACTCCCAAACATTGACATAAAAATTAATACAATCAGCCGACTAAATAAAAAGTAACAACAAATCAACACTAAAAAGGGGGGAAAGGTCCCCAAGTCTTCACTCCTGGGGCATAGTTGATCCTCCAAGTTCATATCCGCCCTCTGTATTAAAATTTTCGGTCCTATGGAGCAGAACCTTGAGTGGGGACACCACTGTGAGATTTTGCAATCGCAGCAAGTAAAGCCATAAATTAACACTAAAAAATACAAGCATGAAAAAATATAGACATTTCATAGCAAAGGGAAATTTGAGATTTTTAGCGTTACCAAAATTATACAAAACCAATTTCCTTCTCAATACTTACCGAAAAAAGCCAAACACTAAAAATTCACATTTTCTTTTGAAAAGCCACCATTTATTTAATAAACGAAGGACTCCCTTAGAGACCATCCATAGACTCTACCTCTCTTCGTTACACATCACGGGTAATGACTGTGCGTCTGACTACGTAACGAGCGATGCCCTTCTCTGTGCTCGGCACATATGTGAACATGCATCCTCTAGCCTCGCAAAGAGGCCATAGAGTCGGCATGAGAGCGTTCATATCTCATCAGAGCCCGTTGTTGCCCTGTGACATCCTAGGGGACGTTACTCAGTTTTATATGCTCTCGAGTGATCAAAGGAGCTCCATCGAGATAATGCATCATCTCAGCTTGGGGTTGTGATACACACACACCCACAAAATCACATTTTTAATATTTTGACACAAAAATCACAGTTTTCCAAGTTTCAGTACAAACATAAAACAAAGCACAAATAATTTAATTTAATGACATGAATAGATATAATGCAAATATACAACAGATGGTTATTGGATGACATGGCACGACAATGAACAGCAAATAACACAGCATAGCACACCATCTCATACTTCCACAATTTCACAACTACACGTGATTCTCAACGCGTCACCTAGTCCTAAGCCAACAAATCACCACCAACTACAATTATTATCTCAACGATCCACAAGACCCTTGGCCACTTTACAATTCACAACTAGACTACAACAAAAACACAATTTAACGATTTCTCCAATGTTAGTATTCCAAGGTTCAGTCTGAGGATTAACTTACAAATGTGATGAAAATTCTGGATGGTCACGGTGGGTCAAGTCCTATTCTATTGGTCATGGCAGTTCCTCCCAAGTTGAGAGAAAATCAGAGTGTGTGTGTGTGTGTGTGTGTGTGTGTGTGTGTGTGTACATGTTGCTGCACAAATAGAAAGTAAAAATTAATTAAATTTGAACTTGATAGAAAATAAAATGCCAACAGAGGAGAAGGAGCTCATGGTATTAGTGCTTGGAGGGGAGGGGCCCAGTGGAGGACACAATAGCTAGCACTACGCAAGGTGGTAGATCTAGACAGTTGCGGTGAGAATATTAGGTGGGGGTAAATCCAACCAAAATAAAGATCAGGAAGAACTGGTGCTCGTGGTGGATGGTGAGGCCTAAGCTATGGTGGTGCGATGAGGTGGCCTCGAGGGGTCGCGGTGAAGTACAAAGAGAAGAAAATGTGTTAGTTTCGATGGTTAAAAAAATGAAGAGAACATAGTAGAGGAGAGAAGGGTTATGAATGGCTTACCGAGAAATGACACCGTGCGACATCAACTCTAAGGTGGTTGGGCTTCGATGGGGACCAATCGGCCTCCTTCATGGCACGGTGGGTGATAAATTGACATGGAGGAGTAGAGATGATGTGGGTGGAAGCTAGGCTTAGCTCGACAACGGCGCGAGTTCAAACGGTGAGATTTGGACAACAGTTCTGGATGGTTTGATGTGAGGTAGGCTATGGTGGCATCATGCACTGTCGTGAGTGGCAGTGGGTCAAGGCTTGGGCTGCGACAATGAGCAGCAAAAGGTAGCAGAACAGAGGAGAGAAGAGAACTAGACGGATGGCTTGGGAAAAGGTGGTCGGCATAATGAACGACAGCGGTGGAAGAGAGAGAAACAAAGGAATAGAGAAACGGTTGAGACAGATGGGAGGTGTTAAGCGCATGAAGGGGGGAAAAGAGAGATAGAGCCATGGGGGAGGGGTGTAGCACTGAAGGAAAAAGGTGAAGTAAAAGAAAACAAGGGAAAAGGTTAGGATTTTTCTCCTTTAGTGCAAAATGGTGACGTTTATGGGGTAAGGGGCTGGGCTCTTTTTTCATTTTGGTCTGGACTTATACATGGGCCAAGGCTTCAGTGCAGACAAACACACACACACCCAATATAACATCAATAAAAAGGGACTAGGCTTCACACTACAAACAAATCCACTTGCTAGTTATAAAGATCTCCATGTCACATGAACAACTTAGCTAATTGCTACTTAGAAAGTTTTTGAATGGGTGGGATCCAATCTGCAAAATGCCTCAAAATTTGAATTTTGACCAAAATTGTTACTTCTATAAAGCAAACTTTTTTGGGGTCAAGCTTTGTACCGAAATGATAATTGAGATCTGGCTATAACTCAAAAAAACTCATATATAAAGCCTAGATACATCTTCCCTAATGCACCCACAGTCTCGCGAAACCCTAGTTTGAAGACGATGTCGAAGTGGCAAATATTGTTAGGTCTTCTAGTGCAGTTCAACGGGATGAAAGGTAGTTATTTTTTGAGATGGAAGGTAGGGGTTTCCTAGGATGGAAGGCGCAGCTCGACAAGATGGAAGGTAAGGATTTGTGAACCTATCGATGAAGATGGAAGGTCTTTGGAATGGATGTGAAGCTAGGTTTGAAGGTAGAGAAACATGGGTTTGAAGGCAAAGGAAGATGTGTTCATATGAAGGCAGAGATCCATGTTGCATTTCAGTTGAGAAAGCATATATATCGAGAATAGAATTTTCATCGCGTAACATTGACACAACTTACTCCCCTATCATGATGGACAATATAGCCAACATTAGAAAACTGGCCTGAAAATATAATTAGTGTTGTAATTAATGCAAGTCTATCAACTATGGCTAGAACTTAATCGTTGCCAATGGAAAGGGATTAAATTCATTCAAGTCTGTCAAATATGTATATATGCATGATATGTATATGTAACGCCCCTACCTGAAGGTCCGAAGAGTTAGTTCTTGTAACCTAACATTATCTTCCATAACAGATTTATACACTCTAATATTCCATCAAAACACAAAATCCATTTATTCAAACCATAAATATATGTCCCTCCATCAAGACATTGATTAACTACCTCAAAGGAATAAATTACAATTCCACACAACCTCGAAATTTCCACGACTTACAGTACCAAAAATAACATAAAATCATAAACCAACTAAAGAGATTCCTAAAAATAAATATTTGTACCCTCGGGTACTTATTCTTCTACGAACTTCACAACCTCTCTAACACAGCCTACTCTTACTAACCAGCAGAACCATCATAATCATATGAAAAATAGTGTAGTTACAAGGGTTGAGTTATCAACAACTCAATAATTAAAGAACATATATCAGTATGTAAACATGAACATTTTTAGAATTTAGAATGCAAAACAAAAATATTTACTTTCAGAATGCATAATCAGAAACATTTACTTGCAGAATGCAAAATCAAAACATGTTATCAAGAATTTCAGAATGAAACTTTCAGAAAACTTTCTTATTCAAAATCCTTTGGCACATCAAAATCTAAGATCTCATCTTCATCATATTGAATTATCACATTGAGACAGATACCATATTTAACCCTCGTGGTAGGGTTATAAACCATCATTATACCTGTGGCTAGATCGTATACCATGTTTCATCCTCGTGGTAGGGTTATAAACCACCATTATACTCGTGGTTAACCCGTATACCATGTCTAACTCCTGTGGTAGAAGTATAAACCACCATTATACCTGGGGTTGGACCTTATCCACTATTATAACTCGTGGTTTAGCCGTATCCACTATTATTATCCATAGTTGGGTCATATCTACTATTATAACATGTGGTTGGTTTGTATCCACTATTATAACTCGTGGGTTGGGCTGTAAAAGAAACCAAGTAGAACATCATAATCAAACTTAATCAGAATACAAAATCAGAATCTCATGCCAAGGTTTCCAGATGTCACAACATATCTAAAACAAAGTACTGAACAATTCAGATTTGTTCACATATTCAAAAATAGTTTCCGAACATTTTCACATCACGTGTACAAATTTTCATAAATTTCAAATTCGCTCATTTTGCATAATTCAAAAACAGAATGTAAAAAATTTGCTCATGTATACACTAGTCATGATAGAAAATATTTTCTCTTATACAACTTTTATACATATGCGGAAACACATAAGTGAGGTTGTATTTAGATTTTTTTTCAAAACAAACATGCATATTTCCAAATCAACCTCGTTTCATTTTCTTTTTATGCAAAATCTAGTATAGGAATCTTGTTTACTTGGACTTCTTAGCTTTTCCTCAATAATGCAAAACCAAAATTATTCGTCACCTATAATCATGTAAGTTTCATAAATTTTCAGTCAGACACATATTTCGATAATTAAAACTGAAAATGTTAAAATTACCCTATTTTAATTCCTCAATATCTAAAATTCTCATAATCTTAAAATACCATCATTTTTTTTCCAAATCCATCAATATCCACTTACTTTCTCTGACTAAGATATTAAATTCTAAGATATTTCTAAAACTGTATAATAATATTTTTACCAAATACAACTATGTCACAAAACAAAATACATCTGCATACCAACCTAACAGCATAAGCCCATACGTCTAAGTGCAAATAAAATAATTATGCCACCCACGTAAAAACTCTTCCAATATACACAATCAACTCATGTTTTCAAAAGGACAAAAGGGTAATAACACCCCTCTTCTATTAGGTTTACCGATATATGCATATATACATACACACACACACAACATTTTAAGACAACTACAAAGAACAAAATAAAAGAGAAGACCAAGATATAATGTGTGGCGGTAGGGGCTTACTGAGTAAAACCGAGGTACGTATGGAGGAGGCAATGTGCGACGGGGCTGGGCTGGATAAACAGTGGTGGCGCGGCTGAAGAGCAGGGAAGGCCGTGCGGCAGAGAGAGAGAGAGAGAGACAGAGAGACAGAGAGGGACTAAAACAGCAATGCGGCGGCGCCAAGGTGGTTGGGCAGCGAAAGATCACGGGGTGATTGGGCGTTGGCATCGCTGGAACTCGGAACAAGAGTGGCAGCGCCTAGGTGTAAACCGCGGCTCGAAGTGCTTTGTTTCGGGCTACAAAACAGAGGTGGTAATGCGGTTACACGTTGGCTGGGCAGTGGCTTTCTGTGATGGTGCAAGGCTGAGGTCGCGGTGCAACGAGGCTAGAGTTTGGGCGAGGACGACGGTGCTTGGTGGCACTCGGTGGGGGTAAACATTCTTTTGCTTCAAGTGAAGAAAAACAGGGTGTTGCCGTGTATGGGTGGAGGCCGTAGGTTGTGGTGAGTTCGCGAGAATGCAGCGCCGAGGGAGGTTGCAGTGGTGCTGCGGTGGCAGTGGTCATTCTCTCCCGAGGTGCACGGTGAAGATGAAAGCTGTAAGCTCCAAAGTATAAACAAAGCATTCAAGTGCGATGATTAAGATTAAAGCAAAAGTCCACAACGGTCGAGAAACAAACCGTTTCACCGAAGAGAAAAAAACAAACAACAGAGCCGTGGAAAAGTGGAAAGGAGGGAAAAGGAAATCACGAGATGCAAGCGGGGAGTTTGTCTACACAATGGAGTAGTGGGTAAAAAGAAAACCAAAGAACTCTAGAAATGATGATTACAGAGGGAAAGGGGGGGTAAAGGAAATGAACATGCATTCACAAGGGGTGTTGAGGAATAATCTCACATTGGCTGTGGACAAGGTCTTGGGCATGTTTATAAGCAATGAGCAATCCTCTCTTGTAGAACCGGTTTTATGAGATGAGTTAGGCACATAAATTTCTTCATGGTATCAGAGTCTGCCACAAGACGAATGGGGGCCCACACTACTTACCCCGTGACAAGGATCAGAAAAAATACTGACCTGCATGTGAAGGAGGGTGTTGAGGAATAATTCCACATTGGCTGTGGATAAGGTCTTGGGCATGTTTATAAGCAATGAGCAATCCTCTCTTGTAGAACCAATTTTATAAGATGAGTTAGGTACATAAATTTCTTCAAGGGGTGGAGGAAAAGATAATGTGGTGGAAGTGGGTGAGCTCTGTGAGGGCCAGCACATGGGAATGGAGGAATGAATGGGATCATGAGGTGCACGTGGGGGAAGAAGCTGGCTGAGTAAGAGATCTACCGTATAAATTCTTATATACATATATATATATATATATATATATATATATATGAAGAATTTGAATGCAACTAGGCACTGGACACGGGTGTTACGGTATATGTGTGTAATTGATGAATTGATCATTCTTTGATAGCGCGCGTAAAGAATCGCCCCGGCCTTGATGCCTTCTATTTTTTTTAATTTTTTAAACATTTAAAAAAAATAAAATCACAAACTCATTAAAAAATATTTCCTTAATCATTAAGTTAAAAAAAAATTATCGGTAGCTTTTTTCTATAAAAATATCATTTTCTTAAATTTTAAAGTACTAATTTTTCATTGTCGGTGTTATGGAAATTCTTAAATTTTAAGATACTAATTTTTCATTGTCAGTGTTACTGTTTCCATAGTCAAAAATGCTAGGAGTCCGTCTTGGGCTCCCATTTTCGATTTATTTTTTTAACTTTTTTCAGTTGTTTTTTTTACTTAATGATTAAGAAAATATTATTTAATAATATTGTGAATTTTTTTATTTTTTAAAAAATATTTAAAAGTGTTAAAAAATAATGTGAAAATAAAAACAAAAAATCTTTAAAAACAATTTTTCACATTATTTTGTTAACACTTTCAAATATTTTAAAAAATAAAAAATTTCACAATATTATTAAATAATATTTTCTTAATTACTTAATAAAAAAACTAAAAAAATCAAACAAAAAAAAGTAGAATCCAAAACGGACTCTCTAGCATTGCTCAAGATGCTCTTCCATAGTTATGTGTTCTAGTTGTTGCTAGTTCATAATTAGGGTCAGGATCTCGGGTAGCCGTACGTGGGATTGACATCTAAGTGTGTATATATATATATATATTTAAAAAAATTTATGAACTTAACTCATCTTATAAAATCAGTTTTACAAAAATGAATTGTCCATTCTTTATAAACATATTCAAGATTTTGTCTACAGATAATGTGTGATTATTTCTCAACATCTCCTCTCACGTGCAGACCAGTACTTTTTCCGGTTCTTATCACGGGATAACTAGTATGGGTTTCTATTCATCTTGTAACAAATTCTGATACCATAAAAAAATTTATAAGCCTGATTCATTTCATAAAATCAATTCTAAAGAAGATTCGGTTGCAGCTATCATTTTAGAATGTCCAACAATATCAGCTACAAGTTTCGAATATCAACCTGGTCTTACAAAATATACAGACACACGATACACATAAAATCTCAATATCGGAAAAAGAGATTTATTATTAAAAATTAATTTTTTTTTATGTAAATTTTATGTTTATTTTTTTTAAATAATTATATTACATGCATTGTAACTATTATTTATTTTTATATTTTCCCTTCGGTTATAATTACATGCAAGAATAACGTCTACCAGCAAGCTGCATGAATGCAGTTTCTACCAGGAAAGTTGTCGATTGATGGAACTTTTGCAGGAAAAACTTGACCCAAAAATACGACGTCCTACGTTAATTCTTTCATAGTTTATAAATTATGAATCATGATAATGTTTTGGGCGGTCAAGACTTTTTGCTTTTCACCACGTGAAAGCTGTTTCAACCTTTCCACAATCCGAAGTGTGATTAAAGTAAATGAGTCATGCTAGGCTACCAGCAATGACGTCAGCTAGGCCTGTCGCTTATATAAATTTATATTTATATTTTATTTGTATTTTTTATATTTTTTAATATATTTAAATAATTTTTAAAAAAATATATCAATACATTAAAAATTAATTTTTTAATTATTAATTAAAAAAATTAAATACATGAGCAGTCAAAGTGATGAGATAAACTCGGGCAGCATATTGGTATTTTTCTTGATATTAAAATTAAAATTTAAATAAAATATTGAGATTATTAGGTCTTAATTATTTTTACAATAAATCATGAAATGAAATGAATTAAAATTAAAATTAAAAGTTGAATAAGATATTATTAAAATATATTTTTTAATATTATTTTTATATTAAAAATTGAAAAAATTAAATTATTTATTTTATTTTATATAAAAATTTAAAAAATTTATAATAATAGAATGAGATAAATTAAATTATAAAAACAAACTAGTCCTAATAAATAGTAATATCCCAGAACTTCGAGGTCTTGTGAAGTGTGAACTGTAGGTAGCAGTAAAAATATGATCGGTCAATACTAGATTGGAAACTTGAGTTCTACGTACGTACTTAATTATACAGGTGCTCCTTCCAAGAAAAACGTGTCATGCTGCAGCCTCGTAATGCTCCTTCGAAGAAAAACGTTATCTAAACCGACAACATAAGCTTCCTCTCATGCTGCAGTTCATCTGACATCTGTCTTTATTCTTCCAATGTGTTGATTCTTTTTACGGTACTTGAATTGTTAATTAAGAATGTCTAACCATCTTGGTTTTGCGAAACGTTACAGATCTATCTATTAATTGTATCCATAGTTTAACGTTATTTAGAGACATGCAAAAGGCCGGCATACGACCAACAGAAATGAGGGTGATTAAGGAGCTGTTTGCATGGTAAGATGAGAGATAAAATAATTTTAAATAAAAATTTAAAGTTAAATATAATATTGTTAGAATATTATTTTTTAATTTTATTATTATTTTAAAATTTAAAAATATTAAATTATTTATTATATTTTATGTAAAAATTTTAAAAAATTATAATAATAATATGAGATGAATTGAGAGAATTTCTCAACCAAACACTCCTTTCTGTTAAGGTACATGCCCTGTGCTTGCAGCAGATTGAAATCTCTCATACTGTTGAAATATATGCAGGGTATGTATGGTTGAGTGGCACAAATCGGTTGAACTCTCAACTCACAAATACAAAGTACTAGTACTTCTTATGCGCAGAGAATTGTTTTTTAATAAAGTAATGTTATATATAGTCATGAAATGTATAAATATCGTACAGTCACTTAAAAATAAGTGAAATCTACTATTAAAAAATTAATTTTTTTCATATAAATCTCATATTTATTTATTTTTTTTAAAGTAATTATACGGCACTTGCACACTAATGACTGCATCAATCATTTCTCTTTTTTATAAGAATAGTGCTAAATTCAAGAAAACATATTATAAAAATAAATTTATAAATTGATGCGAATTGATGTGATATATCAGATCTATTTTACAAATAAAAAAATGTTACGGTACAAATTACAATCTTATTTAAAAAGATTGAGTTAATAATTGATGATCTCCTAGTACTGTTCTTGCATCCCATATTGTAAGTGCAAAGCAGAAAAAAGTTCAGGATAATGCTAAACTAATTAATGATGATTTATAGCCACTAATTAATAGGGATTAACTAGTTGATGGTAGCCAATCCATCTGCAGCATATATACATGGGTTAGGCCGAGTGCCTATAACTGGAGTACCCATGTTGGCCTGCCTTTCTATATAGTATATATGGGCCGGCTAGCTCATGCTTTACCTACAATTCTTCTGCTGAAGTCTCACCTAAAATTCTACGCGGCTTACGCTGGAAATATCGATTGGGACCATTTTTTGGGGTAAATGATGATCAAGAGATACGTTCTGCTTGATTCATGAACTTTTGATCAATTACTGCTTAATTATGACCACCTCGAGTAAGTCCAAACTTGACCAATAAATATCCCAGGACTGGAAGGAGAGCAATAAGCTGGGTCAAATTTGAAACACATTCCTCGAATGACTTTCTTTTACGAGCTGTGGAATTATTAATCCAATATTGACACGGACGTTCGATCTTGAAAATTCAGAAGAATGAGGCCGCCCTATAAATATCCTTCTTTGTATCAAAGAAAAAGATCAAGATCACAGCTTTACTTTTAAGTACTGAGCCTTTTCAAAGATTAGTTCGCACCTTCTTTCCAAGTCTAAAAGACTCTCTCTCTCTCTCTCTCTGTGTTCACTCACTTTGATATCTCCATGGGCTCACCAACTGTACCCCTACAGCCTCCAACTTATGGAGATGTAATCACCATTCTCAGCATTGATGGCGGTGGAATAAGAGGGCTTATCCCAGGAACTATCCTTAGCTTCTTAGAATCTGAATTTCAGGTTAGATAATATATATATATATATATATATATATATATATATATGTTAATCTTTTGTTTCATGCTAAGAAAACCCATCATCCAACGCTTCCCTCATTGAAGTTTTGTTGAGTTTTCACGTATATTAATGCACTCTAAATCAAGCAGAATATTGCTGCAAATTTCTTTAAAATGAAACTTAACATGATTTATCTTTGAAGAGTCATGATCAAGGTCATGCACTGCTGCTACACGAATCACTCATGCTATATATATATATTGGCTCAGCATGTAAACACAAGATTTTTAATGCATGGTACTATATATACAGAGGCTGGATGGTGAAGATGCAAGAATAGCAGATTATTTTGATGTGATTGCTGGAACAAGCACAGGCGGCCTTGTTACTGCCATGTTAACTGCTCCAGATGAAAAGAACCGACCTGTGTTTGCCGCCAAGGATATCAAGGAGTTCTACCTAAACCACTGCCCTAAAATCTTCCCACAAAACAGGTACGAGCTGGAGGAAGAGCTTTCCTGTTTGATTATTATCCTTGTGCCACTCATTTTAGTTTGTAACGAGATCATATGTTTTTCAATTTGCAGCTGTCCAATACTTCCTGTTATTACAAAGATTATCAGAGCCCTTGCCGGACCAAGGTATGATGGGAAGTATCTACACAGCCTTGTAAGAGAAAAACTCGGAAACACAAGAATTCAACAGACTTTGACTAATGTTGTCATCCCAACATTTGATCTCAAGAGACTACAGCCAACCATCTTTTCCAGCTACGAGGTTGATTATTATAATTATCTTCTCTTTAAATAGCTTTCGCAATTTTATACTTTAATTCTTCTTTCCCTAATGATCTAAATATTGTTTATTATCAACCTTGGAATATCTTAATTTTTGAAGTGATTGCAAATGATGGAGCGGAATAGTATACTAAGATTCCCGTTGATCTTTCTCCCTTGTTTTTTGATGCACCAGGTAAATAAAAACCCAAGCTTAAATGCACTACTCTCAGATGTATGCATTTCAACCTCAGCTGCACCAACTTATCTTCCAGCTTATTACTTTGAAACCAAAGACCAAGAAGGGAAAGTGAGAGAATTTCACCTTACAGATGGCGGAGTTGCAGCCAATAATCCGGTATATCTCTTTCAAGTCCGATACTGTACCTGATAATAACATTAATAAAAATAACAACAAAGACGATGATGATTGGTGGTAATTTATTTCCAGGCCTTGCTTGCCATTGGAGAAGTGACAAAGGAGATCCAAAGAGGAAATCCTGACTTCTTTCCTATAAAACCAATGGATTATGGACGGTTTCTGGTGATATCATTAGGAACTGGCTCACCCAAAGAAGAAGAGAAATACAAGGCGCATGATGCAGCTAAGTGGGGCATACTGGGTTGGTTAACCAGCGGTGGTTCCACCCCCTTAATTGATGTATTTACTCAAGCAAGTGCAGATATGGTCGACGTCCATCTCTCTCAGGTTTTCAGAGCCCTTCATTCTGAGAAAAGCTATCTGCGAATTCAGGTATATATGTTTATTCGAAAATGATCGAAAAACAGACAGATTACATGTTCATTCGTACCCGTATCTAAATTTCCGCGTCGAGTTTTTGCTCACTATATCAGTTGACAAAGATACATGCATGTTTGAATCTAAATAATACAGGACGACACATTAAGTGGGGTAGTATCTTCAGTGGACGTAGCCACATCGAAGAACTTGGATGATCTCGTGAAAGTTGGAGAAGAATTACTCAGAAAATCAGTTGCTAGGGTGAATCTGGACACAGGAATCTATGAACCTTCAAACAGTGAAACTAATGAACAAGCTCTCAGAAGGTATATATATATGTCGAACTATTAATAAGTAATAAGTTCTAAGATTTCTAAGCAAATTAAGCATATGTTGATATTGTTCTTGCTTGCTCGCAGGTTTGCAAAACTTCTTTCCCAAGAGAGGCACCGCCGCCATTCTAGATCTCCAGTTGGAAAAGCTGCAAGTCATTTGCAATTATAGGATCCTCCTGTTTTCTCCTGCATCATGCTCGCGCGTGTCGACGTTTAAGATCATGATCATCAACCGTTTCAGAGTACCCAACGTGCTTACCAAACCAGTACAAGTGGAGCATTTCTTTTTGTTCGCATTAATACCCCAACACGTATGCTATCTAACAACAGCTAGCTTTGGAGACTTTTGGAACAGCTTTTCAGATTTGGAACATCTTCATTTACTGTCGTTTTACCAATGTCTCGCTCCAATAATTGTTCCTCTGGGGGCTTTTTTTTCTCTTTAAGTTATTGGTTTTTCTTTTGGTTATTTTCTCTTTAATTATCGAATTGCTTGTTTCAACTCTCTTTATCATTAATAAAAGAAAGAAATGGATGGTCATTCCTACCATTTTTTGTACCTTTTCTTATGAGCTATTTTTAGTTCACTACAAAATTAGGTTTTTTTCAACATTCAAAATCGTCGCAAATATTCTTATTAATCGCTGCATTTCTGTTAATAATATAATACAAATAATTAAATATATTTCTTCCTAGCTATCAGGTTAGTCTTTTAGGATATCAGAGCAAGAGTCTTGAGTTCGAACTCTAACTCTTCACTCTATTACATTTAATTAAATATTTCAAGTATTGAATTCACTCAATATTGAGGAAGAGTGTTAATAATATAATACAAATAATTAAATCTACATCTTCCTATCAACTTAAACTTTTGTTACGTATAGTAATTTCATAATCTTGTATATTGGTAGATCATATTGGAATAAAATAAAGTAACTGGATATAATATATATATTAGAGTAACTTCAATAAGGAGCTAGCACCTTCCCATAGAAAAGTGTTCATGGATCTGACGCTGATTTCATGTATAAAGACTCAAGAAAGTAAGGCTGGTTTAAGCTAGTACCTATAATGTAAAAGGACTAATTAGAACTCCTTAAAATCTTTACAAATGGCATGAGTTTTTTCTTTCCAAATAATGTGGGATTTTATCCCCGACCACCTTTATATACTCAGACGTTCAATCTAGAATATTATAGAGCTGCCTCCCTCAATATCATAACTAAAATACAAATTAAATTAGTTTCCCCATCATGTAATTGCTTGGAGCAACTAGCAATTAAATAAATACCATTGATGTTAATGGAGCTCATACTAAGATAAATTAATTAAGCATAAAGAGACAGTTCCTGTTTGGATTTGTGCTTGGAATTAAGCTTAAAAAATGTTTTTAACAGTCTAGAAATTATTCTTTTAAAAGAAAATTAATATGGCAACTAACTTTGTTTGAAACTTAAACCTATCTTAACTCATCTCAACTCATCATTACAACTTTTTCAAATCCTAACATAAAATATAATAAACAATTCAATTTTTTCAAATCCTAAAATAATAATAATATTAAAAAATAATATTCTAACAATATTTTATCATCTAAACTGATCAGTTCAACATTCAAATACAGTCTAAAAGTCTTTTTAGATGCATGTTTGCCAAACACTAAATAACTTTTAATTAATTGTTGAGTTTTATAATAAAAACTCTACAATTAAAAGTATAACTAAAAAAAAAAAAAAAAACTCTATTTTTTACGGCAATCCCAAATACGTACAATAATCAATCATAGAATTGAATTTTCTATGCCATCACAAGTTTTAGAAAGCTCAGAAAATCAACTGAGATTGTGTTAGCTAGCATGCTGCATGTCAGCATGCAATTTCCAGATAATTAGCTAGGAAGATCGAACGTACGACTACTGTTTTTTTTTTTTTCCCTTTAATTTTTTGAAGTCATATAATTTGTACGTACATACATGCAGGATGATCATGTCCACATAATATAAAGAAAGTGTTCATGAAGTGTGGACCATGAAAACAACGATTCATTATTTTTCTCAAAAATTAGAAACAAAAAACAAAACAAAAAATTACATCATGAGCCAACGACAGTACTACTTCATTTATTCGACCATACTTGTCCAAGTTGGTAGATGAATCCAATTTTTCTTCAAATACATACGACAATTAATAAATGGAAATGGACCCACCAATTAAAAAAAATTAAATATTTGAGCAGGTTATGGAAGAAGACAATTAGGAAAAACCATTTTAACCACACAAACTGTATAAAAACCATACGTCTTACTAAGTATATATATATTTGAAATGGATGGAGTGTTTTTCAAGGCAAATCGAAAGGAACATATATGCAAATTGTTAGCACAAAATCCAAGAGCAAATATTCAAGCGATTTGAATGTGATTGAATATTATATGTGAGATATTTGACCTTTTCTTCTTGAATATATATATATATATATATAAATATATATATTTATATATATAAATATATATATTTATATATATATGGATACTGCATGCTACTCAACTCCATAATCAGTTTGTCCTCTTAAATCTACCACTAGTGTAAAATATTGCAGTTTGTTATTTTCTTTTTCTTTTTCTTCTAAACATTTTTAAATATTTTTTAAAAATAAAAATAAAATATACCATTATATTAAAAGTTATTTAAAATAAAATAAAATAAAATATCCAAACAATAATTTTGAAGGGACAAACTATAGTACCAAATATCATTTTCATATATATATATATATAATAAAAAAAATGATAGAGCTACCGACAGTTTGTACTGAAATGTGTGTTTCTTTTTCTAGCATTTATGTTTGTTTATTTTATTTATTTTTAATTGTGTTTTAAAAAAAATGCACAAAAAAATGCTTTAAAACAAAATTAATACGATCAATAGAAATTGTACGGCGGTGACTTTTCTCAGTGTGATCAGTAGCATTGTCCTATATATAATATACTCTTGCTAAGATTTTCATTTTTCAAGTCAAACACCCAATTAAATTGAGCTTTGAAACAAGGGCTGGATCATGATATATAGAATTTCTCATATATATAAGATCTCGAGTCAGTCAAAACCAAACATTACAAAGAGTAGTAGTGAAGTACAATTTGTTTTACAACTCTTTATATAATTATATTTTAAATTAAGAGTATTTTATAAAACGGGTCTTTGCCAATTACAGAACAAATTTGACCAAGTCATGATCTTAGACTTTTCCAAGTCGAAGAAGTATAATATATGAATAATGATAAGATTACTATCTTTATTATTTATTATTTATTTTTTATTTAATAATTAAAAAATCCTATTAATAAAATTATATAGTTTTTTTATTTATTTTAATGATTAAGAATGTTAAAAAAATACTTAAAAATGATAAAAAAAATAAAAAATAAAAAATATACTATAAATAGTAAATGAGTAGTAAGAGAGGAGTTCCTATCATGACCCATAATATATATAGACATAAATGTTGCGGTTTAGTTAATATTTTGTTAAGTAATTGCATAAAAATCGTAGAATAATAATATCATTATCAATTTTTAACTTGGATTATTATTATCTAATCCACTGTTATAGGAATTTAGTTTAAAAAGTGGGCCCATTAGTAATAAGTAGATTTAACAAATTGTTTTAAATTGAATGCAAAACTTTCATAATATAAGACTATACAAATTATTTCTCTCTAAAATTTGTAAAAGAAAAAATTTATAAGAAACTATTTATTGATACATTAACACACAATTGATGTTAAACTTTACTACATCAATTAATATAAAATAATTGAAACAGTAATATTTAAATTTTGTATGACGACTATAAACGATGCATTTATACTTTAATATATATGTAAGTAGCAAACCTCATTTAATTTAAGAATTACTATTTTCACTAAATAATATAAAAATACAATTAAATGATTTTTTTTAAGTTGACAGGTGCATGAAAAAAAGGTTGTACGCCATATTTTGATATATATTAATTAATGAGTATTTGTGATGAATTATTTGTGATGAAAATGACTATTTGTGACAATAATATTCATTTTAATGAAAAATAATCATTTTTATAAGAAATAACTGACCACATAAATAAGCAGTTTTCTTGTAGTATATGCAGCAAGCAATGTGTGATAAGATTTGTCTGGAATATTTTTCAAGCCTACATATATATCACTACAAGAAAAACAGACTTTTGTGACTAATTTATTGCAACCAAAAGACTATTCGCATATAATTTTAATTGTAAATAGTCATTTCGTTGGAATGAATTGGTCGCAAATAAACAATTTTCTTGTAGTATATATATATATATATATAGACACACGCTTGAACAAATAAAAACTTATATAATAGGAATGGGTTGACGTGCATTATCTTTTATATTAATTAAGAGAACCAATTGGTATATAAAGATTTTGTTGTATTTAATAATTAAGAAAATATTTTAATATTCAACTGCTTTCTTTATCAACCTGAATTATGAATATTGATTTGATATTCTGTACGTCTAATTTAACACTCAAAACTTATTTTATCAAAATTCTTAATTTTATATTCATAAACTGATGGAATGAATTATAACATTTTTTATACCATATATGAGAATCATGATCATGATCACCAATTGGTTACAATTTTCTGACTTTACATATTAAATATATATATATATATATATTTATATAAAAGATAATAACTCACACTTCTTTATTTATTTATTTATTTATTTTCCTGAACATGATCATTCAATTAATTATCATTAGAAAATCCAAACAAGAAAAAGAAGAAGAAAAATAGGAGGATACGTGATAATGCACATATGATATATGGTTGAAATAGGACGGCACAGCTCTAATTATATTAATTTTCCGTAAAAAGTTACTATCTTATCTATCTATCAAGACTTGGCTCGAAAACGACTGATATCTACTCGTCAACTCGGATTACGATTGCCACCAATTATTCTACTTACGTACGTGGCTTTATACGTACGTAGTACCCCATGCATGCGCGCACCTGCACCAAAGATAGTGACCATGCAGCTACTGAAATCTTAAGAGTACTTTTCAAGTAAATGGCCGGGATGCATTGAATTTTCAGGGTTCTTCTATTTTAATGTTCTCGATCTATATATCTCTCTTCATGATGTAGCAAGTGACAGGAAACATTTTATGCAAGCTAGGAGAAATACACATTTTTCTGGTTAATTAGGTAACGTTTGACCACATTTATGAATGTTTTAATTATCTACTGTTACATGAAAATTATTTATTTGTTGTTAGGTATTATTTATGAAAATGATTATTTTCTGTTAAAATTAGTTTATTTTTATCATAAATAGTCATTTTCATTACAAATAATTCATGATAAATGTCCATTTTTTTTTATAGTACATATAGAAATCATGCATTTTATCTTACTATATATATATATATATAGTTTATAGGTCTCCAAAAACTATCGTTTTCATTTGACCACATTTCTCAATATAATGTATTGCCCACGTAGAAAACATTTTATGTGACCCGTACACGTGTTATTAGTTTTTCCCGTTTCTGCGAGTCTAAATTGAAAATTGGGACTGGCTGCATGGGACGATGAAGAAACAAGATTGTCCTGTTCCAAATTAACACGCATATTAATTAGCTGCTTTTCTGGCATTAAACACAAATATTTTCTGCTTTTTGAGAAGCATGCATGCAGTAGTACTTCCTAAATTGGATATAGCTCGCTAAAACAAAAAAATAAAAATTTCGACCCAAACATGTTTTGGGACCGTTAAATCGAGTCCGAATACATTCGACACAATATGTACATTCGAATATAGTTCGAACGTATTGCGTGTTGTGGTTGATGGAATTCTTATACATTCGAAGTACATATTGTCGGGATAAAATGTTCAAACGATTAATGTAGTCTTCGAACGTATATTTAATGTTCGATGTCGCATGAAATCATTCGACACTCATAATGTTCGAACACGAATTGTATCTATGTTTGAACAAAAATTATAGATTACGTTTGGATATCTATTGATCTGGCATTGTATTTATTCCTTCACATTCGATCGGAGTCACGCTTTTCCAATGGAGGTAGTCTACCATTTGCACTGCTGATATCTAACCTCCTACTCCGATCGGGGATTACAGTATCGACCATTGAGCGGAGGTTGCCACAGATGGGACCCCTTAACAAGATCACATTCAGCAAGAACAATGGGCACTTGCAAAAGACTGCACTAGAACAACCTAGTTATCATCCCACAAATCCAGCTTCTAATAGTGTTGTCACTGTTGAGAGACAGCCTCCTGGGGCTACTTTGGATCAGGTACGAGCTCTGTTTGTGGAGTTCATTGAGCCCATCATAGAGAAGTTTAAGGATCTGGAAGGATCTATTAAAATGTTAAGAGGATGTTGATATACTAAGAAATCAATAATTATGATTGTTTTAGTTATTATTTTACTTTTTTATGTTGTATTGAACATTATATAGTTGAGATATAATTAATGTATGGTTTTTATTTCTCGTGTTTACTACTTTGTTTATTTTTTCCATTTTACTTGCCGTTCATGATAATATAAAAAATGATACTATCTTTAAAGTTATATTTATATAAATTTAACATAAAAGAAATCATTATAGAGTTTTGAAGTTAATTACATAAAAGTAATTTATAAATTTATAAATATTTTAACTCACCGCAAATCATAATATATAATATATACAAATTTTTATATTTTGAAAATGATAACAAATTAATGGAAAAAATATTTATTTCTTTAATGGAAAAATATATACACAAATCCATACTAATAAAAAAAATTAATTGAATCTCTATCCGTTCGAAAAAAGAAATTTAAGTTCGAACAATAGTTAACTTACCCCGGAAAAAATAAATTAATTTCCCGCCAATATTATTATTCGAACAGATTATATACTGTTCGAACGGACATTAATTCCATGTTCGAATCTATTTTTTTCCGTTCGAACGGTTTTCCTTTTTTGAGACGATTTTATTCGTCACAAAATATCTTGTTCAAATGGATATTTTTCCGTTCGAATGAATTTAGTAGCTCAGACATTTTTGGAGACGAAAGGTAAATTTCGTCTCCAAAAATGACTTTTAGGGATGGTCTATGTACTGGTTTATTTCGTCCCTAACAAATTTCGTCCCTAAAAGTCAAATTTCTTGTAGTGGATGGTCTATGTACTGGTTCAAATGGTTAGGCTAACTATATATTTGAACGGTTTTTGGGTGTTTGAGAAGTATGAATTTTTTTTTATCATTAAATAACCTTAAATGCTCATTCATAACATCATAAAAAATTGTTCAATAAACATAAAAAGTACTCTCATAAGTACAAACTAAATAATGAAAACATTGTTCATACGTACACAAACAATAGGTAAATTATTAAATCAGTTGCTAGGAGGCTTTAATTGTTGCATCATAATCTGTATTTGGAGTTGCATCTCTCTTCTGAACTCCTCTTATTAATGTTCTTATTGTTTCAGTCACATCCCCAAGTTTGCTTGTTGTGTCAGTTGAGCCTTTAACTCATGTTACTTTCTCCTCAATTGGTCGATCTCAAACCTCGCTTCCTCTAAACCTCTAAAAGTGTTGGAGGCATTATTGGATGATGAGGACAAGCTAGAAGGTTTGACACAACGACCCAAACTCCTCAAATATCATGAACGTGGACCCAAAACGTTTGTAAAAATTTAAACATCACTTGTTAAGGAACTTTGATCAGATGCAGATTCAACACGAAGAGCAACAATTTTTCCTACACAAAAGAGAAATAATTAATATTGCAGCAAATATACAAATATGTTTAATTAAAACAAATATTTGTATTTCCATAAAAAAATATATATATAATTGTATACTTACATAATTTTCACGTGCATTGGGAAGAGTCTACTCTCCATTACAATCAGTATATAATGCATCATATAATTTTGTCAGATCATAATCAGTATATGATTCTTGCTACAAGATACATATTTTATAGATATAAGCATATTAGAATATGACAAACAACAAACTTGAGCAACCAATTATATAAAATAGCTTTACCAATTTCCTAGAGAAACGATAGAAAGATCTTGAACCTACATGATGATGAATCTTCAAATTCGATCTATTTGCTTTATTTATATAACTTCGCTCCCACAAATAATTAGTAAATATTAGTAAGAGAAAATCATAAAATATGACACATAAAATAAATCGTTTACCTTATATGTAAGATCTTCAAACATGTCACAAATTCTTTCCCAGTCACAAGGTTGGACATCCTGAAAAGGATGCTGGTGTTTCTCGTCCTAGTTGTCGAACTGCTTGTAAAGCTTATGACACCTTGCCTTATATTTGCAAAATGCATTACCCATAAACTCATTAATTAACAGTTTTACGCTCCTCTCTCTGGCAAAATTTATTTCAAAGTCTTCCTTAAAAAACTTATTATACAAACAAGTCATTTGTATATTCTATATTTTGCCTACTATATATTAAATAATTTGAGAAATAAATTAAGTATTACCAAATAGCGCTTCTTGTTAAGGTCTTTGACATCTTGGAGGACTTTATGCCATGAACGTATAGCCAAATGTGCATAAGTTCGTGTAGAGCACCCATATGCAGAGCAAGCTAGTTAAGCCATTGGTTATCCTTCACCTTCAGTGTGATCATCAATAATGTTAACCTTAATCTTACTCACTTTACGATATTTTTTCAATGCGATGCCTCTAGTGCCTCGACCTAGACGAGATTGTACTGTTAGCTCTAAAAAAAATCATATTTAGAGTATAGAAGGGCTTTAATACCACCATAGGAGCCCACGGGGTGCTACCCTAGGCCTGGGTCTTCACAGCCCAGCAAAACACTTAAGGCCTAAACACCCCTTGACCCAATAAGGTCCAAGTTGAATTGCCAAATGGAATGCCCGCCCACTTGTCCCGGGATCGTTAAGATGTTCACTCATTCAAAACAGATGGATAGCTCAACAGAACCAGGATTCAAATTTCAAATAGTGGAAAAGACTGTTAATCTCGATGATCCCAAGAAGACGAATCCCCTATTTAAAGGGGTCAGGTATGCTAATGAAGGTCTCGAACTTGTTGGCTCTGAGATTATATGTATCATTACTGACTTAGGCACCGGAGGGTACACCTTCAACCCTCAAGCCTTCTTACTCTTTGGTTGCAGGAGGTTGAGAGTGTGTAGCGATGAAACACATTATCAATAGTTGGCGTTGTCTGTGGGATATTCAGTTATCTTGCAATCAGCGTGCATTTCACATACCCACCACCACTCGATCTTAGGCAACTGGAGATCAAGAGGAGATGTCACAAAACATGGAAGGGAGGCTTGCAAAAATTGAGGAAATAGTGAAGAGGCTCACCACCGAGGTTGAATCACTGCAAAAGGAGAATGAGGTTCTCAAGGCAAAGAACAAGCCGTCAGGAGAAGACACGACGCCCAGTTAGGCTGACATGGTGGAGACAGAGGCTCATAGCGTGGGCGCAGGTCAAGCCCCTCAGGAGAACGAGGAAACGTAGAAGTTACACCATGATATGCGCAGCCTAAAGGACAAGTGCAAGGAAATGTCCAAGAAGATAAGGACCTCATCTTCAGTTGATCAGCTGCTAACCAGCACCAACTTACCATACACCTCAGAGATCATGGTGGTACCATTTCCACCAAAATTTAAGGTCCCATCAATAGACATGTATGGTAGTTCCAAGGATTCGGTGGAGCACTTGGAGACCTTTAAGGCCCACATGAATCTCCATGGGTTCCCGGAAGAGATCGCATGCAGAGCTTTTCCTTTGATGTTAAAAGGAGTAGCCCGAGGATGTTTCAGAGCACCCATTGAGAGTTTTGAGGAACTAGGCAAGCTGTTCATCACCCAATTTATGGCTAGTCGGCGAAGGAGACGACAAGCAGCATACCTATTGATGGTGAAGCAACAGGAGGACAAGAGTTTGAAAGCATATTTGACACGATTCGATAAGGAAAGAATGACCGCTAACAACCAAGACGAGAAAATCATGTTGGCAGCACTACTTGGGGGAATCTGGCCAAGGAGCTCTTTCATGACTGAGTTAGCAAGGAAAACCCCATCCACTTTGCGAGAATTTATGGATCGAACGAATGATTTTGTGAATGTTGAAGACATGTTGATCGCCCTCACCACTAGGCTAGGGCGAAAGGAGGAGAGTATGTTGAAGGAAGGCCCTAGGAAGACCTAAGAAAGCAGTCTAAGGCCAAGAAAGAATCAGCACAAGAAAAAAGGTTAAATGATCATGGGACAATATGATAGTAGCCATGTACATTATTCCAGTGTGCAGGACTAGGACAAAATGAAAGAAAATAGGCGCGATGAAGACTGCAGGCGGCGAACGCAAAGGTACTGTACATACCACCGAGTGAATGGTCACCAGACCGAGAATTGTCATACACTCTAACAAAAAATTGAGGAATTGAAGGGTAACGGATAGCTAAAACACATTGTAGCAGAGAACACCTCACCACCATGGCATTCAAACAACAGGAGACAGGAGCGTAAGTTTAGACAAAGTGAGAGCTCGAGGAGGGGAGAATCACCTAAAAGGGCGAGGAGATCACAGGAACCGAGAAATCACCAACCCAGGCAAGATGCAAATCGGCGGAATCTGCCTTTGGGAGAGATTCGTACCAAAGTAAAGGGTTATCCAGGAGGTGGCCCAACTCCGTCGGTAAGAAAAGCCTATGCAAGATGGGCAGGATATGATGAAATTCACAATGTGGGGATGACTACTAAACAGGCGCGGGGGTAGACCTCACCCCCAATTTCTTTAGGCGAGGAAGACTCCTAAGGGGTGGTATACCCCCACGATGACGCATTAGTGGTAGCAAATTACACAACAAGGAGGTTATTGATAGATAACGGGAACTCGGCGGACATCCTATTCTGGGATGCTTTTGCAAAGATGGGATTAAATACGAGTCAACTTCGTCCGACGCCAACTACATTGAAGGGATTTACAGGAGACGTAGTCCAACCCATGGGATCCATCACACTACCTGTGTCAGTAGGAACTGATCCTTACCTCGCCACCATAATGACTGAGTTCTTGGTGGTCAGAACCCAATCATCTTATAATGCCATTATAGGCCGACCAACATTGAATGCCTTGAAAGCGATCACGTCCACTTACCATCTAAAAATGAAGTTTTCCACAAAAGCGAGAATTGGCGAGGTGCGTGGTGAACAGTTACTTGCCCGAGAGTGCTATATGCAGGAACTAAAAGCAGGAGAGTGGGATGTAAAAATGGTAGAGATGCGAGAAAATGGCGACGAGACCTACCCGCCACCTCCGCCAGAAGTGTTCATGACAGAAGTAGAAATGAGAGATGAGGAGACGCTGAGGTAAGGAGAAGTCAATGAGCCGTTGGAACTCATGGCGTTCGATCTAGCTCAGCAAGTAACAATGTAAGGATCAGGACTACGATGGCAAGGGAGGAAAGGACTCAGCTAATATAACCCCTCTTGGAGCACAAAGACATCTTTGCATGGAATCATCAAGACATGCCAAGAATCAGCAAGGAGGTGATAGAGCACTGACTGAACGTTAACCAAGACACAAGGCCAGTTAAACAGAAGAAGAGGAATTTCAACACCGAGAAGTATAAATTGATGCAGAGGAAACAGATCGATTGTTGGCATCATGGTTTATTAGGGAGACTAAATACCCAAGATGGTTGTCAAACGTTGTCCTGGTAAACAAGTCCAACGACAAGTGGCAAATGTGCGTAGACTTCACAGACCTCAACAAAGCCTGCCCAAAAGATAGCTTCCCTCTCCACGACTGGTCACAAGGTGTTAAGCTTCATGGATGTCAACTCCGAGTACAACCAAATCAAAATGAGTCATGTTGACTAGGAAAAAACGGCCTTCATAACCAACTGGGGCCTGTACTGTTACATAGTTATGCCCTTTGAGTTGAAGAATGCAGGAGCAATCTACCAAAGGCTAGTTAACAAATATTCAAGAGTCAAATAGGCCGGAACATGGAAGTTTATGTGGATGACCTTTTAGTAAATATGATGGAGTTTGGGCAACATTTAGAAGACTTGAAGGAAGCTTTCGGTGTATTATGGTAGTACAAAATGAGGCTCAACCTAACTAAATGCACGTTCGAGCAACTTCTTGGGCTTCATGGTGTCTAAGATAGGCATTGAAGCGAATCCCGAGAAACTCAAGGCAATCATTGTAATGAAACCGCACACCACTCTTAATGAGGTCTAGAAACTGGCAGGGAGAATTGTGGCCCTCAGCAGGTTCATGTCTCGCTCAACAGACAAGTGCATCCCTTTCTTCTAAGTCTTAAAGAAGGCTCAAGAATGAGATGCACGATGTGAAGAAGCATTTATACAACTGAAGGAATACCTAACCCACCCACCACTGCTTAGTCAAACCAAGCAGGGGGAACCCTTGTCACTAAATCTGGCCGCCACCTCAGATGTGGTTTCTACCGCCTTAGTCAGAGATGAGGGTAAGGAGCAAAGGCCGGTATATTACGTCAGTAAAGCCCTAAGAGGGGCCAAAAAGAGACACCCAAAGATAGAGTTGATTGCCTTCGCCTTGGTAACGCCATCACAGTGATTACGCCCTTATTTTCAAACCCATCCCATAAGGGTCATCACATCCTCACCCTTGCAGAAGGTGCTCCAAAGGCCAGACACATTGGGGCGACGGGTGAAATGGTCCGTCGAGATGAGTAAGTATGACATCAGTTATGTTCTCAGAACCACTGTCAAAGAAGAAGTCTTGGCTGATTTTGTGACGGAACTAACGAACTTTCCCGAGGAGACGCCAAAGATGCCCAAGACAAAACCGTGGCTAGTGCATGTAATAGCGGACAATGATGTGGAGTCATTTGACGTTGTCTAAGTAACAAACAATGAAGCAGAGTACGAGGCGGTGCTCATGGGATTGGCCATAGCTGAAATCTCAAGAGAAAGGTCGATAACAATGAAAGCAGATTCTCAGGTGGTAGTTGGCCAAATCACAGGAGAATATTCAGCAAAGGGACCAAAACTAATAAGGTACCTCCATCATGTCCAAGAGAAATTTCGTCAGTTCCAGTATTTTCGGATTGAAAGAAATTCTAGAGGGGACAATTGGAAGGCAGATCGGCTGACACAAGCAGCATCGGTAGCGTAGGAGCAAACATTGCCATAGGAAGTAACCCTTAGGACTGTAGACGTGGCAGCAATAAGGGAGGAAATTTTTGGGATCAATGGAAGCTTGCCAGGATGGGAAAATGACATTATCAAGTACTTAAAGGATGGGGAGTTACCCGCTTCTCGGGATAAGGCAAGGAAAGTAAGAAACAAGGCAACTCGGTTCACCTTGATAGATGAAATGTTATACAAGCGGGATTTTTCTAACCCATTGCTAAGATGCATATCAAAAGAAAAGGCCAAGTATGTGGTGAGGGAGGTGCATAAAGGCGTTTGTGGGAACCATTCACGGGGAAGGTCATTGGCAGCAAAAGCTACGAGGGCAGGATACTATTGGCCCAATGCCCAACGAAACTTAAAGGAGTTCGTGAAAAAGTGTGCCCAGTGCCAACTGAACGCCCCAGTCTCAAGCATGCCACCAGAAGAATTGAAGTCAATGACGGCCCCATGGCCATTTGCCTAATGGGGGATAGACTTGGTTGGCCCTATGCCCCTGGGTAAAGGAGGAATAAAGTTCAACATCGTAGTTGTCGACTGTTACACAAAGTGGGCAGAAGTAGAGGCGATGGTGACGGTGACTACTCAAAATGTGACGAAATTCATATGGAAGACTATCGTGTGCAGATTCGGGATACCACAAAGCAATAGTCTCCAACAATGGCGAACAATTCGATTCAGAGCATTATCATAAGTGATGTTCAGAACTCTAGATCAAGGCCAGATACTCATCTCCCGGACACCCATAGGCAAACAGGTAAGTCGAGGCAACCAACAAGATCGTAGTCGGGATACTAAAGAATAAGGGCAAAAAGAATGGGGCGTGGGCAGACAAACTTCCTGAGATGTTATGGGTGTACAAGACGACACCCAAGACATGAATAGGAGAAACTCCCTTTGCCTTAGCATATGGAACCGAGGCCTTGATACCTGTAGAAGTAGGGGTACCAAGCCATCGAAAGCTCCACTTCGAAGTTGATAAAAATGGAAAGAAATTGGAAGAGCATCTAGAACAGCTAGAAGAAATTAGGGGAAGTGCTGAGACAATGGTGGCTGCCTACAAGAGGAAGACGGAGTAGTATTTCAACAAGAGAGTAAGACCCAGGTCTTTCAAAGTTGGCGACTTAGTGCTGAATGAGACCAGGGTGACCACTGTAGAAAAAGGAAAACTGGGCCCAAGATGGGAAAGGCCATACGTGGTTATAGGAACCAGTTGTCAGGGAGCATATAGCCTAAAAGATATGGCAGGGCGTGAACTACCTCACCCGTGGAATGCTGAACATCAAAGCAAATTCTATGTTTAAATTTTCATTATAATATTGTTATGCTTAAGACATTTTTTACGTAATGTTATTCTTGCCAAGGATCTTATCTTTGGTAAAGTTATTCATATCATTCTCTTATTTTCAGTATTTTGTATACATTCATCAGGGTTATGCTATTGAACAACTCTCCTACCACACCTTCTCGCCAAGACTACATGGTCGAAGAACTTTCCCGTTACGCCACTTGCTAGAGTTAAGCAGTCGAGCAACTCTCCCTCCATACTCTACTTGCCAAGATTACGCGGTCGAGCAACTCTCCCGCTACACCTTCTCGCCAATAATGAGCGGTCAAGCAACTCTCCCACCAAAATTAAGTGGTCAACTAACTCTTTCACCAAGATTAAGCAATCGAGTAACTCTCCCGCCAAGATTAAGCGGTTGAGAAACTCTCCCGCCACACTCCACTTGCTAAGATTACACAATCGAGCAGCTCTCCCACTATACCTTCTCGCCAAGGCTACACGGTCGATGAATCATCCCACTACGCCACTTGCCAAGATTAAGCGGTCAAGCATCTCTTCTGCCAAGATTAAGCAGTCGAGCAACTCTCCAAGCCACGCTCCACTAGCCAAGGTTACGCGGTCGAGCAACTCTCCTGCTGCACCTTCTCACTAAGGCTATACGGTCAAGGAATCCTTCAATTACGCCACTCTCCAAGATTAAACGGTCAAGCAACTCTCCCGCCATACTCCACATGCCAAGGTTATGCGGTCGAGCAGCTCTCCCACTACCCCTCCTCGCCAAGACTACACGATCAAGGAACCCTCCCGTTATGCCACTCGCCAGTATTAAACAGTCGAGCAACTCTCTCACCATAATCCACTCACCCAGGCTATGTGATCAAGCAAAATTACCACACAACTGGCCAAACCACACGACTAAATTTTAGATAAGTTAATTCCGTTTTCACCTTTGCTTTCTTTATTCCTCATTAAACTGACTCAAACTGTAACAAGTTACGTTTACACTCCATAAATATGCAATTCCACGCAATTACTAGAACAAAGGAATAAAGTCTTTAATTGCAAACGTTAATATTGCTCGACAAAACCAAAGAGTGCCAAAATGTACAATTACTAAGGGGCAGTTTGCCCCAAGTTTCAACATAATCATGAAATACTAAAAATAAAAACATCACGGGAGAGGAGGAGGGGGAAAGGCATCCGGCATCACATCTCGCCCAATAGAGTCAAAGTAATGATAGGCGGCAGGACTAACTCTTATCTCCCTCCATTTCAAGTTGCAAAGGTTTGTCTTAGGATGTTCAAGTAAAAGTTGCCTCAGTTGCTTAAAACCAAGTTTGAAACCAAGGCCAAAAGCACAATACCGAATTGCACGGGCAGAATTAATCTAAGAAATAAGGCGATCAATTTGCTCCTACAAGCGACCCAGCTTCTGATTCAGCTCAGAGACTTTTTTTTCAGAAGCAACCAAAGTTTTCTTGTTAGTCTCCCAACTCTAGTTCAGCGTCAAGAGATTGCGGTTGTGCTCTTTAAGAGCACTATTGGCTGCTGTCAAATCCTACTCTGCTTTGACATTCTCACCTTGAGCAATACTCAGCTGGATATTGGTTTCTCGCCTTTCCTCTTTGGAAGCAACTAGGCCTATAAGGTAGTCGATATTCGCCATCCGCAAGTCCTCCACTTCTTTCTCCACCTCACTTAGGCGAGCAGCCAGGCTGCCTCGTTTAGCCTCCTTCTTGGCAGTGCTGGTCTTGTACAACGTAGCTTCTCCCAATGCGCTCGCCAACTGAGATTGGAGGGAGGCAATCTATTCCTGATAAGTGGTTTCAACCCGGGAAAGCTCCCCAACTAGCTTTTTTTTCTCTACCCAGGCAGAAACAATAGCCTATGGGCTTTACCGATGAATGAGTGCATGGAATTGTTTTCTTCCTCGAGCTCCATACGATCTTCCACCAACACTGCAGCCAATTTATAAACTCCCTGCAAAGATCTAGTCATAACAAGGAAAGTCATAGCCCAATAAGACAATAATGATCCATGAGAAATTAAACTAAAAAGAAAGTAAAACTCATTGGCGATAGAATGTTGCGTAAGTTGAGGACGGTGAAGCGAAATGCCTCATCACGGTGTGACTTGAAGGCCGAAGACGAGTCATCAGGCTGAGAAGAAAAAGCACTGCATTGAGCACTTGGGATCTTGAAGGCAATCCCAGCAACACCCTCTGGGGTTAATGGCTCCCAAGTAGGAGGAGGCGACGGGTTTCTAGTCGCTAGAGCTGATGTCCTAGTTGCTTGGTTGACTGGGGAAACAATGTCATCCTCTTGGAATGGAGACCCGGCAAGATGTTCTGCTTGACGATCGCCGACGGGAAAGATGGGAAAAGGTTCCCCACCCCCCTTGGGGAAGTGTGAAGGGTGGGGAAGCAATCGATACCCTGCTCCCTCTGGCGAAAGACAGATTGGGAAAAACAAAGGGCGGCTCAGGGGTGTCCTCGCCCGTAGCAGTTGAACCAGTAAGAGATGGCTCACAAGCATCTCTAGGAGGAAACGATCCCCAAACTCATCCAACATGGAAGGAAGGTCACCAACACGAGGTGCGTTAAGGAAGTCTGGGTTCATGACACAGATAAAATGATCCCCCTCATGAGGAGAGGCATCTTCAGGAGTGACTGTTTGCCCAGAAGGCTCAACCTCTCTTAAAGAAGGAGTCTCTGACCTCAGGTTCGCCTCAGCTTCCAGAATAAACTCCAACTTGGCATCCGTCTGGTCCATTATGGCATTTAGCAAACTGGATCGGGGTAAAGGAGGGTTTCTCGACCCGTCCCCTATGCTCTCCCAAAGGGGGTGGAACACCCTTGGAAGAGCTGGACGCATCCAATGACTTCATCACGAGGCGAGCCTTCTTTTTCTTTCCCCTCGCCTCGGGAAGTGGTCCTCTTTTCAAATTCCCCACATGCAAAGGGCTCCAAGAGGGCATCAGACCAGGTGGACTTAAGGTTAGCCATCGCCCAAGATTGAACCAAGCTAATGTGGGCTTCTTCTCGGTGAGACAATGAAACCTCAACGTCACGTTTTTCGGGAATGGGCGACCAAGACGCTCAAATAGGGAATTCTCAGTGTGGGACCTCGTCCCCCAAAAATTCCCACCCTCTTCCCAAAACAAAGAAAAACTTATTTTGCCAATCCTTGGCGTGTGAATACTTACGCTCATGCTGCATCAATTTACTACGTGATCTATAACTACACAAATTCTCATCTAAACACCTAAACCCATGGAGGGAAAGGAATTTCTGAGCAGTGAGATCAAGGTAATCATCAATAGTGGGCTCCAGAACCCTCCGCTACAAGACGTAGCATGCCATCAAAATTTGCTACGCATTGGGCACCAGTTGGGCCAAAGCAAGACCTAAGACATCTAAGACATCACGAACAGGCCTCACAAAAGGCAAACGGATCTCCCATTGAAAACATAGCCAAGTAAAAGACAACAGCTCCCTGCCGCTGGCCAGGCAACATCAACCCTACCGAGTCAAGGATATTAAAATGGTCTCTCACACCATCTAGTTCGCGACAACAGAGGGAGGAAACCCAGTAGTGGCAACCAAAGATAGAATGAGATACGCCCCCTTCAATATTAGGGTTAAGAGCGGCGCCATCACCAGGGGCAAAATGCTCGTGGGGACGTGAAGGATCACCACCTTGAGAGGAGCCTGTGACTTGGTCTTTGCTAGAAGCCATGGAAGCACTAAACACAGAAGTGTGCGAAAGAATAAAAAGAAGAAGGAAGCTGGAGGGCACCAAAGGTTGGATGCAAGAAGTTAGGAAACTTGCGTGAAAAGATAAGAAGGGAGGAAAACAAAAGTAAGCAACAATTCGCAATAAATACTGATGGAAGGTGATAAGGGGGAATGCATATCGACTTCTGATGGACATCGTGGGGGAATTACGAAGCAGAACCCCAAACATCGCCCTAGGAACACTTTGGCAGGGACTCGCGGGATAGCCAGAAAGAGCTTAGGCAAAATCACAAGGCCTAACGCCTCATGAATTTAAAAGCCTCAATGACCCACGATAAAGGCTCGCAGGGTAATTAGAGAAGAACAAAGCAAGTCAACCAAGGGAGCCTAAAGACACTTAACATAAAAGTCTCATAACACAATATGTAACGAGACTTCATAGGATAACTAGAAGGGCTTTAATACCACTATAGGGGCCTGCGGGGTGCTACCCTGGACCTGGGTCATCATGGCCCAACAAAACACTTCGAACCTAAACACCCCTTGACCCAACATGGTCCAGCTTGAATCGCCAAAGGGAATGCCCAGCTATTTATCCCGAGATCGTTAAGATGTTCACTCATTCAAAACAGAAGGGTATCTCAACAGAACTAGAATTCAAATTTCAAATAGTGGATGAGGCCGTTAATCTAGATGATCCCAAGAAAAAGAATCTTCTATTTAAAGGGGTCAGGTATGCTAATGAAGGTCTCGAACTTTCTGGCTCTAAGATTATATGCATCATTATTAACTTAGGCATTAGAGGTTACCCTTTCAAATCCCCAAGCCTTCTTACTCTTTGGTCACAAGAATTCGAGAGTGTGTAGCGGTGAAATACATCCTCAATACAGTAAAAACGAAAGAAATGATAAATTAGAATGTATTTAATATGTGTTGTTAAATATTTTATAATTTTATTTTAAAATCTAAGTGGGTGTTTCTTAGTTTTCAACTTCTTCTTCTTTCCCTTTAATATGAATGTATTTTTTTTTTATTTTTTTTGTTATAAACTATTTTTTTTTTCTAATTAATTATGTTGTTAAGCGTGTTATAAATTTTTTTTATAACCTAATTGAGTGTTGCAATTAATTTTCAACTTCTTTTTTTCTCCTATTAATATGAATGTATTTTTTTGTTAGAAACTATTACTTTTTTCTAATTAATTATGTTCTTAAGTATGTTACAATTTTGTTTTAAAATCTAAGTGGGTGTTACCAAGTTTTCAACTTCTTTTTTTCCCCTTTTAATATGAATGTATTTTTTTGTTATAAAGTATTTATAAATAACGTTTTTGGTTAAGTATGTTATATTTTTGTTTTATAACGTAATTGGGTGTTATAATTAACTATATACTTTTTTCCCTTTATAATCTAAGTATGTTATATATAAATCAAATTGGGTGTAATCTTCAAGCCTTATTACTACAGTTACATCATTGTCTGTAGTGCGGCTTAATGTTTAATTGGACCTTGGTTTGGTTTGAACGGACTTAGTTTTGTTTGAACTCTCTGTCTCACGTTCGAATAGTTGTAGATACCGTTCGAACGGTTTACACCCAGTTTCCAGACTGCCAAACAGATAACCAACATACACCAATTAAGGCTTTTATTTCCACATTAACACAAATATTTTGTATACATCACAAAACAAATACTAGAATTACTTTTGAAATTTCGACTATAAACATACCAATAAACCACAAAGTAATTAAGCCAATACAAAAAAAATCAAGCCAATTAATTTCATACACAATATTTATATATCCAAAACAACAGTTTAGATAAATAGGAATATTAACCTTAGATGCAGATTCAAATCGACCTAATATACCACAAATGATCACCTACACCACATTTAGTAAATACCATGAAATTATGAAATTAAAAAAAAAAAAAACAATATTACATGAATAAAGGAATAGAAAGTTTTCAAATGAAAGCATGAAAAAGAGACGGTTATATGTAAGTTTGGGCGTGTCTCGATGAAGAATTAGATTTTAGAGTTATTACAGCGACACAAACACGAAACGACATCGTTTAACTTAAAATAAAGCTTATCACGCTTGCAAAACTCATCACCTACGCATCCAATTTTGAATTTTTTTTGTTTGGATGGTTTTAAAAGTACATTCGAACATGAAAATTTTGTGCGTGCCAACTTTTTCCCGCTTGTGAAATTTCAGGGTCGTCACGTTCGAACGTGAATAAATAACCATTCAAATGGTTACACATTCTTTGAGGGCTTGGCCAAAAACATCATGCTAGAAGTTGTGAGGCGCCAACAAATATAGGTGGTGTTCGAACGAATAATTACCACCTTTATTTTACGTACGAACATTGATTAAAAGTATTCGAACATCATGCATAGTTGTCCGAACATTTAATTATTATTAGTTAGTTTATATATCACGTTGATATAGCTCATGATATATCACGCTGATAATTTAGTAATATGATATAGTCATATTGTCTATTATACTTATATGATATAATCATATATATATGTACAATATGATAAAGTAATACTTATAAGATATAATATGATATGATATATATATATATATATATATCATATTATATATCTATATCACTTTATCATTTGACAACTTATCTCAAATGCAAGCCACCCGTTTGAGCTTGTTCTTGCCACCCGGCGTGAGATGACTGTAAACCACCTCACGCGGGATCGTTCTCGTGTCAGCTTTTGATTGGAGGGTATATATAAAAGTTAAGTTTTCCAATTTGTAACATATTTCTTCAATAAATCACATTGTTCCTAATTAAGCGTTGAAAATCTAAAGGGAGCTAAGATAGGAGTGTACAATACAACTAAGCTGTAATAAATTCCAAATTTGAGTGATTTGCAAAGCTTAATACTTGGCACTTTTAGCTAGAAGATCATCCAAATCCTAAACACTTAAAAGGCCGGCTACTGGACATGATATTGGTCGAGTCCATAATTAAATATTACAATCCCAAAAGTACTTGATGCTCACTAACTAATATATATGCCCAACCAGTCTAACTATATGTAAGGGAACTTGTTTCAGAAAATTAAGTTTTGAGCCCAAGACTAGACTTCGAAACCCAAGCCCATATTGTGTTGTAAACTGCACATCATCTATATTGTTGAAGGGGAAAAATAACAATGTTTTGAATATCATATCAGTTGATACGGCTAGTTTTTATTGTGCCGGTAATTGTTCCAGTATGGGGGAGATAAGTATTTTATACCGGGTTAAATATCGGTCATTTCGGTACGTTTTGAACAATACCAGCAAGTTTTTGGTGTACTGACCGAAATTTTATATTTTTATATTTTCAATAAATTTTCATAATTTTTACTCTAATTCTCACATCTAAAAAGTATTTTTTTAATTTTTTTAATCCAATTTTCTCGAAAACTGAAAATCAAATTCCTACTCCCCTTTTTGTGACAAAGATGAGTGATTATTTTGTTTAATAGCTAGATGGAGAATTTAGAAGTATTATTGAATTATATAAATATATGTTTTAATTTTTTAAGACTTGCATTGATGTTATTTTGAAATATAATTTATTTATTTATATATAAACTATTCTAAAATGGTATCCAAAACAGTACTGATATAGAAATATTTCATTCAAGTACCTTAACTAAAATGGTCACCAAAAAAGTATTCAAAACTTTGAAAAATACGGACTTTAAAAAATTGGAATAGGTTTAGATCAACACTCTATATATGGGGTTGTTCAGAAAGAATTTTCATTTCATCTCATCTTATCTTATATCATCACATTTAATTTCTTTCTCAAATATCACTCAAACACAAACACATGCAAACTAATCATTACAACTTTCCAAACTTTCAAACAAAACATAAAAAACAATTCTACTTTTTTCAAATCTCAAAATAAAAATAATATTTTAACAATACTTTAACTTTATATAATTTTTATTAAATTTTTTCTCTCTTATTTTTTAAAATTCAATAAATATTTATCACAAATTATGTTATTATTATTCACAAATTATGTTATTATTATTCATTAAACTATTATCTCATCTATTCTCCAAACATTCTATCACGAAGGGCGTTCTCAACTTCTCATATATGATGGCCGGTACAGACAGAAACTGGGAGAGTGCCGGGAAATACCTATGAAAAGTTTTGGGAAATGGTAAATATTTTAATTGTGCTTTTATCTTATAATATTTAAAAGGACGATATATGTTCAAACTTGCTTAGGATTTATATAAATATATATAGTTATTTTTGTATATTTTTTTACGTATTTTAATAATATAATTGATTAAAATAATTATTTTATATTAAAAAAATTGACATAACAATTACATCAACAAAATATATAAAAAATACATAAAAATAACTACACATTAATTTATTTATATATATATATATATATATATTTATATGGAGACACACGTGCCATTTGGATGTTTGGCAGGTATCGAGCTAGTCAACCAGCGTGCATATAATATTAATTGCATGTCTTTTAAATATCCTTGGCCAGGTATTAACCATGTGCAACTAAGAAATAATAATATTTAAATCACAAACGAACAAACAAGAAGTAATTCAATCGCGCGTAATCGTGCACGTTAGTGGTGTAATTGATCCGATTCGGTTTGATTTTGGACAAAATCTAGAACCGAATCGATATATATCGATTTTGTATTTTTCAAAACCAATTACGTTCCGATTATTCTTATAAACCGGTACTTCCGATTTTACCGGTTTCCGGTTCGAGCCGGTCCGATTTTTTTATTTTTTTAAAATGTAAAAAAAATATAATAAAATATTATTAATAATTTAATATATATTATGTTTAAAGCATACGATCAATTAAATTTTCATCTTTAGATTCAACTTTTATTTTATAAATTATAATAACATTATCTTATATATAATTATATTAATAACATATAATCAAATAAATTATAAATATTCATATT
The DNA here is from genome assembly GCF_001411555.2 of Juglans regia. Lineage (NCBI taxonomy): Eukaryota > Viridiplantae > Streptophyta > Magnoliopsida > Fagales > Juglandaceae > Juglans > Juglans regia. The sequence continues at coordinate 9,699,357 of NC_049906.1, read as the reverse complement.
TAAGATTAATATTTTATATTATAATTTATAAATTATAATATGAAATTATTTCATATGTGATATATAATTATATATTATATATAAAAATTTAATATATAATTATATTATATATAAAACTTATATATATATAAATATTTTGTATAATATATAAAATTAATTTTTATATATATATTTTTTCAAACAGGTCTGGTTCAGTCTGGTCCGGTCCCGAAAACTACAGAACCGAAACCGGACCGGATCCGACCGGTTTTCATAATAGAGGAACCGGTTCCGGACCAGATCAGTTCAAAACTAAACCAATCGGTCCGGTTCGGTCTGGGCCGGGCCGGTTTACCTGTTTAAATTTACACCCCTAGTGCACGCATACGACATGAAAATTGAAACAAATTTTATAAAAGAGATGATCATGAGTTATGTTATACGCTATTATTATTTTGTTCTCGTCACATTACGCTCTTTTTTTTTTCATCTTCCAAACCGATAAACTTCCATTACTTCAAAGGGTTCATTATACAAGATGAAACTAATCCAGATACATACATTGATTGAAAGCTTACTAAATTTTAATCTAACTAATAGACAGAGTAGATTGGTGAGTTTTTCCTACTATGAAAATTTAGTAGACATTGTGGTATTTTAATTCTGGGTATTTCTCCAAACTCAGAGTTTGAGGATGCTCATTGCATAATGGAACGTGCACATTGATTTTGAGCTCGATGGATTTTAACTACTTTCTTGTTTTCAAAGCTTGTAAGTAGTACTCGTGAATCTCTTATCAAGCCTTCTGTGATCCAGTCTGAGTTCATGTGGCTTTGATGCTCCAAAGCTGAAATTACCACCTGAGAGTCAGCTTCAATAACAATATTCTTTGGTTGTTTCCTTAGAGAAGGGGGCCTGAAGCATTAAAATATTCCATCTTCTTGGCTCTTCAGTTGTTAACTCAGAAACCTTAGAGTAGGATCTTTATGAATAACTAGAGAAGATGGAATGGGAAAAGGTGGAGACAGAGAGGGGATCCAAGGGTCTTTCCATGCATAGATACTTACTCCATTATTAATCTAATAGCATAAGCTAGAGGCAAGAAATTCTCTTTGTTTTATCAATCCTTTCCAAACTTTTGAGTGACTTGGTTTGATTTGAGCCTCTAGCCAAGAATTATTATTCAACTATTTGCTTAAAAGAACCATTTTCCAAAGGCTTGTGTCCTTGCAAAGAAGGGACCACCCTAGTTTGCATAAGAGAGCATTGTTAAAACTTGAGGTGAGCCTGATGCATAATCCTCCCATTGATTTTGGTTTGTAAATAGAGTTCCAAGATTTGGGAGTGAAATTGTGAGATTTTTTGGATCAAAACCCCACCAAAATCTTATAAAATATTTGTCAATGCTTCAGGCAATTGTTTTTGGAATGAGAATACTGGACATCGTGTAAGCTGGGATGGAACTAGCTACTAACCTAATCAAAGTAGTTCTACCTGCTTGGGAAAGAAGCTTGGTTTTCCAACCTGCCAACTTATTCTGAATCTTTTCCTTGATTTCCTTAAAAGATTTTTGTTACTCCTATCTAGATTCAAATTTGTGCCAGGGTACTTGAGATTTTTTTTAGGATAATTTGAAGTCCATTATTGACCCATTCTCTCTAAATGTGGATGAAAGGGTTGGTTTACTAAATTGAATAGAGGATTTGCCTCTATTAATCCTTTGATCCAACCAAGCCGAATATTTATGAAGACATTTTAGGATGAAAATTGCATTTCTAATTTAGGCATTTCCATAGAGGATGAGGTCATTGACAAAACGAAGGTGAGTAATTTGAGGGCCTTGCTTTTCCATCTTTATACCCTTTATGTTACCCAGACTTTCCTCCCTAGTCATTAGTCTTGAAAATACCTCACTTCCTATAATGAAAAGGAAAGGAGAAAGATGGTCACTTTATCTTAATCTCCTGGAAGGCTGAAAATGCCCACAGGATTCACCATTTATTAGAACAAAGAAGGAGACAGTTGTGATGCAATTTCTGATCCAGTTTAACCAAGTAGGATGAAAACCTAGACAGTTCATGACACTAAGAAGAAAATTTCATTCCATAAAATTAAAAGTTTTTTCCATATCAATTTTTATAGCCATTAGACCCTTTTTTCCTGGTTTTTTTTTTTTTCCATAAAGTGAAATATTTCTTGAGCAACAATGGTGTTGTCCTGAATGACTTTACCAGGAATGAAGGCAGATTGGTACGGAGAGATAAATCTATTGAGGACCAATTTAAGCCTACTAGCTAGGATTTTTGTTATGACCTTATAACACACATTAGAGAGGTTGATTGGTCTAAAGTAATTAACAATATTGGGAGAATCAGTCTTTGGAATCAATGCAATGTGCGTGTGATTAAGCTCTTGCAAAAAATGACCAGTAAGAAAAAAAATGCTTGATAGTATGAATGACATCTTCTTTGATTACCTCCTAGTAATGTTTATAAAAAACCAGTAAAACCTTCAGGGCCATGAGATTTTGAAGAGGGGGGTTTGCTTAATGGTAGCTATGATTTCTTCATCCCCCCTATCTTTTCCTTTTGGCTTAGCATAGTATTAAAATCCCCTAGACCTAGGATTGGACTTTTGCAGGAATGGAGTTGACCAGTGTCTAGAAAGCTTGTTTCTCATGTGGTTGTGCAGGACAATAAACTAGTAGTAGTAACCATGGCATATGGATAGGATCCAAGTAAACTAATAGAGCCATTACATTACTCCCAACGTGCATAGGTTCTACATCCATACCCAGACGCCACATACACAACAAACCTCCCCATTTCTTCGGGGGAGGGACATGCAAATACATAGAGAACCCTAAGCTATTTACAATATCAGCTGTATTTTTATCACTTAATAGAGTTTCAAGAAGGAAAATTAAATCAGGATGATGATTCCTGATTTGAGCCCTCAAACTACGAATTGTTAGAGGTCGGGCTAAACCTCTACAATTCCAAGATAATAGTCTCATGTCTGGGGCGGTAGCAGATTTGGGCTCGCCACCTTTGCCTCTTCATCAACAAAAATCTCTTTCTGAGTAGCGTAGAGAGGATCATTACCAGACGCTACTTCTTTACCCACAACAGCTTCGCTACCATCCTCTGCCAAACTTTGTGTAGGCTTCTCCACTTCTTCTATCCTTCCAAGTCCTCGTCTCTTTGCTACCACAGTTTGGTCTGCATCTCCAATGTCTCCCAATCTCGGAATGTGAATTAGGGCAAGAGACTATAGAACGTAATACCACTGCTATTTTCTTTAGAGGGATCTTCAGCCTAATTTTCCACTGGATTTTTCGGTGTGATCTTGTTGGGGGTGTTCGCAGGAAGAGGATTTGGTTTGATCAGTTTTGACGCTATTGGGACTAGGGATAAAGATGGTGATGTGTTCTGTGAGAGTGTATCAGTGATGTGGGTTTGGGGTATTAGATCTTTGGGTTATGTCTGAAGGATTGCATCAAGCCCACTTGCAGGGGTGTTAAAGATGTGTTTGGGAGAGCGAGCCTGAAGTGTGGGGTTTTTGGGATGGCTCTTAGGGGAAAATTCTTTAAGTGATTTTGGGCTCATTATTTCAGTTAAGACAGGCCCTTGGTTAATTACTGTTGGATCATCATTCGGCTTCTGAGGTGAGATTGATTGAGCACTGAAATTCGAGCCTCCAAGAAAGTCAAAATTTTTTAGGATTTGGTGATAAATTGATGGGCTCGAGGCTAGGTGTTTATTGGGCTTTTGTAGTGGGGATGGGATATGCTAAGCTTTGTTTGGTTTTAGTAGGCTTCGGTGGAGTGGCATGTGTTGTGCATTAATTGCTGAAGTGGCCTATTGCACATTGCAGAAGATCTTGTGGGGTAAGTGTGATGAAGGGCTCAAAGTGGATTGCTTGTCAGGGCAATTAGTGAGGGCTGGTGGAATTAATTGGGTTGGCAGGGTTTGTCTTGGCCCACTGTTCATCATCCATTCCACACGGCTTCAATTGTTTCATCTAAAGATCAACTCCCTTTGCAGCTTGCCATCCCTCATGGCTTTTCCATGGTTCCGCATTAGAGATGCTAGAAAAACATTGATGGTATTTGCACTATTTTCTAGCTTGGAGTAACAGTTTACTTTATCAACAAACATTTTCCCCTTACCTTTGCTAAAGAAAGTTTTTTCTGTGGAAACTCTCACTTGTGTCATGCTTGCCCTTCCTTCCATTATGTGTACTGGTGGAAGAACTACTAGTTCTGGTCTTGTCCTATTAGTTGGCTTGGAGATATTAACGCCCTACTCTACGACTAGGTTCTGCCTTGGATGTTGCACTATTTCCTCTGTAGCAGATGGTAGTTGCATGTCCAGCAGCAGACCTGTTACGACTAGGTTTAGCTCTAACAATTGTCTTGGGGTACACCTATAATTTGAGTGCTCTACTCTCATCCAGGGCTCGTACCTTGATTGTTCTGGGACAACTGCATGTGATGAACATGCTTGACCAACATGACCTAAAATGCCGCATAACAGAAATCAGACAGCCTTCCATACTTGATTAGTATTGTTTTTGCCATTCTCCCCGGGCAATTCAAGTCAAAACCTTCTGGTAGTGGCTTCTCAATGTCAATCTCAACTTTTATGCGTAGATACCTTTTTAAGGCCATCCCAAAAATTGAAGCTTTGTCAACTTCAATAAGGTTTCCTAGCACATTACCTATTCTCTCAACATTTTGACTGGTGAGCATTTCTAAAGGTAGTTCATGTGTCTGGATCCAGAAAACGGACGTTTTGAGGTTCACTCCCTGTATACTAAGACCAGATAGCCTATTCTTAAGAACCATATGGAAACCTTTAATATTCCCTGGTCTGTTATCCAGAATCCGTTCCTTGTCTTGCTTTAATGGGAACGTAAAGAGGAACGTGTTTGTTTCAATGTCATCGATCATAAGACCCATCACAAAACTCCACACAGCCTTAATAGTAACATGGAAGGTATTCTTGGTAAGAGGCTTTGATGAAATAAGCTTACCTATCAACATTAAGTTGGAGAAAAGATTTGTTGTACCCAACTGTGGTCCCAATTGTAAGTCCTTCCATGAAAGAGCTTTTGCTTGGCTGATAAGCTGATCAATTTCCTCTTTGATTCGTAGACATGCTATTGACAGCTTGTTGGAGATGTTTGGGGGGACCGTGAGGTTCTGGGCAAAAGTTTCTTGTATTGGGATGATGCCATGTATAGTTGACTTGGGGTGTTTGGAATTCTGGAAGTTTGTTTGGTCCCCTACTGACTTGCCCTTGTCACATCATACTCATATCAACTTCTTCATCAACCATTACAATAACTCCTATTTTTAAAATAATAAATTAAATGACTGATCGAGATTATCATATTAATCATATGTAAGATATAAGATAATAATATAATAGTGCAGAAGGGTGTAGTGTATAATAAGAATAAAATCTTTACTCTATACACTATCACCCACTTGGTATAATTTGATTAGAAATATAAGTTTTAAAATTTGAATCTTATAATTAATCAAGCCATGTTATATGGATGATGTGAGGTGTAAATGTTTTTAAATTGCACTAATATTTCTCATAAGATTAGTTATTCTATTTTCTAGGCTGATGTATAGAACACATCATCTTGATCACTTAAATGATAAGATTTAATTTGTAATATTCAAATTTTAAAATTTATTTTTGTAAGTGCTTTATTAGTTATGATCTACACATCGATTTGAAAATAAAAATTTTCTTTTCCTAAAAGGTTGGATGCATGGAGACTAATTTTTTTGATTATATCAAGTCATGCCAATTAATATATTATTCTCAGCATGAATGGAGATGATAAATTTTAGAGAAAATTTATTTTTAAGTCTTATTTTTTAGACCCTCAACTCTGATGTACAAGCTTTCCATATGAACTATGCTAAAGAATTATTGATATTTTAATTTTCTTTTAAATTATTTTGAATCTAACTATAAGTGAATACATCGACTACTTATCGCAAAACTAAAATTTAACATAAAAGAATCAGAAAATATGGATTAATATTAGTAACCCCAGAATTCAAAGCAAGACAAATATAGCAAGAGATTATGATGATATGATCTGCCGCAAAGGTCGCTTTACGTCTGCTTATTTTTCTTCTATAAACAAAGCCAATTAACAGTGACAGCAGCAATTTTCCACGCCTAGAAAATCTACACATTCACACGACTGGAAAGATAATAATAAATATCATTCATTGATGAACGAAGCCAAGCGTTTAATCAAGTTCTTCGCCTTTTCGCTGTTGGGATCAAAGATATGGAAGACATGATCTTCTCCTTGGGTTTCCATGATATCTTTCGACCCTCTCCATCCGCTTTTCACCAAGTTTTCATAGTAAAGCTTTCCCCTATCCCTCAGGATGTCTTTCTCGGCGACGATGACGAGTATCTTGTCGCAGGCCAAGCCGGCGAGACTCGGAGATTCGTCGGTAAAGGGGTTGATGAGCGGATCATCGCAGCTTTTGTCCTCAGATGGACATACGTAGCGCCACCAGTTGTCCACCATTGCTTTTCTCACCGATTCTGTGACCTCCAAACCGATGGGGCTTTCTCCCCAGAAGTAGGGATGGATTAAGCCGATGCCGAGGATCTTTAGGTTTCCGGGGAGTTTGGAGTTCATGGCTCGTAGGGCTAAGTGGTGCGAAATATTAGCACCGGCACTGTCTCCCACCAAGAATACTCTTCCAAAGTCAACGTAATCCTTGAGCCATGGCTCCTGCTCGTGATGATCTCCCACAGCTTGGGCAGCCACCCACCGGAGCGCAGCCCAGCAGTCCTCGTATGCCTCAGGAAGAGGATGCTCCGGGACCCGACTGTACTCCACGGAGATGGCGATGGCGTTAGCATCAGCAACCAGCATGTTGAGACTGTGGTGGTAGAGAGGATCAGCGACCGAAGATATGCAGAATGCTCCGCCATGAAAGTAGACAACTAGAGGAACCTTTTTGTGGTTCTTTCCCGGGAGATTTGGACGGTAGAGTCTGGCCGAGACGCTGGTTTCTGGTTCGATGACTATGTCTTTCGATTCAACACCCGTTTGAGGATCGACGCCAGCGGGAACGACTTGGGTCCCGGCGATCCTTTCCACGGTTCCATCTTTGAATACTCTAAGGTAGGGAAAAACCTCAAGAGCTATCTGATCTGGGTCTGGATTTAGATGGCTTGGATCCATTTGTACGTACTGTGCGTGTCTTTTGTGTGCAGGAGTTTTCCTAGAGATCGGAGTCAGAAAGAGAGATATATAAAGAAAATTACAACGCTACGAACAACGAGCAGTGTTACGTACGGTCCTCATTTGAGGACGATATATTAACTTTAAGTAATTTTATTTTTAAAATTATAAAAATATTTTTCTTAAAATAATTTTTTTTCATTTAATAAAAAACTTACAAATATAATTTTTAAATAAAGACTGTAAATAGAATTTTTTTAATATATATTCTATATTATATATATTACATAATATATCAAAAAAATCAGATCAAAATCTATATATATCAATTCGATTTTAAAATATCTCCAACCTTACACCCCTACTAAGCATGGATAATTGACGTTAGATGGAGAGATCTGATTATTATCACCGACAATAGTTGACTTTTCTCTACAGATCATCTTTTATTGGAATGTGAGGGTACAGATATATGATTATTATTTTATTATTATTATTATCGAACAAGTCTTTAAGAAGATGTTTAGATTCGAAATTCATCTCAGTTTATCTCAATTCATCTTATTATTATTTATTACTATTCAACAACTTTAACTCTCAAATTTTATTATTATTCATAACTTATATTATTACTATTCACAATCTATTTCAAGTCATCTTTAAATTCAATCGTTTTTTTAAGACAATAGAAGAAAGCATCTCAAGGACATGTTCGGATTTCAAACCCATTTTAATTTATCTTAAACAGATTTTTAATGAAACTTTTTATTTTTAAATTTTTTATAAAAAAATTAAATATATCTCAATCTATTTTATATATTTAAATATATATAATTTTAACATATTTTATATATTTAAATACATCTTAATATAATTTATAAAATATTACTATTCATAAATTAATTCAAATCATCAGAAATTATATCAGCACTTAAATATAGCCAAAGACTCCCACAAAGAAAAAAAAATATTTTTCACAATTGGCTTATTTTTTTCAAAAGGATTACCAAGGTCGCGCACATCTTTAGTCTATAGACTCTATACAGCATTTCATAGCAATAAAAAAGTAGGGTGGTGCTAGCGGGCCACCTAGCATAAATGTGTAGTTTATTTTTTTTATTAAATTTTTTATAAATATTTTTTTAATATTTTTAATCATTAAAATAAATTAAAAAAAGTATATAATATCACTAATAATTACTTTTTTAATCCCTAAATAAAATATTTAAACGGTAAGTTTGAGCGATAATATTGAGAGGATTAAGTAGTCACTATAAAAAAAAACAAATATTTGTAACTATTTTTTTGCTACAAAATGATTATTTGGGATAAAAATAGACTTATTTTAATTAGAAATAATCATTTCGTAAGAAATAACTGGTCGCAAATAAATAATTTTTTATGGCGAGCACATTTTCCAAATAAGTACTATTGGTGCTTTGACTGGATCCATAATATATATATACATATATATAAAAATGTAGTATGTTGAGATATCAAACTTGCTTGCAAAAATTAAATAAAATTTATAATATTTATTAGGTATTTAATGTTTTAAAAAAGTTCATATAAAAATTAATAAATCCGGAAAAAATTACGTGATGTATCTATATTTCTTGTTTAAAACATTGAATCTAGATTTAAAAAAATAATAAAATAAAATTGAAGAACTGTTGTTGGTTTGGTGAGTGAGAGTTGATGAAGTACGTACCCACCAACTAATATTGGCTTTATTAAATTGCATGCGTTTCTTTATTTAAGGGTCAAAATAAGTGGCTGCTTATTAATTTTTATTTGAAAGTGCTTTCATGCATGGCACTTTCATGTTAGGTAACAGGGAATTCCAGCCATCAATAGATCAATAAAAAGCGGAATTCCAACATCCCAACTACCGAAGCACACAAAGTCTCCCTTTGACGGTGGTGAGATAAAATGAAATATATAAAAATTAAAAGTTAAATAAAATATTATTATTATTTTAAGATTTGAAAAAATAAAATTATTTATTATTTTGTGTAAAAATTTAAAAAAATTATATTAATAAGATGAAATGAGATGAAATCATTTTTATATTTAAACGGAACAAAAATCATAATAGTTATAAACGAATAAATTAAGAGTGTACAAGAAAATCGCTTTACCGACTCAACTCGACTCAAAATAATTGACTTGAGATGAAACGAATCAGAAGTAGAGATTTCTGATTTTATTCCGAGATGTATCAGGTGAGGTTGGGTAAATAACCTAATATCTATTTTTTACCCGAATTATGGGTTAAATGGCATCGATTATCAGTTATGTGCAAGACTAGAAAAAGTGGGGGTACTAAAATATGAAATAAATAAATAAACCATGTTATTTGGCTTTAAAACTCGATTTAATTATCTGAATATATTTTAGTGGTTGAAAAATTTAGAATCATTTAGAGCATTCTCATTGGCTTGACCAAATGAGAAAATTGGCTAAAATTTATATAATTGATGTCAAAAACATCCTACATTAAATTGGGTAAATCTAAAATAATTTAGACTTTTGTTACAATGATTGGTCAAATATAGAAAATCACAATTGATTCACCAACATATTAAAATACTAATTTCTCACTCCAAACAAGTATTAAAATATTAGTTTCTCAGTACTCCAATAAAAAATACTATTTGGTTTGTAATTAACAAATTTAGATAGAATTTTAAATGAGTTTGATCAAATATTTTTTTAATTAGCATTAAATGACTTTTGAAAATATGATTTTTTTTAATATTAATTTAATTAAAATATAATTATTATTAACATTTACTTGGTAGAGATACAAAATATGATAAAAATAAATTAAATAAAAAAATTATTAAATTAATAATATTTTATTATTATATAGAGAATGAATGAATAATCTAATGTGGGGGGTTGGATTTAAATAGAATAGGTAAATATAAAAAAATATGATATTGACTAAATTTTAAAGATAAATTTGATCAAACTAATGAAAATACTCTTAGAGTTTGATTTCTTTAAACTGATATATGACCTAAAATATGAAAGAAATAAATAAAGTTGACTTATAGATTTTATCGAAAATTTATTGCTTTGCTAGCTATTTAGAACTTGAAAAGCCTTTTCGTTATTTATTTTTTTAATTTCTCGTATCCATTTTGTGAAAAGAAAAATATTTTTGACCCAATATTATTATTGTTAAAGATGTGTCAACTTTTTATATTTGTATCTCGTTAATGGCACTTTTGTAAATAAATTAATGACAAACTTATAATATTTAATTGATGAAAATGTTGTAATTATATATATCTTCCTATATCTTAAAAGAGCATATATTCATTACTGTTCATCAGTATTGATGAACAGTAATGAACAGTAAAGAAACTGTTTTTTTCGCATGTTTTTTCGCATACTATCCTTATTATTGTTCATCAGCAGTAATGAACAGTAAAAATACTATTTTTTTCGCATATCCCTATTACTGTTCATCAACAGTAATGATGAACAGTACTAAGGAGTTTTTTTTTTTTTTTTTTTTTTTCCGCATATTTGTTTGGTTTTTCTATTTCTTTTGGGGTTCGTCTGTGTGAATGCTAATATGTGACGTAATACCATAATCGTTCGTGGGAAATGAGAGAGAGCGAGAAAGGAAAAATAGGGAAAAATATTGATTTTTGGATTTTAAATTCCAACCATTTATATTTAATTTTCAGATTTAATTTAACAGTAGAAGTTTAAATATTGATTTAAACTAACATAAAATAGATAATTAAATATAAATATTCTATCATACACTTAAATTAACTTCAATTTATAAAATACTAATTTTTCATCATTAAATAAAAGATAAAGTTTTACCGAACATTTTTAAGAGAATAATATTATATCATACACCAAAAATCAACTTTAATTTATAAAATACTAAATTTTCATCATTAAATAAATGATGAAATTTTACTGTATATTTTTAAGAGAAAAAAACTATCTATTTAATTTGAATTTTTAATATAATTTAAATTTCATAATAAATGATGAATATAAATCAATAATAATTTTATTCTTATACATTAGACTATTTTAATATTCGAAATTACACTTTATTTTTTTCTTCAATTTGACAGATGTGACAAACATGCTTTTTTTTATCAATTATAAAATCTTACGTCATACAGGATTTTACACAAGTACTACTAATTTCAAAATAACCAAGGTCATTCTAGTGATCAGCGCATTCACTAAATCAGATAAATAGTACAAACATAAAAACTAAATAATAATAATAATAATAAAATATGAACTAATTAATTACTGTTGTCTGGCCGATCTGACACTTCTATCATTACCGACCTTACTATACTAGGATGCCAATTAACCTTTTGTTTTTTTCATGTATTTTTTTAATCATCATAAAAATTTAAAAAAAAAATAACAAATTCACAACATCATTAAAAAACACTTCCTTAATCACTAGGTAAAAAAAAAAAAAGTGAGAGAGGGAGAAAGAGAAAGCGAGACGAACATGAAACTTTTTAGGATTTAAATCTAACCCTTCATCATAACTCTCCAAATTTGATCAAATGGTAAAAATTTAAATATTGATTTAAATTAATTTAAAATAGATAATTTAAAATTTTGAAAGTAGACAACTAGAGGAACCTTTTTGTGGTTCTTTCCCAGAAGATTTGGACGGTAGAGTCTGGCCGAGACGCTGGTTTCTGGTGCGATGACTATGTCTTTCGATTCAACACCCGTTTGAGGATCGACGCCAGCGGGAACGACTTGGGTCCCGGCGATCCTTTCCACGGTTCCATCTTTGAATACTCTAAGGTAGGGAAAAACCTCAAGAGCTATCTGATCTGGGTCTGGCTTTAGATGGCTTGGATCCATTTGTACGTACTGCGCGTGTCTTTTGTGTGCAGGAGTTTTCCTAGAGATCGGAGTCAGAAAGAGAGATATATAAAGAAAAGGAAAATGCTAGAGCTACCGCTGGGGTCTCCCGCTGGAGCTTTAGTGTATTTTTTTATGTGTATTTTTTAATTCTTTTTTTTATATAGATATTTTTAATAATTTTAAATATTTTTAAAAAATAAAAAAATTTATAATATTATTAAATAATACTTACTTAATCACGAAGTAAAATATAAAATATTTTTATATGATTTTTTATTTTACTTCGTGATTAAGGAAGTATTTTTTAATAATTTTTTTTTACTTCTTAATTAAGAAAGTGTTTTTAATAATGTTCTAAATTTATTTTATTTTTTAAAAAATATTAAAAAAATTATATAAAAAACAACTTAAAAAAAAACACGTATAAAAATACACTACAGCTCCAGCGGAGCCCCCAGCGGGGGCTGTAGCACGATCCGAAAGAAAATTACAACGCTACGAACAACGAGCAGTGTTACGTACTGTCCTCATTTGAGGACGATATATTAACTTTAAGTAATTTTATTTTTAAAATTATAAAAATATTTTTCTTAAAATAATTTTTTTTCATTTAATAAAAAACTTACAAATATAATTTTTAAATAAAGACTGTAAATAGAATTTTTTTAATATATATTCTATATTATATATATTACATAATATATCAAAAAAATCAGATCAAAATCTATATATATCAATTCGATTTTAAAATATCTCCAACCTTACACCCCTACTAAGCATGGATAATTGACGTTAGATGGAGAGATCTGATTATTATCACCGACAATAGTTGACTTTTCTCTACAGATCATCTTTTATTGGAATGTGAGGGTACAGATATATGATTATTATTTTATTATTATTATTATCGAACAAGTCTTTAAGAAGATGTTTAGATTTGAAATTCATCTCAGTTTATCTCAATTCATCTTATTATTATTTATTACTATTCAATAACTTTAACTCTCAAATTTTATTATTATTCATAACTTATATTATTACTATTCACAATCTATTTCAAGTCATCTTTAAATTCAATCGTTTTTTTAAGACAATAGAAGAAAGCATCTCAAGGACATGTTCGGATTTCAAACCCATTTTAATTTATCTTAAACAGATTTTTAATGAAACTTTTTACTTTTAAATTTTTTATAAAAAATTAAATATATCTCAATTTATTTTATATATTTAAATATATATAATCTCAACATATTTTATATATTTCAATACATTTCAATATAACTTATAAAATATTATTATTTACAAATTAATTCAAATCATTGAGATCATATCAACACTCAAATATAGCCAAAGACTCCCATAAAGAAAAGAAAATATTTTTCACAATTGGCTTATTTTTTTCAAAAGGATTACCAAGGTCGTGCACATCTTAACTCTATACAGCATTTCATAGCAATAAAAAAGTAGGGTGGTGCTAGCGGGCCTAGCACAAATATGTAATTTATTTTTTTATTAAATTTTTTGTAAATATTTTGTAAATATCTTTAATCATTAAAAAAAATTAAAAAAAAATTATACAATATCATTAATAATTACTTTTTTAATCACTAAATAGAATAAAATATTTGAACGGTAACTTTAAACGATAACATTGAAAGGATTAAATAGTATTTTCTAAATAAGTACTATTGTGCTTTGACGGGATCCATAATATATATATATATATATATAGGTAGTATGTTGAGATATCAAACTTGCTTGCAAAAATTAAATAAAATTTATAATATTTATTAGATATTTAATGTTTTAAAAAAGTTCATATAAAAATTAATAAATCCGGAAAAATTTACGTTATGTATCTATATTTCTTGTTTAAAACATTGAATCTAGATTTAAAAAAATAATAAAATAAAATTGAAGAACTGTTGTTGGTTTGGTGAGTGAGAGTTGATGAAGGAAAGCTCGCTCTTTTATCTATATTTCTTCCAATTTATATGAATATACCATTAAGTACGTACCCACCAACTAATATTGGCTTTATTAAATTGCATGCGTTTCTTTATTTAAGGGTCAAAATAAGTGGCTGCTTATTAATTTTTATTTGAAAGTGCTTTCATGCATGGCACTTTCATGTTAGGTAACAGGGAATTCCAGCCATCAATAGATCAATAAAATGGGGAATTCCAACATCCCAACTACCGAAGCACACAAAGTCTCCCTTTGGACGGTGGTGTGATAAAATGAAATTATTTTATATAAAAATTAAAAGTTACCTAAAATATTATTATTATTTTAAGATTTAAAAAAATAAAATTATTTATTATTTTGTGTAAAAATTTAAAAAAATTATATTAATGAGATGAAATGAGATAAAATTATTTTTATATTCAAACGAGACAAAAATCATAATAGTTATAAACGAATGAATTAGGAGTGTACAAGAAAACTGCTTGACCGACTCGACTCGACTCAAAATAATAGACTTGAGATGAAACGAATCGGAAGCAGAGTTTTCTGATTTTATTCCGAGATGTATCAGATGAGGTTGGGTAAATAACCTAATATCTATTTTTTACCCGAATTCCAGCCATCAATAGATCAATAAAATGGGGAATTCCAACATCCCAACTACCCAAGCATACAAAGTTTCCGTTTGGACAGTGACATAAAATGAAATGATTTTATATAAATATTAAAAGTTGAATAAAATATTAATAAAATATTAATATTATTTTAATATTTTAAAAAATTAACAGGTTATTCATCAACAGTAATGAACAGTAAAGATATTCTTTTTTTCGCATATCTCTATTACTATTCATCAACAGTAATGATGAACAGAAATAACAGTAAAGAGGCTTTTTTTTTCGCATGTTTGTTTAACTTTTCTGTTTCTTTTTGAGTTCGTCCGTTTGAATGCCAATATGCGACGTAATACTACAATCGTGCGTGAGGAATGAGAGAGAGAAAGGAAAAGTGGAGAAAAATATTGATTTTTAGGTTTTAAATTCCAATCATTCATCTTTAATTTTTAGATTTAAACTAACATAAAATAGATAATTAAAATATAAATATTCTATCATACACTTAAAATTAATTTCAATTTATAAAATACTAATTTTTCATCATTAAATAAAAGATAAAGTTTTACTGAATATTTTTAAAAGAATAATATTATATCATACACTAAAAATAAACTTTAACTTATAAAATACTAATTTTTCATCATTAAATAAATGATGAAATTTTACTGTATATTTTTAAGAGAAAAAAACTATCTATTTAATTTGAATTTTTAATATAATTTAAATTTCATAATAAATGATGAACATAAATAAATAATAATTTTATTCTTATGCATTAGACTATTTTAATATTCGAAATTACACTTTATTTTTTCTTCAATTTGGCAGATGTGACAAACGTGTTTTTTTTTATCAATTAGAAAATCTTACGCCATATAGGATTTTACACAAGTACCACTAATTTCAAAGTAACCACGCTCATTCTAGAGATCAACGCAATTACTGAATCAAATAAATAGCACAAACAGAAAAAAAAATAATAATAATAAAATATGAACTAATTAATTATTGTCGGCTGTCCGATCTGACGTTTATGTCCTTGCCAATCTTACTATAATAGGATGTCAATTAACCTTTTCTTTTTTTTCATGTATTTTTTTAATCATCATAAACATTTTTTAAAAAAATAAAAAATTCACAACATCATTAAAAAACACTTCCTTAATCACTAGGTAAAAAAAAAAAAAAAAAGTAAGAGAGGGAGAAAGAGAAAGCTAGACGAAAATGAAATTTTTTAGGATTTAAATCTAACCTTTCATCATAACTCTCCAAATTTGATTAAATGGTAAAAATTTAAATACTGATTTAAATTAATTTAAAATAGATAATTAACATATAAATATCATATCATAAATAAATTATCAAATTTAATTTATAAAATACTAATATTTCATCATTAAATAAATGATGAAATTTTGTTAAATATTTTTAAAAAAGTATAACTATATAAATAATTAGAGTTTTAACATAATTTAAAAATGATAATATTCTTAATTAACTAAAGAAAACTGCTACAACTAACGAAAAGGTAATCCTGACCCAATATTATTATTATTGAAGATGTGTCAATTTTTTATATTTGTATCTCGTTAGTGGCACTTTTGTAAATAAATTAATGACAAACTTATAATATTTAATTGATGGAAAAGTTGTAATTATATATTTTCCTATATCTTAAAAGAGCCTATATTTATTATTATTCATTACTGTTGATGTTACTGTTCATCAACAGTAATGAACAGTAAAGAAGCTTTTTTTCTGCATACTATCCTTATTACTGTTCATCAATAGTAATGAACAGTAAAGAAACTGTTTTTTTCGCATATCCCTATTACTGTTCATCAGCATTAATGATGAACAGTAAAGAGATTTTTTTTTTTTTTTTCTGCATGTTGGTTTGGTTTTTCTGTTTCTTTTTGGGTTCATCCCTGTGAATGCTAATATGCGACGTAATACCACAATTGTGCGTAGGGAATGAGAGAGAGGGAGAAAGAAAAAGTAGGAAAAAATATTGATTTTTGAGTTTTAAATTCTAACTTTTCATCTTTAATCTTCAGATTTAATCTAACGGTATAAGTTTAAATATTCATTTAAATTAACATAAAATAGATAATTAAAATATAAATATTCTATCATACACTTAAAATTAACTTCAATTTATAAAATAGTAATTTTTTATCATTAAATAAAAGATAAAGTTTTACTGAACATTTTTAAGAGAATAATATTACATCATACACTAAAAATCAAATTTAATTTATAAAATACTAATTTTTCATCATTAAATAAATGATAAAATTTTATTGTACATTTTTAAGAGAAAAAAAACTATATATTTAATTTGAATTTTTAATATAATTTAAATTTCATAATAAATGATAAACATAAACAAATAATAATTTTATTCTTATACATTAAACTATTTTAATATTCGAAATTACACTTTATTTTTTTCTTCAATTTGGCAAATGTGTCAAACGTGCTTTTTTTTTATCAATTAGAAAATCTTATGTCATATAGGATTTTACACAAGTACCACCATTTTCAAAGTAATCAAACTCATTCTAGATATCAGCATAATAACTGAATCAAATAAATAGCACAAACAGAAAAAATAAATAAATAATAATAATAATAAAATATGAACTAATTAATTACTGTCGGCTGGCCGATCTGACGCTTTTGTCCTTGCCGACCTTATTATACTAGGAAGCCAATTAACCTTTTCTTTTTTTTTCATGTATTTTTTTAATCATCATAAACATTTTTTAAAAAAATAAAAAATTCACAACATCATTAAAAACACTTCCTTAATCACTAGGTAAAAAAAAAAAAAAAAAAAGTGAGAGAGGGAGAAAGAGAAAGCTAGACGAAAAGGAAACTTTTTAGGATTTAAATCTAACCCTTCATCATAACTCTCCAAATTTGATCAAATGGTAAAAATTTAAATATTGATTTAAATTAATTTAAAATAAATAATTAACATATAAATATCATATCATAAATAAATTATCAAATTTAATTTATAAAATACTAATATTTCATCATTAAATAAATGATGACATTTTGTTAAATATTTTTAAAAAATTATAACTATATAAATAACTAGAGTTTTAACAAATTTAAATATGATCATATTATTAATTAACAAAAGAAAACTGCTACAACTAATGAAAATGTAGTATGAAAATATGTCCTGAATGTGTATTTCACTTTTTTATTTTTCTTTTCTTTTTTTCATGTATTTTTTTAATCATCATAAACATTTAAAAAATAAATAAATAATTTACAACATCATTAAAAAAACACTTCCTCAATCACTAGATAAAAAATAAAAAATAAAAAATAGGCAAACGTCCCTTGGACGTTACCCTACTGCTAGTTTGTATATAAAAGGCAATTATGCCAATGGGATCGGGAGATGCAGAAGAGAAAAATGCTTTACCTTTTCTTTTGAAGCCGTGCATGATATTGGAGAGAAACGGAATAAGTTTTTTTCAATCTAACGTATGATATATTAGATTTACTTTATAATAATAATAGATTTACAATCTAACGTATCATATCTAGTCACGTCAATTTATAAATTTATTTTTATGTGATCTCTTTATGACTAAATTATTTTTCTTTTGAAAATAGAAATAATACATACAGACTTATATCAGCAAAGTGATAATTGAAAAAGATGGCTAATGATTGTTAAAATAGCAGTTATAAAACTTTGAAACTATAAACATTAATTATAGTTACAAATGTTTCAAAAATAAAATTATCAATAACCAAAAGAGAACTATTTAGTTTATATATATGGACAGAATTTTGTACAAAAAATAATTGTGCAAAGTGTGTCTAATATGATGCATTGTGCTGCCAGTCCAAACTGGGTGACACCACTTTTGTATGTCTATCCCACATAATTAAATTTGGAAAAATCTATGCTTTATCCTTAATTTTAATGCACCATGAACACTTCTCGTGCTGACAAAGTGGAAAAGACTAAAAACCCACATTTTGAGAAATGAGAAACTGACCGAAAGGCTTCTCCTTCCCCTTTCCTACTTTCCACTTCCCCCTCTATGACCTGCTTCGCCTCCGTCACCCAGTGTTTCAACACTTTTCGTGACCTCCTTGCTGGCACCAAGTGTTTCCCCTTCCTAGAATATACTTGAATATCTCTCTCTCTCTCTCTCTCCCCACTCGATTTTGTGCATGTAATTTGAGTTCCGTTCATAAGTTGGTTTCTGGATCAGTACACCAAAGCAAGTTTGCTTTGCTCGGTGCTTCAATAACTCATGCTCATCCTTAAAAGTCATTCCAGACTTCTAGGTGTCAACCACCTCAACTTCATATGTTTCCTCATTCTTCCCATCATCAATACCCCTCTTAACCTCCCCATCAAGATCATCTTCTGGTTCATGCCACAATAATGACATCATTTCTCTAATCAACAAATATGAAACAATCAACATTTACTGAATAAATGAGAGCAAAAAATGACAACCATTTCCATCAGTAATGTCTGTTTGTTGCTCAGTACAACACTCGGTTGAGTCTATAGGGGTACCTTATTTAGTTCCAACAAGCTCCTCGGTTCCACTCTCATTTATTGGTTTTGAAGTCTTCGCCTTTCCACTTTCTACAAAGTGCTCAACCTTGTTTGAAGTTCCCGCGCTAGATGAATTGGGATAATTGAGTCCCAAATGGTTGGATATAAGGGGGCTACACAATGTTAAAAAATCCAGTGTAAATAATAATAATATTCCGTAATCATTTATAACTCATGTCATTAATTTATCTGACTTCCCCATATGTAGGGGAAGTAGTTGCAGAAGCATTATGCTTTGGAGGAGGCACATATGAGTTTGGAGTAGAAGCATAGGGGTTTGGAGGAGTCACATAGGAGTTTGGAGTAGAAGTGTAGGGGTTTGGACCATAGGAATTTAGGGTAGCATTCTGAAATGAAGAGAGGTGAGAAGTCATTAGGTCATATGGATTTAAATGAGTAGTGGCTGTTGGAGGCGTATATTGGGGTAGAAGCCTGAAAAATGGAGTCGTCATAGATACGTAATAAGCCTAATAATAAAAATAATAGTACTTTAACATCAACAATAACAATGTGGGCAAATCCAAACAAAAATTTGTAATTTTCTTGTCTTTGTAGAACTTGACCATTCACTCAAAGATGTCTTCAATGAATGGTTTAGAGGTTGTTTATTTTCTCCTTTGCCCATTATGCTTTTTGGTCAATGAGTTGTAGCAAGTGATTTGTTTAGATACTGATATGTTCATTGAGCTTAACAGATTAAATTAAATGAATCACAAATGCAATGCAAAAAATTCAAAATTAGGGAACCCAAAGTTTTTGCTGTCCTCACAAGAGAATAAAACCATAACAAAAGTCTCATTTTGTGGAAAAGAAGAAATCAAACATGACCACAAACAATACAGATAAATGCCTTCAATAAACACAAACAAACTAAATACACTGACAAGTAAATGCACAAAAATTTTGAATCTAGCAATTTAAATATACAAAAAGATAAATGCACAAAAATTTCATTACACACAAAAAAAATTAAAAACACAAATAGATACAAAAATTTCGAAATGCAAATACAAAAAATTTAGAAATACAAAGTAGATATAGTGGACGAAATGCACAGATTCGATTTCAACATAGAAGGAAGGAGGGAAACTTTCGTTGGTGAGTTTCATTGCCTGCAACCTGCTCCTTATTAGGACAACTTAATTTTCACTCTTTTGAAACAAAATCAAAGGAAAAATCCAAGTTTTCATGTGTTTTTGGCTCTTGGTTTGTGGGTATTTTTTTATTACACTTAAATCATGCCACTGTACACGCTAGCCAGTGTGTTAAAATGTAGTGTGCTCTATAGCAAAACTCCTATCGATAAAGTAACTGCCATCGAGATGAACAAAGGGAATTACAAAAGAGGGCTATGACATCAATCTACAGACACTACAACATAATTGCTTTTTAGTGACGATTAGGAAATTGTGACAGTCCCTAAACCGTCACTAAAAGGCATTTTCTATGACAGTTTATGGAAACCGTCACTAAAGATAGATGAGATTTTTTTTGCGTTCCAACGTATGAGAAATTTACATTCGAACGTCACATATACGTTCGAACGTTGTGACTATTTACGTGTGAACGTAAAATGTTTTGGCGCAACCGTTCGAACGTTATTAATTAACGTTTGAACGTGAAATGTTTGCACCAATGTTCGAACGTTAATTAATAATGTTCGAACGTTCATTGTAAATTTAAATTAAATATGACTTTAATTCAAAAATTATGTGGTCAAAATTAATAACGTAAAAATTAATTTTTATTAATTTTAATAACATTCATTGTTTAATTTTTATTAAACATAAAAATTAATAACGTTCGAACGTTTATTGTGCATAATTTGTGAACAAGTCTAAAATATTGACTTGTATATATTTATATATACACAATCTATAATATATAAATATATATTTATGTTTATATATATTTGAAATGCAGTGATTTAGTATTAAAGTTAGAAAATATAACATCAAAGAAGATTAAGAATTGAAATTAAAAAACGATAGAAATATTCAATAATATTTTTCTTTACAAATATTAAAAATAAAATACAAAATTTGATAGAATGTAGTAAACAACAGTCAGATGATAACGTTGTCCGCGAAAGTCGAATTTCGTACCTCCTCAGTCAAAGTATCAACCTTGTCGTTGAGGATAGTTACACAATGGGTGAGCTCAGCAATAGACGCCGATATAGCCTCGAGCGATCGATCGATCTTATGATCGATATGCGCAGTTAGCTGTGAGATGATCGCATCAACCGGCCGTGCATCTCCTGCAGATGTACTCGGCGTATGCTGACTACTACTCCCCACATGATCTGGCTCAGGCTGCGTTGGAGGAACTAAATCCTCTACAGGGAGTGGCTGACGTCCCCTCGCCTATCCAATGCTACGTCGATGCGTGGTCATGTCGAGGGGGCTCATCTAATCTTTGACCCGCTCTTCTGGCTGGGTTGGCACTCCCCATGCAACTAATAGTCGGCTGATTACGATACCGTATGGGAGATTATCCATGGAGATGATGCTCGCCTAGTAACAGATCCTCTCAAAGATGTGCAGTAGCAAATCTATAGGATCTTCACGTGCCACTCGTATAAAAAACTGTGCCCGAAGCCGACTAAATGTGGTTTTATGTGCCACATGATCGACATTTGTTGCAACAATAAGGTGCAACATGCGAAAGAAATGCAACAAATGGTTCTGGTTGAAGGCGTTCTTCCGCTCGATCTGCATGCGGTCCCTCCCGGTAAGGATGTAGAAATTCTCGTCTCGGTCATCATCCCGAGCCTCGACACCAATATCCTCCGCCTCTGATTGGTCCTCATCTCTGGCTGATGTTGGCTCAAATGGGCGGCCGGTAGATGATGTAGAAGTGCCTACATCCTCATGGGGTGTTGAGTGTGCAAATGTCTCAACTCCTCGACGAATCTCAAGGTGCTCGCCGATGACATCTGGTGATACCTCAATAGAAACACCGCGTACAGTCACGGTGTGAGAGGATGGGTCTTGATGCATGTCACACATCCCCATGTAGAACTCCTGAACCATTGAGGGGTATACCTTCCCCTTCAATGTGCAGATATTTCCCCAGCCTCTACTGAGAAAAACATCTCTCAGGTTCGTCTGCTGCTATTTGAGTTCGTCGAACTCATTAATCAGGACCTCTCGCTCTACCATTACAGTACGAGCCCCGATACGAGCAGTGTCCTGAGTGGCTCCTTCCCTCCCTCATTTCTTTGTATGCAGTAGATGAGCCATATCTTGAAAATAGAAAAGGAAAAAAAATTATTTACATTAATGCATTTTTTTGTATTAATTTTAAGCTGCTCTGCATTAACGTTTAAACATAGCAAAATAAACGTTCGAATGTTAAGATAAAACGTTCGGACGTTTATTTCATACGTTTGCACGTAAAATAATGTATTAGACGTTCGAACGTAAAATATATACGTCCGAATATAAAACATAGACGTTCGAACATAAGCAGTAAATAAATATTGGCTGACATATGTTAGGACGTTTATGTTATACGTTTGAACGTATTTGTTTTACGTGTGAACGTAAATATGAACGTCCGAATGTTGAAGCATGAATAAAGTAGAAATTCACTACGTTCAGACGTTATAATTAAACCTCCGACCGTATGTGATTTACGTGCGAAAGTAAAATACTAACGTTCGAACGTATGTCGTTTAATAATATTTAAAAAGTAGTACGTCCGGACGTATACATTAAACGTTTAGACGTAAAATTGATGAAAATAACGTCGGAATATAAGACAATGAACGTTCGAACGTAGAAGCCATAACGGCTATTTAATTGAAACTTCATACGTTCGAACGTCTTGGTGAAACGTTCGAACGTGACGACACAGGCTGAGTCGACTCAGCTATTATTGAAATTTTGAAAATTTCTCTACAAGGTTCTAAATGCCAAAATGTCACCGTAGAAATAAAGTATACACTTCAAGAAACATTTCTACGGTAACTATTCGGCCAATGACAAACCGTGGTGGCCGGAAAATGGAGTTGAAAATCCAACCACAACTTATCTCGTTTTAAACAAAACTCAATCCAAATATCAATAAAATACATGTTATTTGAATAAAAGATGAATGCCTACCTTTTAGTGACAGTTGTGGCAGAGTTTGACGACGGTGATGACGGAGGCGTGGCGGCGTGCAACAGAATGACGATGGAGGTATTGGAAATGTCATTTCGATGTTCGGTTTTGGCCTTATATATACAGAACGTTCGAACGTAATTATTATTATGTTCGAACGTTTGTCAATTTACTTTCCAAAATATTATTTATAATATATTATATTATAAATGTTTATGTTATATATTATAATGTTATATAATATTATTGACAATTAGATTAATTTGTTTTTTTGAATTTGAGAGTGCTAGTTATATTTTTAAAATTTAGCAATATGTTTATACATGTTGTTGTGATTTTATATTTACTCTTGAAATAATTGTGATTATTGTTTGTGAATTTTCTGAATAGTTCGTGAGTTTATGGTGTTCATTGATAAATTAATATGTGTATAAATATTGTTGTGAGAATATTATGAATATTCTGTGATATGGATTTAAAATATTGTGATTATTGTTTTTGAATTTTTATTAAATATGTTTAACAACAAAACTATAAGTTTATGATCTTAATTTTAAGTGAAGATTAAAAACATTTAATATACAAATAATATAAAATTTAATATATAACATGGAGTAAGTATATAAAATATACTTATACTAATTTAATTAGAATATGATTATTATTCAAATTCTAATAATAAAGAAACTGCTATTGAGTAACTAAAATATTCGTAGAAGTTGTGTTTCATAGGTCATCGACGTTGTTTACCAGCAAATCATGCATGGAGAAGAGAATGTGCCAAGTTTGATGGGAAAGTAGAGGATAAGATTGCACCAAAAGAGTTTTCTGAAGAAGAAATAGTGGAACAATTGCAACATGTTAGAGCGAACAGTTTTGACAAAAGTCGGGACAAGAACAAGAGAAAACGAAGCGCAGTAGAATTGAATTGGACAAAGCGTAGTATTTTTTTTGACTTACCGTATTGGTCGTCATGCAAGTTGCGACATAGTTTGGATGTAATGCACATAGAGAAGAATATTTGTGATAATATACTGAGTACATTGATGAGTATTAACAAAAAGATGAAAGATATTATCAAGACGAGGAAAGATCTTGAGAGAATTGAAAATAAACATAATCTGCATTTGCGGGTGGAAGGCAATAGGGTGGTCATGCCACATGCATGTTTTACGATGACGAGGGAGGAGAGGATGGATTTCTGCAAATGGTTGCAAGGTGTGAAGTTGCCAGATGGTTATGCTTCAAATATTGGTAGATGCATGAGTCCTGATGATTGGAAACTTAATGGATTGAAAAGTCATGAATGTCACGTATTTTTGCATAAGTTATTACCTGTGAGAATTTGTGGGAAGCTGACATCTAATATACGTGTCACCATATCTAAACTCTATATATTTTTCAAGGATTTGTGCGCTCGAGTAGTAAATCAAGATGTGTTGTCGAAATTGGAAGAAGACATTGCTACTATACTATGTAAATTCGAGCAGATCTTTCTACTATCATTTTTTGATGTCATGATCCATTTAACAATACATTTACCGCGAGAGGTACTTCTGGGTAGATCGGTGCAATTCTATTGGATGTATCCAGTTGAAAGATATTTAGGTCGACTGAAGCGCATTGTTGGGAATAAAGCCAAAGCTGAGGGTTTACTAGCAGAGGCCTATATACACGATGAATGGTTAGCATTTTGCTCTATATATCTTCGTGGTGTTGAGACACGATTTAATCGTCAATAGCGAAATGCTGATCTTGCTGCTCCGCCTCCTCGTGAGCTATCAATGTTTTCCCAGAATGTACGACCCTTGGGTGCACAAACATGTTACGATTTAATTGATGGAGAGTTGGGTAAAGTTTGGTGGTATGTGCTAACTAATTGTCTGGAGATTGATGATTATCTTAGGTATGTCCTTTCATTGCTTTGAATAATTATAGTTTTCTTAAAATTAACTATAATTGTTGTGCTCAAAATATACTTCTTTTGCAACATATTAAAACAGTGAGCACGTGGACAAACTTAGGACGGAAGACGTAGAAAATATAGAGGCAAGGCACGAGGAATAATTTCCCAGATGGTTTGAAGAACGTGTATGAACTAAAATTATATATATGTTATATTTTGAAATTTTTAATTCTGGATAATGAAATAATAAATATATGTTATTTCAATTGTTAGATTTTGGAACAACGTGCTCGTGATCCCGGATCAATTTCTTTTGAATTGTATGGATTGGCCCGTGGTCCCTCAAATAGAGCACTTCGATACACTGCATGCACGGTTCGAGATTATAGATTCCATACTTTAGACCGTGAACGTAATAGAAAGACTCAAAACTGTAGTGTGTTGGTCAAGGGGAGTCATGGAACAGATGATATTGACTATTATAGTATCATACGTGATATTATTGGATTGAAATATCTGGGTGGGTCTGTAACATATGTCTTTAAATGTGATTGGTGGGATCTAGGCGGTGGTCGGGTTTCGATACATAGGGATAATCACTTTACGAGTGTCAATACTGCATCTAAATGGTATGAAGATGATCCATTCGTATTGGCTTGTCAAGCTACCCAAGTCCATTACTTGATTGATCTAATGAAAAGTGCTGATGAAGATAGTGAAGAGATAACTTGGCGAGTCGTACAAAAATTTGTTCTTTGAAATATATATGAAGCAGGAACGAGTGCAGATTACGCGAATAGTGGAGATGAAGATGACACTCCGATTGTAGAAGCATACCAGGAAGATGGAGAGGGTATTAACTTGTTTGTTGACCTCGGTGCACTCGAGTTGCTCCCCTTGTGTAGAGATGATGTCCCACCCGTCCATCTCGACCAGTCTGTATTAAATGATCATTCAACTCAAGTAAGTGAGGAGGAAGAAGAAGAAGAAGAGTCAGAAGATGAAGACGAATCAGAATCCGGGCAGGAGGTGGATAAGGACGATGAAGAAGAGGTGCATGATGATGATGAAGATGTTATTGATGGAGATTCTGAAACAAGCATGAAAAATTCATCTGAAGATGAAGAATAAAAGTACTAAATATTTTATTCATATAGGTGACTATAAAATATCTTGAATTTTCATAATTTCTTCTAATTGATTTTCTTTGATATAATTAATTATTTTCAAGAATGCCGCCAAAACGACAATGAAGAAATGTACCTCCGCCAAGTCCAAGTCCTAAATCCATTGAGGATTCCCCACTCGAGGAATTCGTTCCTGAAGATCAAGCTAACATAGAAGAGAACAACAGCCAGTCGACAGATACCAATAAGGAAATATTGTCGTTGATAATTATATATATAGTTAATACTTTTGTCTCAATAACTATATAATTATAATTATACTATCTATTGTCATGTAGTTGATGCATCTGCGCGTCGCGGTTGTGACTATATACGTGGAATCTCTCTTGAAAAAAATAGAAGGCACGGAAAACTGAAAATCACAAATCCTGATAATTCTACTGGAGGAGTGGATGATAGTGCAGTAGCGCTTTCCTCCTATATTGGCACAGTAGTTCGAGCTTATACTCCATTTTATGTGCGCTCATGGCGAGATGTTCCGAATGAGATTAGGAACACATTCGAAGTCGTGTGCTGGTGAGTTTACTTTTCAGTACATTTTTTTCACCTAGATTAGTATATTATATTTTTGACCTGATTCCCTTGTTATGATGAATTCGACCTCAACTTTGGCCGTAGCGAGGATTTGAGAACCGTGAATGAGTTGATGGCTACACTATTTCGTCGTCACAAAGGATGATGTCATGACCACTTCAAGAAGTTTGAGATGTTGGAAGAGGCTGCACAGTCTCCTTTTCAGTAGATGAAGTTAGATGACTGGAGAAAGAATTGTGATCTTTTCGCATCTCCAGATTATCAGGTATTTTACATTTATATCTTTTAATTATTTACATTCATATTCGTTCTATATATTATATGTATACATATTACAATTAACATTCTTAATATATTTTGTAGCACTTGAGTTCTACAAATTCACAGAATAGATCCGTTCTGACTGTCCATCATCTTGCAGGTTCAAGGTCATTCCACCGTCTTGTTGAAAAAATGGTAATTAAAAAATTATAGAATTCATTTATTTTCCTGATATTCTTTTATTTAAGTACTAACATTATCTTTTTAAAATTGTTAATGTCGCTTTGTTAGAAACATGATGATCCTGAAAAATTTCCCCTCATTCATGTCTATGCTGTTACTCACACTAATGAGTATAGTGAGTGGATGTATCATGTTGCTGCAGATAATTATGTAAGCAGTGTTAATTTTGTTAAATAAATTATTTATATAACATTTGAATAATTTATTTCTTATTTCTATTTCTTTTAATACGTTAATAATTATTTACGATCATTACCTTTTAAATTGCAGGGAAAAATGATAGAGATGCAGTCAGCTTCTGAGGAATCTTCTCCTGGTGACATAGACATTCACGCAAATGCTCAGGCCGCAGTCTAGTATGGCAAGAGGTTTGAGACGATCTATCAAGCATAGATGTTCATCGTCCTCAACCTCATCGGCTTCACAAATTAATAATCTTACGGCAGATTTAGAAGCTGCACGGCATGAGAATGAGTATATGAGGTCGAGACAGCAAGAGTTAGAGTCTCTCTTAGAACGACAGTCTCATTTAGAGACGCGTTTGCATGACTAACAGAGAGACCAGGAGGAAAGAATACACAGTGAAGTGCAAGAGCAAGTGCAATGGGAGATGATAGTGCAAATGGAGCGTGTTATGTCGTTGCAACAGAATCGCGGTGGGCGAGGGGAAAAGAAGAAATAAAATTTATCAGTATTTCTGGCTTTTTTTAATATCTAATTTTATGCTTTTATAAGACATTGTTACTTGTTAATTGATGGTATGTAATATGATACAATTGGTATTATATTTTTAAATTTTATGAAATTAGTATTTTTGATATGTACGTTCGAATGTAAATAAAAATCATTCGAACGTTGGTTCACATTCGAACAAACGTTCGAATGTAAATACATAAATTGGATCGTTCGAACGTCAAACTCTACGTTCGAACGTCCTCACACTAAAACGAACAAACCATTCAAACGTAAAGCGATTAACGTTTGAACAAAGAACTTGCATTCGAACGCTCCTTCGTTTACATTCGAAATAACGTCCGAACTTTAAACGCATTACGTTTAAACATTTACGTTTACGTTCGAACGAAAATTTGAACGTTTATTGTAATTAACGTTCGGACGCATTAACATTCAAATGTAAATATGATATGTTCGAACGATAATTAACGAACGTCAAATTCTCTCATTCGAACGCCAATCGGTTGGGTTAACGTTCGAACGTTTAATTTTACGTCCGAACGTGACTTTCTGTGACAGTTTCCAACCGTTACAAAAAAAGGAACGTTTGAACGTTGTACCAAACGGAACACTTCCAACCGTCACTAAAAATATTTTTTGTAACGGTTGAACAGTAAACAGTCACCAAATTTTTTCTGTGATGCACTTTAGGTGACAGTCGTGGTGACGATTTGAAACCGTCACCAAATATCTTTAGTGACGGTTTGCCATTTTTTTGTGACAGTTTCCTCTGTCACAAAAGACACATTTTGTTGTAGTGAGAGGGGTTCCTTCTTGAGAAATGTTCTAGTCACAAAGGAATTTCATAAAATTCAACCCACAAATTGACGTGATTTAATATGGTACATCAGATTGTTAAGTTACTTTTATTATAAAATATATTTAATATATCATATGAAACCACGTCAGTTTGTAGGTTTACTTTTGTAAAATTTCTTGGTGACTATAACACTTATCTTCTTTTAATTTACTCAATCTTAAGCAAAAACAAATAACATGAACTTTGAACATCTTTATAATGAAAATTTTCCACTAAATCCTATGGAAATAGACACCAATGCAAATTCAGGTAGAAACTCATGTCTCCTTTTTTATCAGGCATTTTCTTTATTTAATCATGTTGCAAATGCTTGTGTCCTCTATCTCCTCTATCAGTACTATGTCCAAAATCTAGCATCAGTAAGAATAATGAAGAAGTAAAGGAGGAAGAGGCCTTAAATCTTGTTCTCTTGTACTTATATCCATTATTTTATTCCAGAAGTTCCTATTTGTTTTTTTTATAAGCAAATTGCATTAAATTAAAATAGATAATAGACCAATGATTCGAGCCCTTGTTCCTTGGCCTTTGTCAAAGAGGGGACCGCATTAAGCGTTTTGGTGTTGTCCAACAAGTGGACTGAAAAGTCCTTGAGAGTGGTGAGGTCGAGCTAAAATTCACCTCTGGACGTATATTGACGCTCAAATATATGTTTTATACACCATCTATAAGGAATAATTTGATGTCAAGCTTTCTACTCAACAAAGCTGGCTTCAAACAAACTATGGCATCTGATCAATATGTTATTACTAAAAATGAAGTTTTTGTGGGCAAGGGTTATGTTTGTGATGGAATGTTTAAATTGAACGTTGATAATAAAGCATCGAATGTTTCTGTTTATATGCTTTCTTATTTAAATTTTTGGCATGCACATTTATGTCATATTAATAGTAGATATGTTGCAATCATGAGTAGTTTAGGATTAATTCCCATACTGAAAAAAGATTTTCAAAAAAGTGAAGTTTGTAGTCAAGCAAAAATTACAACACGACCTCATAAAAGTGTTGAAAAGAATACCAAATTGTTAGATATAATTCACACTGATCTTTGTGAATTTGAAGGAATTTTAACTCGTGGAGGAAATAGATATTTTATCACTTTTATTGATGATTTTTTAAAATACAAGTATGTTTATTTATTAAAAAATAAAAATGATGCTTTTGAAAAATTCAAAGAATTCCTCCATGAAATTGAAAATCAATTTGGTAGAAAAATAAAAAGATTTAGAAGTGATAGAGGTCGAGAGTATGACTTAAATGAGTTTAATTATTTTATTCAGTCATTGGGAATTATTCATGAAACTGCTGCACCATATTCACCTACTTCAAACGGTGTGGCTGAAAGGAAAAATAGAACTTTGATTGAATTGACGAATGTCATGCTTATTGATTCAGGCACTCCCTTAAGTTTTTTGGGGGAAGCAATTTTGACTATTTGTCATGTTTTAAATAGGGTGCCTTATAAAAATTTAAAAACTACACCTTTTGAATTATGGAGAGGGTATAAGCCAAGTTTGAAATATTTTAAAGTTTGGGGCTGTTTGGCATTTGTGAGGCTAACAGATCCTAAAAGGCCCAAATTACGTGTTAGAACTACCACTTGTGTATTTATTGGATATGTAAAAAATAGCACAGCCTATAGATTTTTTGATATTGAAAATAAAGTGATTTTTCGATTAGGCGATGCAATTTTTCATGAAGAAAAATTTCCTTTTAAATCTAAAAATAGTGGGAGTCAAGAATTTAGACAAAATATTTTTTTTGAAACTAGTTCCTCTACTCCTCCAGAAAATGAAGAAAATTTTGAATTAAGGAGTAAGAGAACTAGAATTGAAAAATATTTTGGTCCCGACTATTATATTTATAATATTAAAGAAAACCCAAATACTCTACAAGAAGCTTTATCTTCGCCTAATTCTGTGTTTTGGAAAAAGACTGTGAATGATTAGATGGATTCACTAATTTCTAATAAAACTTGGAAATTAGTTGAGTTACCACCAGGTTGCAAAACCATAGAGTGTAAATGGGTCCTTAGAAAAAAATTTAGACTGGATGAAACTGTTGATAAGTTCAAGGCTAGGCTTGTCGCTAAAGGTTTTAAACAAAAAATTGATCTTGATTTTTTCGACATTTTTTCTCCGGTTACAAGAATAACATCCATTAGATTATTGATTGTCATTGCAGTAATCCATAATTTTAAAATTCATCAAATGGATGTTAAAACAACTTTTTTGAATAGGGACTTAGATGAAGAAATTTATATGGATCAACCCGAAGGCTTTGTAGAGCCTAGCTAAGAAAGTAAAGTGTGTAAGTTGACAAAATCCATATATGGCTTAAAATAGGCCCCTAAATAATGGCATGAGAAATTTGACTCTTGCATGATTGAAAATGGCTATAAGTCAAATGAAAATGATAAATGTATTTATCATAAATCTTGGGATAATTTTCATGTTATTATTAGCCTATATATGGATGATTTATTGATATTTGCTTCTAATTTGCATGTTATAGATGAAACAAAAATCATGCTTAGAAACCATTTTGATATGAAAGATCTTGGCGAGGTTAATTTTATTTTGGGTCTGAAAATCACCAAAACATGTGATTGTATTTTTCTTGATCAATCGCATTACGTAGAAAAATTATTAAAGAAATTTAATTATGTTGGATGCAAGCATGTTGTTACTCCTTTTGATCTTAGTATTCATTTATTTTCTATTGAAAATGATGATGATATGATTAATCAAAAGGAATATGCTAGCATGATTGATAGTTTACGTTATGCGACTGATTGAACTAGACCTGACATTGCTTATGCAATAGGAGCACTAAGTAGACTTACTACCAAGCCAGGAAGAGACCATTGGTATGCAATGGATCGGATAATGAAATATTTATCTAGTACAAAATATTATGGCTTATATTATAGAAAATATCCTGTTGTACTTGAAAGCTTTAGGATACCGATTGAAATACCTTATCAGGTGATTCTATTTCAACTATTGGTTATATTTTTACTTTGAGTGGTGGTGCTGTATGTTGGAAGTCTAAAAAACAAACTATTATTGCTAACTCAAATATGGAAGCCGAGCTTATAGCTTTGGCTTCAGCGAGTGAGGAAGCAAACTGGTTGAGAGATCTACTACATGAGATTCCATTGTGGGAAAAATCAGTTCCACCCATACTAATTCATTGTGATAGTACTGCTACTATTGGTAGAGCACAAAATCGTTATTACAAAGGTAAATTCAGATCAATAAGAAGAAAATACAGTACTGTGAGATCCTATTTGAGTAGTGGTGTTATTAACGTGGATTATGTTAAATTATGTGATAATCTAGCAGATCTATTGAAAAAACCTTAATAAGAGAAAGAGTCTCGAATACATCGAGGGGAATGAGATTAAAGTCCATACAATCATGAACCACATATGAGGATACCCAACCCAGAGATCAAAGATTCTGAGAACTGGGTTCAATGGGAAGAACGAATCATTTGGTGGTCGTAAGAAATGCACAATTTTTTTTAATTGAGAATTTTTCCATTCCTATGGTTTAAGTGTGTTTATTCTGTAATGATTGAGATGATGAGTTGTTTTAAATACTCTTAATGAAAATTTGTAGCTCTTATGAGTAGGGTGTCAGCATTACAGGAGCACCCTTGACAGATTTCTCCTATGTGAGTGTGAAAGTGAGGCCGCTTTCTATGAGAATTGGACTTGTTCTCAAATACACTCATGAAACCGGGAATAGCACAAGGCCGTAATGTGCTAGCTAATAAAGCTCATGTCAAAACCTGAATTGTTATGTATGAGCAGTAATTTTTTATTTCCCTTTAGAAGTTATAGTTCAAGTCTGAGACTACTACTAACTCTGGAGTAAAAATTATTGTTTCACTAAGTGAGGGTTCAATGCAGAGCATACCTTCATGATGTATAATAATCTTTCTTTGTCTGAAATTATCTCTCTTATTTATTTATTTTATTAAAAAATAGTGGGGGAATGTTGATATTGTTTAATAGATAATATTATTTTTGTCCTTCAACCGTTTATGTTGTTATTTGTTTTTTTTTTCATTCTTGTTTTGAATTTCGAAATAGGCCAAAATCTGGGTTTGATATCTTTGACTCCATCAACCCACGTGCTTATAATGCTAGTCATACTGGCCTTAACGGATGGAAACTAGCCGTCTCTTCAGTTACTAGAATTTAGGAGCAGTTATGCTAGTAGGTTCCGTAATATAGTAAAATTCTTGTTATTTCGGAGGACTAGTAAAAAACCTTTAGCTTTTGCCTTTAAAAAAGTTCTACATAAAGGTGGCTGGGTTCATGTACAACAATACATAGAAAAAAGTTATTCCTTCAGCTTGCTATGTATAGTGAAGAAAAAAAAGAAGGAAAAAGAACCTAAGAGAGTGTCGAGATATTGAGAGTTTCCAAACAAAAGAGAGGTGTTGTTTTTAGAGGAGCTTTGAGCTCAATATCTTGTACAGAGTTTATTCGAGCTATACGACGATCAGTTGGGCTATTATATCCTGGAGGAAACAAGTCAAGAAAAGATTTGTTGTACCGGTTCAATTGAAATTTTACATACTGCATAGGGCTTGAATCTCCTTAAAGAGAGCGAATTTTCTGTGCCTCAATCCAAGCTGATTTCGTTTGAATTTTTTATTTTATTGTAATTTTTCACTTTATTATTGTGAATTTCACTAACACACTTAAATCCATGTCACTGTACACGCTGGCCAGTGTGTTAAAATGTAGTGTGCTTTATAGCAAAAGTCCTATCGATAAAGTAACTGCCGTCGAGATGAACAAAGGGAATTACAAAAGAGGGCTATGACATCAATCTACAGAGGGGTTCCTTCTTGAGAAATGTCTTAGTCTCAAAAGAATTTCATAAAATTCAACCCACAAATTGACGTGACTTAATATGGTACATCAGATTGTAAAATTATTTTTATTATAAAATATATTTAATATATCATATGAAATCACGTTAATTTGTAGGTTTACCTTTGTAAAATTTCTTGGTGACTATAGCACTTATCTTCTTTTAATTTACCCAATCTTAAACAAAAACAAATAACATGAACTTTGAACATCTTTATAATGAAAATTTTCCACTAAATCCTATGGAAATAGACACCAATGCAAATTCAGGTAGAAACTCATGTCTCCTTTTTTATCAGGCATTTTCTTTATTTAATCATGTTTGCAAATGCTTGTCTCCTCTATCAGTACTATGGCCAAAATCTAGCATCAGTAAGAATAATGAAGAAGTAAAGGAGGAAGAGGCCTTAAATCTTGTTCTCTTGTACTTATATCCATTATTTTATTCCAGAAGTTCCTATTTGTTTTTTTTATAAGCAAATTGCATTAAATTAAAATAGATAATAGACGAATGATTCAAGCCCTTGTTCCTTGGCCTTTGTCAAAGAGGGGACCGCATTAAGCGTTTTGGTGTTGTCCAACAAGTGGACTGAAAAGTTTGCTTTCAAAGGCCATGACTGGAGCACTACAAGCAACCATTCGTTTGTTGGATGTCTCATGTCCACTACCTCCATGTTCTCATTCAGGAAAGTGGGAACATGGCCAGGTATCTAAAGTCAAAATGACAAGGTCACGGGTAGCTCATCGATAGCTAGCGCACTGCACTATTTCGATGCATGGGGCTCACGATACAACATTTGTACTGTTTATTATACACACGGATGTGCGGCAGTGCTTGAGGAGCATGCGCGACTTTGGCGGGCATGTATGGCTCACGTGCAACTCCATTTGGAAATGCTACTTTGGAAGGTTGTAGATCAGCAACCTCTGAATCCACTGGCGGGGTGCGCGCATATCTTAGGTCAGGTGGCTGAAAAGTAGTAGATATAATATTTTCAACCTAGAAAGAAAAATAGTAAAGAAAATAAAATGGAGGACAATCAAGATTTATAATAAGAGTAATGTTAGATACAAGTCTTAAATAGATAAGTTTTATATAAGTTTTTTGTAAAAAAATAGATCTCATTAATAAATAATAGTTTTTTTATATTTTATTAAGGTGAAGTCTACTTTTTTATAAGGACTTGTATGAAGCTTGTCTATTTGACACTTGTACAAATCATTTTTCTTATAATATTACAACAATAAAGGTGGAGCTAGAATGAGTGGAGAGGGAGGAGCTGAGAAGGGAGAAGGGAGATAACAATTTTTTAGAAAAGATATTTGTAATCGTAAATTGTATAATCGTCACATAATTATTTTGAAAAAAATGAATAAAATATAAAGTCTACATAAAAAAAAATTAATTTTTTAATAATATACCTCATTTTTTTTCAAAACGATTACGCGACGTTTACGCACTTTATGATTATATATAACATCACTTCTTTGTTTTGATTCTTGGCAGATGCGCTGGTGTAAACACACCTCCCATTGTGAAACCATGGACTTGGGTGTTGCAAGAGTTATTTATCATCGTGGAACGATAGTGCGATCATGTCGCCTACATTGTAAGAAGTTTTTGTAGATTTTATATACTAATCTAGTTCCCCTCCTTGCGAGTAGATCTCCTCGAGTTTTTATTAAACTTAAAGTGTTGAGAAAAATATAAATAGATTTATAAAATTTATAATTTTTTAAATAAATATTTTTAAAATATTAAATACTCGATAAATATTATGACATTGTAATAATGTCACGAGATATTACAAGCATACAAAGTAGTAGGCCTCTTATTTTAGCTAGCATCAATGAATATCTTACTTATACGCCATTTGAATTATTCTATTTTTAAGTCGCTGTATAGACTACACCATCTATATTATTTTAAATGTAATATTTTATTTGTAAGATTCAAATTTAAAATTAAATTATATCATATAAATATTTTAATAAATACATTCTTCACAACGAGTGGATAATAGAATTTTTCTCAATCCTAAAGATCCAAATTGGTACACTTTTAACAAACAGGCCAAACAAAACACAAGTGGGGTTAGGGATTCCCTCAAACCTGGATGATATCGAGACTTACCGTGCAACCAAACACGGCTCCTCGTCCCGCAACACGTCATTCCTTTCCTACAGACGAAGCTTTCTATCTTTCACTGGCTACCACTACGGTGTTTGAGTGATGATGATATAATCTTTATAGATACAGAACGGGGAGGTATTCAGAGATTTTTCTCACGGGTAAGCTTTAGTATAGAAGGGAAAAGGTGGGGGAGATCAGGCTATTTTTTCTTTCTTTCTTTCTTCTTTGTTCTTTTGTTTGGATTTGAAACTGAAAAGAACAAGATTGGTAGGGAAAATCCCTTGCTCCGATAGTACTTTCACAAAAATTCGAGTTTGTTGAATGGTTGCTATTAATGTTTACTGATAAAAAATTTTGAGCGAAATCTGTTCTCCAAACTGGATTCCTTTCCGTGCACTCGGTTCCATTTTCCGGTTCTTCATTATTTGCTTCTATTCGAAAATGTTATTTATTCGTTTGTTTGTACATTTGGAGCTTTGTTCTTCATTATTTGTTTGTACATTTGGAGCTTTGTTTTGTTGTTTATTGCTTAGAAAAAGGAGTTTGTAGACTATGCCAACTTTTTTTCTTGCTAGGCGAAGCCATTAGATTTGATTAATTTATTCACACCTACTGAAAAACTTTATTTCCTTGAAAGTAGAGGTCTTGCTGGATGAATAAATACTGTTTTAATGTTAAGAATATAAGAGTATCATCGTTAGAAAGCTTTTTAGTGCATGGATGAATACGTACTGTTTTTAGTAGCATTGATGTTTGCTTTGAAGATGATGAGTGTTTTGAAATATTGTCTTCATTTCAAATAAGCAGTTGTAGTTTTACTATATACTTTTGGAAATTATTGTGCTGTGATATAATTATTTTAAACCTAATAAAATGAATGGATTTTTGTTGAAAATAACAGTTAGGGGATCTTGATAGCTTATTCTCTTTCCTTTCATTTTGATGGCTAATCAACTGGTCGATGGAAATTAGCATGGGATTTTCCTTTTGTTATCTCTGCATAAATCTGTTATTTTCGCTTGTCAATTGATGCTAATGTTTTTTTGGTGCTTCTGCAATTTGGTAGTTCTATCAAATTGTTATTCTGCAGCAGGTTTAGAGATTTTTTTTATTACAGAAGTAAGATAAGTTTTATGAATGATCAACAAAAAGAATTTTATTAATTATCAACAAAAGAGGTACATTTTGTTGATTTCGTGTATGCTTCCAGCGTACTTGGGCTATGCCTATTACTTTCTATTAATAAAACCTTATTCTTACTTATCAAAAATAATAAGAGGTACATTTTTTTGGGGGATCGGGGGGAGGGGGGGTAGAGAGAGAGAGGAGAGCAAAAAAACTCTAAAAACCAAAACTAGAAAGACGCAAACTGGCCATCATCCAATGGTGAAGTGCATTAAAAATGACTGCATCACCATTCTGGAAGATAAACCTTGACATGGATGGAAGTCCTTCAGAGTTTAACTACGCAAGATGATAGCTTTCTTCCAAATGTTTGTGGGACTCTCTAATTTATGTTATTGTAATACCCGAATTAGTATGAGATTTTGACGAATGAGGCCCCATATTGCATGGAAAGGAGAAGTTCTTGCATTCTATAATGATTCTTAGGGCCCCTAATCGTAACATTTGTTCGTCATTCCGGAGTATAAGCACAAACATGGCTCAAGTTCTCCTTGGGTCATTTCAAATAGCATCAAAGCCAATCTCAACTAGAAATGTAGGACTTGAGACATGCCACCTACAACATATTGACCTGATGAGGGCAGTAGGGACTTAAAGGGAAGAAGTTGTAAAACCCAGGAATTAGTAAGAGATGGTGGCGAATGTGATCCCATAGTGCCTAGGAATGAGAAGTTATGATAGTTTATAATGATTGCAAGGCACTTCATTTTTATCATTGACTATTCCTTTTAGAGTATAGATGCAGCAAATCTTTTTCTTGAGAGTTTTTTTGTGGGATTGTCTACTTTTGGTTCATATGTGGCTTGAGCTTTCCTTGAATTGGCATAATTTCTTTTTGCATTATCAAATGTTATTGCTGGTGTTGTTGAGAAGTTAAGATTGATGGGCTTTCTGTATTTGCCTTGATGTAGTTGGCTTCTTCTTTCTTTCTGATGTTCTTTTCTCAGTGTTCAAATTCCATATGTTGCTAAATTTTACCATGTCAATTGCATTTTCCAGCTGGATATCAGCCATTGAAGATGGTTTGGATGTTAAAATCATTTTGAATGAGGGACTGTCTTTTAGCAGTGATGGGGGTATTCTAGCCTGGATTCTGCAATGTGGCAATGTTATATTATGTAGCCTCTTTTGATTGATTAGTAGATCCAAGATAAATATATAAAATCTCATTCCTTGAATTTGCATCGAATTAATTATTAACCAAAGACCAAGTCATTATGTCTTGCTAGGTCTAACCATTGGACCATTAAGTAGAACTTGTAGTTTTGCCCCAAATTGTAAGAATTGGAAAGATAGGAAAGCTTCCTATGCAAGTGTTTGCCTTTATTTTTCTCACCTGTGTAACATTAGAGGCAATTTCATGGAGCCTTAAATGAGCAGTTTGCTGTAAGCTTGTGACAGACATTCTTATTCTCATGATGACTCTTTTTCATTTCACTTGCATCCCTCTCCTAACTATCTAATTCTGTTGGATTTGGTAACTGATGACTTTTTAATTTTCAGGCACAGTTACCTATCAGAAAAAAAAAAAATTTCGGGCACAGTTCGGTGTCTTGAGAAGGATTCTCTTCCACTAACTGAAGGTGTTTCTAAAGAAGGCAATCGAGGAAAATTATAATGAAAAGTACCGATTCTAAACAGAACTTACTATTGAACAAGTAAGATTCACCTGTTTCTCCGGTAGTTTGGGTAATTGTTTCCTTTAAATTTTTGGATGAGATGTTCAGGTGCTCTTCTTCTTGATTGTAATTATTAGTCATTTGGTGGTCCTTCAGTGAGTTCCTTGTGCATTGCATTGTTGAAAGCCACCCCTTTCTCCTTCAGTTTTGGAGGATCCTGCAACATTGGCAATATTTGTTTATTACTTGGGTATTATGAAAGCCCCTTTCTGAGGGCACTAGTTAGTGAATGTCACGTTCCTTGGCACTGCCACTAAGGTATTGGTGGTTATTTGTGTTTACGGTGGGGGTTTTATAGCTTTTGGCAAAAGCAGATAAAGCCATGATAATCCGTCCAACTGTAAGATGATCACCGCTGAGTTGTTTTAAGTGACAGCTTTTTACTGTTGTAATTACTTTCTTAAAGTGGTGGTTAGTAACCGCAACAATAAGTTAAAAAGTACTGGTGGTTTCTTACTAAGATTATAGGTCTTGTTTTTATAATTAAAATATAAGCCACTTTTTACATTTCCCCTTCAGCAGAGACCATTAGTGGTTGTCTTCAACCAGAGGTTTGTACTGACTACCACTTATCTTTTAGTTGTGGTTTTTGGAACTTTAGTGGCGGTTTTGAAATATTAAATTGTTTATATATCTTGAATGCAGCCGCAACCCAGAGGTTCTTTGGGCCCAACGCTCTGATAAGGTTTATCTGACTGTTGCCCTGCCTGATGCAAAAGATGTATTTGTGAAATGTGAGCCTCAGGGGCTGTTTAGTTTTGTTGCTCAAGGGCTGCAAGATGAATCCTTTGACTTCAGTTTGGAACTTTATGGCCCAATTGTGCCCGAGGTGAGACTAATAAAAGTCTCTTGATTATTTTCATCTTATATCATTGATTTTACCAGTTATTTAGTTTATATAGCTTACCTACTTGTAAATTATTTTATATCTTTGTTATTATCCAAAAAAGTTTTTGTTATTTTCTTGGATGACTGAGTTTGGCTTCAAGTGAAGCGAAGGGGGAAATAAACAAGTGACTTTTGCTTCATAAGGCATGTTATCCTGCTGATTACGTTACTTCTCGGATGAAATTGATTCAAACTTTATTATCTCATTTTGGTCTTCCCCTGGTGTTTGTTATTCCTGGGTGAGAATAATGTTTGGTAATTATGTCATCAGGCTTCTCAAGCGGCTCAAGTGTGCAGAGTATTGAAGTACCTAACTTGATCATATTTTCATAGAACATAACTACCTTGTCCAAACAGATTTCTATCCTATAGTGAAGGGAGGTCCAACTTATACTTTGATTTGTCTTTGCTGTCAATATCATTAAATATTTGTTTCACACATCCCATCGCTAAGCACAACCTTAACATTATTTTGCAACCATGGGTAACATCCCTTCAACCCCTTTTATCTTCTGTTTCTGTTGTACCCACCTTTTACTTCATGGCTGTTGTGCTAAGTACACAGCTGCCCCTCAACCACTGATCCTGTTGCAACTTCATCACTACCACTTGCCACCTATGAGGCTATGTGTTTACCATGAAGCAGCCACATTGTAGTGACTTTTAACTTTCAACGGCATA
This sequence comes from Juglans regia, assembly GCF_001411555.2. Lineage (NCBI taxonomy): Eukaryota > Viridiplantae > Streptophyta > Magnoliopsida > Fagales > Juglandaceae > Juglans > Juglans regia. Next base: position 9,658,815 of record NC_049906.1, on the reverse strand, counting down.
TTTAGACACTAATTCAGTCTTTTTAGTCATCTATTCCCTTTTAAGCAATAAACTGTTCTTCAAAGTGCCCGCACGATATTCCCACACAGTGTTGAATTTCTTTCACTTTTTGTAATACCCAAATTGGGAACCTTGGTTTAAGGGGAGTGGATGTCTAAATTCTGTCGGCTCACAATAAGCCTCCTCATTACCCGTGCATAGAATCACGTTTCTAGGTAATACAAGCCTGAAATTTCTGCCTTGTTCTGACTGCCCTATTCTGCTTTCTAGTATCAAATCAAGGATGCTGTCTTGTGTCTCCTTCCCACTATACTAGGCTTCCTCCACTTCCCTTTCTCTACTTGGGACACCACCATTCTCCAGAGTATTATCCTTCAAAATTATTCTGCCCGGTAGTACCTGACTTTTCACTGACCCAGTGAACCCAGCCCCACCAAAGCCCTATGAGATAAGTGCTTGTAATGTTGTCATGTATGTGTCATGTGTACTTAGGTTGCACATCTTGTGCTTTTTAACGAAATTTATTACTTGTAGGGGAAAAAACAACACAGTTAGACTAGCTTTTGATTTTTCATGGTTGTCTAAGTGCAGCATTTAAGTATGTAAAGCAACGCAGCAGTGCTAATGGTATTGTTCAAACATTGAAGGATGTCTAATGCTTGGAGTTTTGCCAAAATAAAGAAATGTAGTAGGTGTTAAGTTGGTGGTTTATATTGCATTACATAAGCTTTGTATATTCTCACCTTCGAGTGTGAGAAGTTAATAGTTCAAGAGTTTTTTGCATTACATAGGTGTATTGAATTTTGTACCTCATGGTGCAGGGTTGCAAAACTGAAGTTGGGTTGAGGAACATTCTATGCTCAATCCAGAAAGAGCAGAAAGGTTGGTGGAAAAGGCTATTAAAGTCAGAAGAAAAACCTGCTCCTTACATTAAGGTTGATTGGAATAAATGGTGCGATGAGGATGAGGAAGAGTCAGCTTGTAAGTTCGTATAACAGTTTCTAGGTGTTTGGTTTCATGATGCGAGCAGTTTCATGTCCCTGACAATGTTTATGCACCAGGCTTGGATTTGAGATATTATATTATGCATGTGATTTGTGCCCACTTGTGTTATGGTTTTCTTCCATCGTATTATATTTGAGGATTCTGGCTAGCATTTAATTTGCAGTTTATCTTGGGTGGTGTATCAAGTGCCTGAAAATTTCTTGTGGATAGCATTCTATGCCATTCAGGCTATTCTATAATTTTCTTCAAACTAATGGTTTATTATCAAGGTCGAATGAGATTTCAGTTCTTGTAGACAGTAGCTTGCTTGATCTGAGGCTGAGTTCTTTTCTTTTTTTTTCTTTTCATTTTTTGGTCTTTTGCAGCTGATTTGGCCTCTGATGATGACACTGCTGAGGTAATTTGATTCCCTCTATTTACTGAAGAGTGAGTAATGTAGTTAATTTTTCACTTTGACTTAATCATGTGCCAAGAATTTTGTTCTTATGCAGCAGTATGTTGGTCAAGATGATGGAAGCAGCGATGACGAAGGAATGCTCTGTGAGTCTAAAATTTCTCTCTTTTATGGGAATTTTGTATTGAATTGCATCTCAATTCAATTCAATACAACATTAAGTGTGTTCTCAAATTAATTTTTGTTATATGCATAGTGAAAATTCCTGTGTATGTACTATGTAAACTATGAAATGCATATTTTTTTAGAGATGTCAATTTGTTGTCTACATCGTTGCAAGAGAAATGTGTCTTTCTTTTTGTTAAACATACAAGCACTTTGTCTCAGTTGTTTGCATTTTGAAATTTCAACCATTCCATTTTCTATTAACACATTGCTAATTGAATGCATAGTTTGAACAAATTATTGTGTATTGATGTTATTATATGTGTTGGTCATTACTAATTTTGCTTCATGTGTGTATAACGCTATATCTTTTCTCTTTTTTCTTTGATTTTTTGAATATTTTTTTCTTTTTCTTTTCATCCTCCGGTCTGACATGGAAGGGTAATGCATTGACAGATCTTCCTGACTTGGAAAAGGCGAAGAGGAAACTAGCAACAAGTGACTTCTGACAAGCAACATGGAGCTGGTTTTTATGTTCCGACTACTCATCAAAATAGGTAGGAACGGTTGAAGAATTATGGCCATGACTTGGGGTTTGTATACAGATCTGATTTTCCTGATGCCCAAAAAACAGCAGCACCTTTTAATTTTCATATTTACTTTTAACTGGCTTGCATGCTTGGAGTTGGATACCTGAGTGGGTTTATAATCTGATAATATGGTGTTCTAAGGGTTTGCTGAGTGGTTTCCCTTCTTCACTTGAAGAGACCAAGATTCCTAGAATTCTCCAATCCAAATAGTTTCGACACTTAGCTAGAGATAAGATACTGCACGTAGACTCAAATTGTATTTAATGTCGAGATTCGGTTTCTGCACCCAAAGAGGGTGGAGGGAAACCATCAGAAAGGTCCTCACCCCCTTCCGAAGTGGTAGGAGTGTTGAAAGGTCCCCACTCCTACACTTTGCTAGAGATAAGATACTGCATGTAGACTATTGTATTTAATGTTGAGATTCGGTGTTGTCTTGGGTGGCCCTTTGCACCCAAAGAGGGTGGAGGGAAACCTTTGGAAAGGCCCCCACCTCCGTCTGCAGTTGTAGGATTGGTTAAATAGCTGATTAGGAAAGAAAAAGATAAATAAAATCTGTATGGCCAACCTTCACCTCCTACCCACATAAACAAAATTTTCTACACTCAAATGCCCAGAAATCAAGAGCCCCACCCTACCCACAAATCCCTCCAAAACTTGGGCATCTAAAGATAAACTCTCATGTAAGAGTGTAAATCCGGATGCGGGTTCAAGTACCCGGCTATACCTGGACCCGCATCTCAATTTATAATGCAGTTAAGGTATTGTCCAAGTTAACCCGGTTATAATCAGGCGGATACTCGGTTATAAAAATCCAAGTATCTGGATTCTAACAGGATAATCGGATTTGACGTACACAAAATGACGAGATCAAATGATGTCATTTCATCTATTAAGAAAATTTATTGCCTGATATGGTAGTAAAAAGTAGTGAAAATTAAATGAAAAATAATGATAAAATAATGAATAGTAGTGGAGTGTTCTCAAAATACATATTTCACTACCCAAACGAGCCTAAATTTCTTTTATGTTTTCACCATCCGCTCTGATATGGAAGGGTAATGCACTCATGACAGATCTTCCTGACTTGGGAAAGGAAAGAGGAAACTAGCAACAGTTACTACTGACAAGTAACATGGAGCTGGTTTTTATGTTCGTACTACTCTTAAAAATAGGTAGGAAAGATTTAATGGATATGACTTGGGGTTTTATACAGGTCTAATCGGCCTGATCATGCCAAAAGTTTTAAAAATTGTGATTTTTATTCATTTCATAAGTACTGTCAAAAGTTTTATTTTTTGTTTCTCTTCTGCATACAAACATGATGAAAAGCATTAATCAATGTGAGCTTAACTAGTATGAGCTTTATAAGTACATGTTATTGCCTGATATGGTACAAAACGTAGCATAATACAGTAGCAACAACAAGAACTATAATCATGAGCAATCAAATTAATGGAGGCATGTCCTTATTATTGTAGAAAGCAGCCAAGTGTTTGATCAAATCCTTGGCTTTCTCACTCTTCAAATCATTCAAATAAAACGCATGGTCTTCTCCTTCTGTCTCTTTGATCTCCATCGAACCTTTCCACCCGCTCCTACCTAGTGCCTCATAGTATGTTATACGTCCAAATTGAGGATAAAGGAAATAGCTTACTTCGAGGGTGAGAGCCTCCAGAGAATAAAGGAAATGTATTTTGTTTGTATTGATTTGTTTGATAAGTGGAGACACCTCCTTACACAGACACTATATGCTGTAAATTTGTAACTAACTTGAGATAAGGATAAAGCTGCCTAGTAGCACAGTAATGAAAATGACAGATAACCATCCCTTATAAATGGGCTCACAATAACTACTATGGGCCAAGCCCATACTCTTGAACAATTAACATAACTCTTGCTTAAAGGAAATATTAAGTGAAGCATAGTCAGCCCAAAGGCCCATCCGAAAGTAACCCTAATTTACTTCTCCTCATGTATCACATCATCTGCCTTCCTCTTCATGCCGTCGCCCAAATGCAGCTTATGACTCCCTGGAAGCCATCAATGCCTTTGAGCTGCCGTATAACAGATTCCCCCCCTTAAAGCACCTTGCCCGCAATGTGTGGAAATGATTCCTTCAACTTGTAGTAATTTTCTCAAGTAGCATCCTCTTTGCTTTGCCCCTGCCATTTTACTAAAATTTCCACCATTGGCCGATTGTTTAAGGGTCGAATACGTCGATTCAAGATCTCCACCGGTTCGGGTTGAAGAATTCCACGCTGATTCACTGGAGGTAAGATGGTTGATACCAAGATTTGCTCCCCAACTCTTTTCTTTAGCTGAGAAATGTGGAATACTGGGTGAATGTGGGATGTTTCGGGCAGTTTCAGCTTATATGCGACTTCGCCCACTCTAGCCTCCACCTGAAACGGCCCATAAAAGCGAGGGGCAAGCTTCAAATCATGGCGTTGGGCTACTGAAACCTGTCGGTATGGTTGTAATCTTAAAAATACCCAGTCGCCCACGGTAAAGTTTCGATCTTTCCTCTTCAAGTTTGCGTATTTGATCATTCTCTCTTGAGCCTTGCTTAAATTGTAACGAAGAAGTTGGATGATGAGATTTCTGTCTTTCAATTCTATTTCAACCTCCTCTGCTTGTGTGGTTCCTGGAATGTATGAAGTTAACTTCGGGTGTTTATACCCGTATAAGGCTTCAAATGGAGTGAGCTTGGTAGAGGTGTGTTGAGTGGTGTTGTACCACCATTCTGCCAAGGGTACCCACTTGACCCAATCCTTTGGTCGATCACCTACAAAACACCTCAAATAGGTCTCTAGGCTCTTGTTCACAGCTTCGGATTGCCCATCCGTCTGCGGGTGAAAAGCTGTGCTAAATTCTAATTTAACCCCCTGCACCTTAAATAATTCCCTCTAGAAAGTACTAGTAAAAGTGATGTCTCGATCAGACACTATAGACTGTGGTAACCCATGCAATTTGATTATATGCTTCACAAATAGCTGGGCCACTGACTTAGCCGTGTAGGGGTGACCCAAGGGTACAAAGTGACTGTATTTGGTTAGGCGATCAACCACCACCCATAGAGTACTGAAACAACTGGTATTAGGCAACCCTTCGATGAAGTCCATGGTAATGTGAGTCCATGGTTGTAATGGGATGGGGAGAGGCTGTAGTAGACCATTAGGGAAATTATGATCTGTCTTCTGCTGCTGACATGTTTGGCATCCTTTGATGAATGCCCTCACTTCAGTCTTCATCTTAGGCAAGTAGAACTCCCTCTTTACCCTGTGAATGGTTTTATCCATTCCAGAGTGACCCCCCCATGAGCTTCCATGCAAAAATTCTAGGAGTTTATTCTTAAGTGAGATATCTTCAGCCACATAAATCCTCCCCTTATAATACAACACTCCTTCCCTCATAGAATAATGTTGAGGTGCTTGCCCCTCCTTACACTTAGATAGCAACTCCAATGCCCTAGAATCCCTCGTATAGCCTTGTCGAATATCTTCCAACCACTCTAAGCTTGGCACGGACAGCAGGGCCATAGAAACTTCATCTTCTTCCATTTGTCTAGAAAGAGCATCTGCCACCCTATTCTCTATTCCCCTATTGAATTCCACTACGAAGTCATACCCAAGTATCTTACTTAACCATTTTTAATGCATGGGAGTACCAATTTTCTGGTCCAAGAGGTATTTTAGGCTATAATGATCAGTTCTTACCACAAAGGACCTGCCTAAAAGGTATGGCCTCCATTTTTGAATAGCTGTGACCAAGGCATACAATTCTTTTTCATAAGTAGATAGGGAGAGGGCCCTACCTTTGAGTGCTTGACTGAAAAAAGATATGGGTTGGCCACCTTGCATGAGTACAGCCCCAACCCCTTTGCCCGAAGCATCACACTCTATCACGAATGCTTTGTTGAAATCTGGAAGGGCCAGCACTGGTGGGCTGCTTACAGCCTGTTTCAGCCTAAAAAATGCCTCATCTGCTGCATCCCCCCATCTAAAATTATCTTTTTTCAATAGAGCTGTCAATGGGGCAGCCAACACTCCATAATTTTTTTTATAAACCTTCTATAGTACCCTGTCAACCCGAGAAAGCCCCTCAAAGACTTAATAGATTTGGGTTGAGGCCATTCCACCATGGCCAATTTTTCAGGGTCGGTTCTAACTCCCTGGGCCGAGATTAAATGGCCCAAATATCCCACTTCCAAGCATGCAAAACAACATTTAGACTCCTTAGCAAATAATTGGTGCTTCCTTAGAGTTTCTAAGGTTAATTGTAAGTGCTGTAGATGCTCCTCCTCATCCTTACTATAGATTAGAATGTCGTCAAAAAACACCAGCACAAACCTCCTTAGAAAAGGTCTAAATACTTCATTCATCAGATTCTGAAAAGTGGATGGGGCGTTGGTCAACCCAAATGGCATAACCAAAAATTCGTAATGGCCTTCGTGGGTTCAAAAAGCTGTTTTGTGTACATCATCGGGTTTCACCCTAATCTGGTGATAACCAAACCTCAAATCTAGCTTAGAAAACACCTTAGAACCACTTAATTCATCCAACAACTCCTCCACCACGGGAATGGAAAATTTATCCTTTACGGTTACTTGGTTCAAAACCCTATAATCTACACACATTCTCCATGTGTCATTGGCCTTTCTTACCAACAAAACAGGGGATGAATAATGACTTTGACTTGGGCGAATCACCCCAGAATTCAGAAGCTCCTTAATGATTCTCTCAATTTCATCTTTTTGGAAAAAAGGATACCTGTAGGGTCTTATTGACACGGGCTGTGCTCCTAGCAGTAAGTTGATTGAATGGTCTTACTCCCTACATGGTGGTAATCCCTTGGGTTCCTTGAAAACATCAAGAAATTGATCCAACATTTTCTGCACATTTTTAGGACATTTCTGCACACTAGTAATGATCTCCGGCTCATTGATTAGTTGTAGTATTATTCCTTTCTTTTCTAACTTGCTGATTTTGCTACAGGAACTCTCCTCCAACAGCTGTGTGGACATTATTCCCTGCAACACAACATTCTGCCTGTGATGGTTAAGTTGCATGGTAAGTTTTTCAAAGTTCCATGAAATAGTGCCTATGGTTTGTAGCCAATGTACACCTAAAACCACATCACACCCTACTAGTTCCAGTAAGAAAAAATCCATAGTAAATGACTTTTCTTGGATCTTAATTTGGATCCCCTTGCTTCTGCCTTCACACAATAACTGCTCACTATTAGCCACCCTTACTTTCACTGTGTCTTCCTTGCAAACTGTCAGCCGAGATCTTTTTGCTACTGTGGTATCAATGAAATTATGAGTGCTACCTGAGTCAATCAAAATAACTACCCACTGACCAGCCAATTTACCCTTCACTCTCATAGTTTTCGGATTATTGGACCCAATTAAGGCATGTAAGGATATCTCAGGTTTCATGCCTACTTCAGTAACCTCTAATAGCTCTTTTCTTTCCTCTACTAAGTTTACTACCTCTTCCTTTACTTTCTTTTCTTCTTCATCCTCCCCCTCTTCTATGAGGAATAATTTGGGACTCTTGCACTTGTGCCCCGGATTCCACTTGGAATCACAATAATAACACAGTCTTCGCTCCCTTTTCTCCTTCATTTGACCTGAGTTAATTTTCTGCACAGGCATAATAGCCTTACTAACATTATGTCCAGCTTGGTTTCCACTTCCTTTAAAATGACTAGATTCCCCCATCCCTATTGAAGGGTTTCTGAAAACTTTTTTACCCACTCTCACAAGTTCCTCCTGAATTTTAGCCAAACTAAAGGCTGTTAAAAGATCAGGTGGGTTGAACATCTTAACTGACAGTCTAATTTCATCCTTTAATCCACTCAAAAAACAGCTTAGTTTGTGTGGATCCGACAATCTATGCAGCCTATTAGACAAATTTTCAAACTCTACCTTATACTCTTCTACTGACCCAGTTTGTCTTAGTTTGGTCAAAGCCTCCATAGGATCATCGTATGTGCTAGGACCAAACCTAATGAGGAAGGCCCTAACAAATCGTTCCCAATCCTCTATAGATCTTGAGGTTTCCATATCTTGAAACCAAACCATTTCCCTACCTTCCATGTGAAAGGAGGCCAATCTGAGTTTTTGGTTGGGTAGTGTGTTATAAAATAAGAAAAACCGATTGGCTTTGTAGAGCCAACCTATGGGGTCATCCCCACAGAAAGAGGGAAATTCCAACCTTACTGACTTTGAGATTAACTCACCAATGTTCTCCCCTGTGTCCTCCCTTCTGTGATGGTTTCTTGATGAAGAATCTTCATGTTGTTCAGCATTCTTTTTCTGCAGTTCTAAAGTCAATGTCGCAAGCTGCTGGACCACCGCATCAGATTGCCTCTTCAGTGCCAGCATCTCCGTCTCTAAGGTCTTAAACTGAGATTATGTGGAGTTCTTCAGTCCGTTCAAGCCTTCCGCCAACTGGTTCATTCTAGTGCCTTCCGCCATTGATAATGAATCAACCAAGGATAGCCTAGCTCTAGATACCAATTGTTATACGTCCAAATTGAGGATAAAAGAAATAGCTCACTTCGAGGGTGAGAGCCTCCAGAGAATAAAGGAAATGTATTCTGTTTGTATTGATTTGTTTGATAAGTGGAGACACCTCCATACACAGACGCTATATGCTGTAAATCTGTAACTAACTTGAGATAAGGATAAAGCTACCTAGTAGCACAGTAATGAAAATGACAGATAAATGTGCCTTATAAATGGGCTCACAATAACTACTATGGGCCAAGCCCATACTCTTGAACAATTAACATAACTCTTGCTTAAAGGAAATATTAAGTGAAGCGTACCCGGCCCAAAGGCCCATCCGAAAGTAACCCTAATTTACTTCTCCTCATGTATCGCATCATTTGCCTTCCTCTTCATGCCGTCACCCAAATGCAGCTTATGACTCCCTGGTAGCCATCAATGCCTTTGAACTGCCGTATAACATAGTAAAGCCACCCTCTATCCCTCAACACATCTTTCTCAGCCACACACACCAAAACCCTCTTTCACCTTAGCCCCACTAAGCTAGGGGCCCCCTTGGCCTCCGGGTTAATCTGTTGATCATCGTTGTCTAGTGAGGACGGGCAGATCAACGGCCACAACCGATCTACAAATGCTTTCTTATTTAGATCTAGATGAGCCTCTGATCCAATAGACTTTGATCCCCAGAAGTATGGGTATTCCAAGACAACTCCAAGAATGCCTACTTTCAACCCAAAATCTACCTCTCCAGCAACCATGGCCAGGTTATGAACAATATTGGCCCCTGCACTCACACCGGCCAAGAACACCCTCTCAAAATCCACATGCTCATTCAACCATGCCTCAGGCCCAGAAACATTACCAGAATGTGAGCCAACCCATTACAGCGCAGCCCTAGCGTCCTCACACGCAGCAGGAAGAGGGTTCTCAGGAGCTAACCTACAGCTCACATAGACTACAACAATATTAGCTTCAGCCACAATAGCGTTGAGGTAATTGTTGTATCTGGTAGTGAACGGCGACCCAATGCAAAACCCACCGCCGTGGAAGTAGACAATAAGAGGAAGTTTCTGGTTTGGTTTGGCAAGTTTTGGGAGGAAAAGGCGTACAGAGAGGTCGAATTTTGCCAAGATTTTTATGTCTTTGGACGTGACGCTTGTTTTGAGATCCATCGATGCCGGAACAAAGTCAGTGCCCATAAGTCTCTCTACGCGGCCGTCTTTATAGGTTCGTATCATTCCAGGAAACTCATGGGCTATTTCTGGTTTGCTTGGCTCCATGGAGCTTGGAGTCTTTGAACAGAGATGTAACAGAGAAGATGCTCTGAGACGTTTCTCCTCCACTCCTTTGCACTTGTAGATGAGCGCATGAGTGCTTACACTTAAGCCCTTGCACGCAAGGGATCGAATATGTTGCAAATTATATTCGTACTTTGGCTTGGACCTTTCCAATGTTGTAAAGGTCTCATTATATTTAATTGGGATCCACATTGTCTACTAATAACATTTAATGCAATTCATGTTATATGTTGTCTCTCTCTCCTTTTCAAATTATGAAAAATATTTAAATAAAAAAATTAGAAAAAAATATATATTAATCAATAGCAATAGCAATATCAATGTTAATTAACTTTCAACAAAGATAAAGCAAATAAGTTTTTTTTTTTTTCTTTTGTTAGGCAATTTTGTTGAGGGGTCATTAATCTTAGTCGTCAAACCATGAGACCCAATAATCTTTAAGGATCATGGTTGTTGACATTTGCCAGTGCATGCACTTGCCATTTTTTGTTCTTCTTAGTAGTCAAATCATAGACCCAATAATCTTTAAGTTGTGTTTGGATAATGAGTTAAATTAAAGTGAATTAAGTTCTTTATAAATAATAATGAGTTGAGATGATAGAATAAATTTTGTAGAATCTACTTAAAATGAGTTTAGATATATTTGCATGTTAAAATGAATTTAGATATATTTATGAGAGTTTGAAAAATGTTGTGAGTTCCGTATATAAAGAGGTGTTACATTGAAAAAGGTTATGGATTCTACATGTAAATAGGTTTTGAGTTGAGATGAGTTTAGTGATTTGAGAGTTAAGTATTTAAATGTTAGACTCAGCTTAAAATTAGACTGAACTAAATTGATCTCAGTAGAATCCAACAATCAAACAGGGCCTAAGGATCATGGATGTTGACATTATGCTTTGGATTAGTGCATGCACTTGCCTTGTTCATTGATTTAATTTAGAGCTAGTTTGGTTACATAGAACTAACTTATTTCATCTCATCTCATTTCATATAATCATTAAAAAAATTTCAAACTCCCACACAAAATATAATAAACAATTCATCTTTTTTAAATTCCAAAACAAAAATTATATTGTAATAATATGTTATTCAACTTTTAACAAAATATCTCATTTCATCTCATCTGAATTGTATAACAAAACAAGACTTTAATGTTATGATCTGTCATCTCATGATCATGTAATTTAGGCAGTGATATGAACTTCCACCTAAATTTCTTCATCCCAAAAAGACTGATAACCAAAAAATACAAAACAAACCCAAAAGGCATTGCATTTTAATTATGAACTGCCACGACAATTTGATGGACATCGATCAACATTCAAACCATCATAATTTATTGCAATTTCATTTATTTTTCGGTAGTTATGAGCATTTCCCTTTAGTTTTGTATGACCCTTTGTCATAATCATCATGTTATTTGATTACCAAATTCCTCCACCATAAATAAAAGATTTTTTAAAAAATAAATAAGTTGAAAAAATTGAATATTTGAGAACGAAAATAAATATAAAAAGCAAAGAGAATATAAAGAGAAATTTGGAGAGAGAGAGAGAGAGAATAATGCAAGTTACTGTGTCCCAAAATCCTAGAGCTACTCCTTTACTAAATTGATTTTTATCAAAGAATATACATTACTTGGAATCCATGTATAAAGGAAATGTTTTACAATACATATGTATTGTAAAATATGTATTGTATAACATATTTTACAATACATATTTAAAAATAAGGATATTTTTATAAAATGATGTTAATTTTATAAAATATTTAACAAAAATACCATTCCTTTTAAAATATTGTTGTGTAAAGTGTTGTAAAATGTAATATATATATATATATATATATATATATCATTTTTCTATACGATGATCGGAGGGAGAAGAGATGAGGGGGGAGGAGCTGAATAAGACAATGTCCGCCACAAAGAAATTTGTGTGTAGGGAAGCCACAGATCTGATGCGCAGTTTGGCTTATAGTCTGGATTTTTCATATATAAGTCACATTTGTAACTTCACTTTATTAATGAAACGAGTATGTTTCCATAAAAAAAAAAAAGATATTATCATACGTTTTGAGTCTTTGACCACATTTTTTGAAAGGAAAACTCATATTGACCAGTGACATTAATTTGGAGTCACACATGTTTTAAATCTCAGTAGGATATAAGAAGTGTTTTATCTTATCTCATCGCATCTCGTTATTATAATTTTATCAAAATTTTACACAAAATATAATAAATAATTTAACTTTTTCAAATTTTAAAATAATAATAATATTAAAAAATAATATTTTATTTAACTTTTAAATTTCATTTCAACTCATCTCATCTTAACTCACTATCCAAACAGCACCTTAATAATACAGATGAAATTAGTGCAATTAAATACTAAAATTAAGCGCTACCAAGTAGGGTGTTATTATAGTTACGCTCATATATGGATGTCACATACGATGCTCATATATGGATGTCGTATGGATGTCACATATGATGCTCATATATGAGTTCTTTATGAATAGTAATGAGTTGAGTAGTAAAGAGAATTATGTGGGACCCATCTAAACTGAGTTTAAAGTGTGTTTAGATATTAAGATGAGTTTAGTAATTTTTATGAAAAATTGAAAAAGGTTATGAGTCCCACATATAAATATGTTTTAAGTTGAAAAGGTTGTGGGTCCCATGTGTAAAAAGGTTTTGAATTGAGATGAGTTTAATAATTTGAGAGTTAAGTGTTTGGATGTTAGACTCAGCTTAAAATTAAACTGAATTCAGTTGAACTCAGTTGAGTTCAATAACCAACTTTGATGAGAACCAAAGTGGGCCTAGTCTTAAAGATCTTTTGTAAGTTCCAGATGAGTCAATCACAAGATCAAGAGCCAAGAAAATCAATGAGGCGATACAATCCACTTGAGACGAGTCTAGCAAGAGCCCAACATTCAAGATGGGCTGGTTTTTGAGAAGGCCTTATATTTTGGCCAAATGCTTATTTGAAAAGTTACTTTTTAGGAACTAGAGTTTCAAAAGATTACTATAGTTGAGTTACTGTAGCGTCGTACTGTAGCTGCGGTTCTGTTCACTCAGGGGTATTTTTGGCAAAATTTTTTAAAAGTCAAAAGATGTATTTTTCTAATTCCAAGAATATATAATTTTTCTCATTTATCTCTTATTCATTTCAATATGATCTCTCTTACTCATCTGCATGACTATATCTAGAATTAAAATATTGCATTTCTCATTGAAGAAAATAAAACTATAATTTGTAATTCATGACTTGTTACAACTATGATGCACATTAGGCCTACTGAGCAGGCCCCCACTTCTGGCACACCTGAGCGATCTACCCACACTCGCACTATATCAGGACAATCTGCCCGAATTAAGCAACAGGGCAGGCAGATATAAAATAAAGTTTGTAATGGGTGGGCGAGTGTCAAGTGGGTATCATCCCATTCGCCCGGTTTTTAACCCGGCCACTTGCATGCCTAGTATATAAGGGGGAAAAAACCATCATCTTCATTTAACATATTCTCTCCCTCTTCTCTTTTGCCAATGGTAACTGTGAGCGCTTCCCCTTATTTTCTTCTCTCAACCAATCTTCTTCTCCTTCTAATCTTGATGTCTTCTTCCCATGCTTCTCTTCTTTTCTTTCTTGTCTTTTTCTACTGCTCTTCTCCTCCTCTTCATAACCATGGCAATGGGTCACTCGATTCATCTCGGGTGTCTTCACCTTGCCAAATTCCAACCTAGCCTTTGTCTTGCATGGCTTTGGTCGTTTCCGACATGGAGAGCCACAGTCGTAACTCTCGATGCTCGGATCTAGTGGTTTTCACACATGAAGAGCCACAACAGTGGCTCTCTGAGCATGACTCTGGTGGTTTCCCCTATATATTTTTTGCTTTGTCGGTTGTGCTACGGTGGTTGAAATATGTTATTTGGTTGTGATACAGTGTAATGGTGGCGCTAGGGGCGGGGATGCGAATGGTAGACTAAGCTACAAATTCGCCCATTGAACAAACGAGGCTAGGGAGTATAAGAGGGCGAGGACGGGGTGCAGGAGGGGTGGTTGCCCGCCCATGTAGGGAGATAGCACCCCTAATGCACATTAAAAATCTTTAAGTTGATGGATATATTTATATTTGAATATATCTTGAATGGTACTTTATAGTGATCTTGTTGTATTATTACATATAAAATATATAAATAAAAGAATTATTATTACAATATAAGTTTGCCCTCTTAAAGTTCCTTGAACCATAGTTCTAAGGATGGCCGTGTGCTGAGGCGGATTTCTTCCCCCAATGCACACGGGAAATCTCTCCATCCGCCAACGGCGGCTCCCCTCTTATGACTTGTCGGAAGAGGATGTATATGCCTCTTTTGAACCGTTAAAAAGTTGAAGAAATGGGCCTAATATCTAAAGTCGCTGAATCTGAATGGGCCTCTTCCTAGCCCAATGCTTCCGGATCCCAACTTTGAAGCCCAATAAGACTGCTCGTCACTCGCCTCCCTCATTTCCTTTTCTTCCTCCTCCTTTCTCTTCTTCACAGACACAGGAAGAGAGAGAGAGAGAGAGAGAGAGAGCTCAAATGGAGAAGACGTTGGTTCTGAGATCGCTATACCGCTCGCTTTGCTCCAGATCTTACCATGTCGCCGCCGTCAGCCACAGTTTTCTCCGCCACCAGCACCAGACTTCTCGAAGCCTCTTCAATCTCTCATCTCCATCTCTCTCAGGCTCTCCGAACCGCCCCCTCTCTGGTACTTCTCGCCTTCTTCATTGATCCGATTATTCCGATGAGTCATGTCCTTTTTTGAAAATTTTGTTTGATGAAATCGGATCTTTGAATTCCAAGTTTTTCCTATGATCGTACGACAGTACAAATACTGAAAAAGTAAAATTTTTTCGCATAGTTTTCTTGGAGTCTTTGTATTTGGTAGATGAATACGTGTTCACACCTGACGCACGTATGATTTCTGGGCTGTTTAAATAAACAAAAAAACCTGAATGTATAGGAGCTCCTTTGCGTGATATCGTATAGCTGGTCTCTGCTTTAGACACCTAAACCCATTTTGATTCCTAGATATGTTTTCCACCCTGCAATGCCGCTACTTTATTCACTTAAGGTTAAGGTATATGTTTAATCCCAGAAAAGTTGTCCGAATTTCAAGTTTATCCCTTGAAAATATGTACTTCAACTTTTAACTTAACGCTTGATTGTTGAGTTCTTGATAATTCCTCTTTGTATGCGCGATGCTAGACCAGAAATTGCCAGGGATGCAGACGCCTTTCAATAAGAGTTTGACGTATTAGGGTAGCTGTTTTTGTCCTGTTATGGTATTTATATATAGTTGTGTTTGTGTGTTTGAACTTGTTGGACAAGCAAGCTTGTGTTTTTCTACAGTAAAGGAAAGATGTATGTGTTGGAGTATAGCATAAAACTGATCTCCAGCGCATGTGAATGTATGAGCTTTATAAACAAGGGCTGGGACATGCCCTCATAAGTTATAGATTTTACCATATTTGGTTCGGTTACTTAACAAAATATAATTATATTTGCATTGTTTGGACAAATTTTTTGTGGTGTGTAACGAATTTATTCATGGCGGTACTTGTGTGACCTACTCGGCATATGGACATTTGCAGCCGTATTTGCATACAGTTGGTGTAGTGTGTTAGCTTTTAATTTTTCTCACTATTTGATTGCTATAAACATTGAGATGGCTTTTGTGTTCTGAACTTGTTTCTCATGGTGCAAATCTGCAGGTTGCCTGTCTTCTCTTTCAATGGGCATAGGAAGCAAGCGGTTTTATAGTGAAGATGTAAGTCACATGCCAGTCGTAAAAGACCCCAAGCTTTACAACGCTTTCAAGGATTTAATGGCTAATAGTTGGGATGAGCTTCCCAACCATGTCATCCATGACGTGAAGGCAGCATTGTCTAAAAGCACCGATGACACAACTGGCAAGGAGGTCGTGGCAAATGTTTTCCGTGCAGCTGAAGCAGTTGAGGAATTTGGCGACATTCTCGTGAATTTGAAGATGGAAATTGATGACTCCATTGGAATGAGTGGTGAGGTATTGTAATCTGTTTGAGCTGTTGAGGAGTTGTTATTCATCTGGCTGTCTATTTCTTGTAGTATGATTATCTCGGATTTTCTGTAGGATGTAAAGCCCTTGTCAGATGAGCTTAAGAATGCACTTCATACAGTTCACAAGCGCTACACTACTTATTTGGATGCATTTGGGCCTGATGAAACCTATTTGCGGAAGAAAGTAGAGACAGAGTTGGGAACAAAGATGATACACTTGAAGATGAGATGCAGTGGCCTGGATTCTGATTGGGGAAAGGTAATCATGACATTCACCCTTGCCCTTTTAAGAGTTTACTGAACTGTTTTAGTCACAATATTCACCATAGGTTCTATTGACTTGTGTACTCCATGGAACTTATTCAATGGTTTGGTATCCATAAGAAGCTTCATTTCTCCAAATTTATTATATAGCGCAATGAGTGTAGATGCTTGTTGACAAATTTTAGATCATTCATTTTATAAAAAATCTAGTGATGCTCTTGGTCATGTAGATTAATCCCTAGTATAACTATTTCCCCCTTGATTGCAGGTTACAGTTCTTGGAACTTCTGGACTCTCTGGGTCATATGTTGAGCAAAGAGCTTAGAACCATAGTTTTTTGATAAGTTCGATGTAATTGTGAGCATTGTGTTTATAATAATTTTTTTCAATATCTGGAGACTGGCTGGTGTAGTCCCTCGTTAAACGCCTTATGGTCGAGGTTCTAGGGCAGTTAAATAAGAGTAATCGATGTCAATTAAAACTGAAGGAACAATGTGGCATCGTGTTTCTAATGTTTTCTTCTGAGCTGATTACATGATGCTGTCAGTTCTATTTCTTTCTAAAGAAATGTCAGTTTGATCTGTTCCATTATGCTTATTCTGATAAATTGGTTTAACTTGGCACTTAACACTGCATTTTGCGCATGACTTTGGGGGAGAAAGTAAGTTTTGTGATTGTTTGAAAGGTTGAGTTTAGTTGATACAAAAGGTTTGTGTTCTAATTGCCTGCTGCAACACAAAAGGTTTATGGTTCATTGTGAACCTAAGCTTTTGTACGATACCAAAAGTGGCTGTTTGTGGCACAAGCATCTCTTCTAAGGCCTAATTTGTTTTCGTTGACGAGGTGACATAAGATGAGTTAAGTTAAAAGTGGAATAAAATATTGTTAGAATATATTTTTTTAATATTATTTTTATTTTAGAATTTGAAAAAATTGAATTGTTTATTTTATTTTATGTGAAAATTTAAAAAAAAAATTATAATGATAAAATAAGATGAGAATAGTTGTGAAAACAAACAAGGCTTAACTCAGTTTTATCTAATTTTAAACCAAGTCTAACATCCAAACACCCAACTCTCAAATCACTAAACTCATTTCAATTCAAAACCTCTTTACATGTGTGATTCATAACCTTTTTTAATTTAACATCTTTTTACACGATGGACTTATAACTTTTTTCAAATTTTCATAAATATATTTAAACTCATTTTAACATCCAAATACATTTAAACTCATCTTAAGTAGATCTTACAAAACTTATTCCACCATTTCAACTCACTATTATTAATAAAGAACTCAACTTATTTCATCTCAATTCAACTCAACTCAACATCCAAACGCAATCTAAATGTTATTAAGAATGTATTTTATTTGTTGTGGTTGCTGGCAACCAGAAATGACATGATCCCTTAACAAGAGATAGGAAAACTATGTAGAAATGACATGATCCCTTAACAAGAGATGGGAAAACTATGTGCTGCTTAACATGTGGATGGAGACAAATCCATTCCTTCCTTGGTTCTTTCAAAAGGATCTAGTCTTCAATTACTATTCGTTGTTCGGTTCAAGAAATGTTTTTTTCATGGTAATCCAATCGCAGACAATATTACGCTTAGAACATATTCGGAGGAATGAATTTCGCTTGCACGCAATGATATTTTCACTAGATCATTCCAAAAAGATTGAGAAATGTTAAAAAAAACAAAAAGAATAAGAAAATTGAACTGTAAACCCTCTCCCTTTATTCTGTCACTCTTTTGAACCCTTTGCCCAAAGAAAAGAAATGAAAAGAAAGAAGTAGTAGGAGAGAGTGATAGAGATTAACTTAGAAAATCAAGGCATCTTAAGAATTCTAGTGCCTTTACGCCATGACCAGGATTCAGAGGGAGATTTAGGTAGGGGTGGAAGCAGCACAGCCTTCCTGCAGAGACCAAATGGCCAGCCCTCACAATGGCACAGCTCCTGTATTATCGAGCGCCTCCAAAACTCTGGAAGATCAATCCCATTCAAGCTTGAACTACGTGAAAAGTTGGTCTTCACTGAATAGAAAGCTTCCCTACTCATAGCACTGGAACAGCAGGAGAAATAACTTGCAGCAGACACAAATTCTTCTCTTTCATCATCATCATCATCCTCATCTTCATCACCATCATAATTCTCTTTTCCTTTGGCTGCCTTGGGAGTCATGTACAATTCTCCGGTCCTCGGATAGTACACCCAGGAAAAGCTATCCGTCAAGAGGCTAGGCCTGTGTCGAAGCTTCTCCATTGCTCCGCTTCTAATGGCTGAAACAACTACCTGAGGAAAAATATCAGTCAGAATATAAACGAAATGGTTAAATTCGTTTCTGATCACCACCAGCTTAATCTTTTGAGACAATCAATCACTAATAACATCAACTCAAAACCCGCTATAAACAACGTTGATGCAACAATATATGATGCATATGAGAATAGTAAGTACTACCTCTTGTTCATCATCAAAGTCACTTGTCGGATACTCCTCTTCCCGGACTGCAGTCGGCAGCCGTCCACCAAAATTATGGCAATTGCAGAAAGCATCCTTCAAAGCTGCAGAGAGAAATTTGGATATCTTGGAAGAATTTGGTGGTGGATCCTCGTGATAAAAGACGCTCATGGTGGTAGACAAGTAGGGTAGAGTTTGTGGGTTTATCTGTCAGATGAAAGCATATATACAGAGCTAAAACCTTATACACTTCACAAACATGTTGATGTCCAAATTGACCTGCCTTTTTCTGATAGTGGCCTTGCAGCTTACTCATAATACTGCTTTGCATCCGTTGGTGTAAAGACAAAGGTAAAAAGGGCACAAGACATTCCAACAAATCACACTACAATCCCCCCCCATTTGAGATTCCAGTGCTGATTTAGACTGCTATTATCTTTAACTAGCACCATTTTTCCTGCAGATGATGTCTATACTTGTTGTTTTTTAAGGGTCACTTTAGCCTTAAGACATGGTGATCTTGGACATGTTACCTAAACCCAAAGATTGATTGACAAATTTGCTAAAAATGACAGTCCTCCCGTTTTAAGTTATTATTTCAAGAGGAAAACAACAAAGAAACCAATAGCGACTATGTGGCATTGGGCTCCAGTTCTGTATTTAATTTCCTACGATTAATAATTGTTCACGACTTTAAGGAAAAGAAATTCAAATTACACTGAAAACAAGTTCAAGAGGAGGAGTTTTTAGAAAATGAAAAAAGAAAAGAAAAGAAAATTGTAACCCATTTATTGAGATCAGTTCACCCGCTACCATATCTGGAAACTAGTTCGTTTCCTCTCATCTTGGCACACTTTTCCTCCATTAATGAAGTTTGGTGGGTCTTCAACTATCACGTCATTAAGAAAAGACAACTACAGCACGGTTTCAATAATGTCAGGCGCAGGCCACATTCAGAGATGAGTTCAGATAATTTTAAATGTGTTGAATAAAATATTATTTTTTTAAATTATTATTATTTTGAGAATTAAAAAATTTTAATTGTTTATTATTTTTTATGTAAAAATTTAAGAAAATTGTAATAATAAGATGAATTTCCAATTCAAACCGGAGCTCAAACAAGAAGCCACAGGAACAGAAGATTTATTTCAATAATGTTACAAAAGAAATCTGATTTCTAGTGGCCCACTCGTGAGTTTGCTTCTTTTTCCATTACAAACCTTAAAGTTTTCTAGCTGGATGGCAAGCCAAGAACTAAAAGATTGGTTATATAAATCTCCAATTAGATAGAGGCATGGTTGTCATTAGATCCACGTGATTCCAATTACTGAAACAACAAATTTCTTATTGTTCAATCCACAGAATTTCTTGCCAGCCGGTTTTTGGAGGGGAAGTCACCCAGAAGAACTCCCAATTGATTGGAGAGGACACTGCAGCAATAAGAGCCAGTAGTCAAACTCATAAGTAACTAGTTTTGGAAACAGATCAATCATCAACAATGTCCATCTCTTCCATTATTTTAGCCTCGGAAGTTAACCTGAATTTCCTCAAGAAGACATGTCATTCACTTCTTCAGGGTATCGCTTGGTGGATGGTTCTACTACACAATAGAAAGGCTTGAACTGCTATCATAGGAACAACCAAAACCAAGCTTACTATCAATTAACAAATGAAAGAACTATCATTTCATCAATTCATAATTGGAATATCTTTGCAAAATACTAAATTTATTCTTGCATCTTTCTGTAGACTGCGATAGTCCTTGTAAAAGAAGCATTTAACAAAAGAGAGGAATGCAAGGAACCATTATGATCTGAGCTATCACGACTGTTTCAGTACTAGAATGGCCAAGTATCAGGATCACAAATTTACAAACTGTACCCACAATAAATCCCCAAATATAGATTAGTTCGTCAAGCTGGCGTGCTGTCTGACTCTGATATCCACAAAAGCAGCAAAACAGGATTCCCACTAGTGAATTGAATGGCGAGTAAACGAACCATATCTTCAAGCAATTAGATCCTGCACCATTATGTTAAGGGTCCTCTCATCTTTCTCCCACTAGTAAGTCAACGAGTGTTGTCCAATCAATTGCACGGGTTCTTCACAAAAAGATCTGACAGCCAACATCTACAATTTATCAAGTTCGTAAATACCAAAAAAAGTAAGTTATTCCAGGGAGAGATGAATGAATAACGGGCAAAGTGCCATTCAAGTATAAATTAAACAGGAAGCAAACTAACATATGGTGTGTTAATAGCTAGTTCAAAGAAACATCTCATATAACACAAAGTAATCTCCCAATCAAAGTAGCATCAGAAAGTTAAAACATCACACCTCAATGTTAAAGTATCATGGTAACAACTATTTCAGTAGGGAGATTTATGGAGTTCCTAAGGTGCTAGAGAGATGAGCACTCAGCTTAGCCAAGGCCACGGTCCAGGTTAATCATTTTAAGTCAAGGTTTACCCTTATTACTATGAGATCAACAAAGTTCAACTCATCTCATCTCATTTAACCATTACAACTTTCTCAAACGTTCAAACAAAATATAATAAACAATTCAACTTTTTCAAATCCAAAACAAAAATAATATTAAAAAATTATATTCTAACAATATTTTATTCAACTTTCAACTCTCATCTCATCTCATCTCATCTCAACTTACTATCCAAACCTCCCCTTAATGTTCGCTATATTTTCAAGTAGATTACTCACTGAATTGCTCTAATGTTTGCATTGTTTAATAGAACATAACTTCTTATTGTGGGATTATGGAAGCATATAGAAGACCTTGGTCGTGACATATTGCTAGTTTAAATTGAAAGATTATAAACTAATACTTAAATTATTGAATCAAGTAAAGAACTTATAGTTCTACAAGCTTTGTTAAGAGGAAGGAGGTACAAAAAAAACCTAGAAATTAGTTATTTGGAAAGGGAAAGAAAGAGGAAAAGGAAATTGCTGAATTGCTAAAGAAATCAGATTCCAAAACATGGTTAAGCACTTATATGTATTTTCCACATGCTGAGAAACAAGGATAACTGAGCAAAACAACAAAACTACAGGGTTCATTGTTAAGAGGAAGGAGGTACAAGAAAAAGGAAAAGGAAATTGCTGAATTACTTAAGAAATCAGATTCCATTCCATGGTTAAGAACTTCTATACTTGCTGTTGCTGTGCCAAGAGGAAGGAGGTATGAAAGAATCAACGAATTAGTTCTTTGGAAAGGAAAGAGAAAGTAAATTGATCATAATATCAAAATCACAGGGTTCATTGTTCATAAGCAGTTCATAAAGACGTGTCATTAACATCAAGAAAGCCTTCCAATTAAGTCAACAGATAAACATACGAAATTCACAAAATTTAAGAGTATAGAAAAGTACCGAGAAGTTCATTTGGGAGACTTCAGGAGTTGCTGAGACGTGAGCGAAATGAGAGACTGAAGCTTAGCTACGGCAGCAGTCTTATCAGGTGGACACTTAGACAGAGAAATGTTCAAAGAGTGAAGAGCCACGTCGAGCTTGCCGGCAGCCAATGCTGCACATCCCGCCCTATAAGCTTCATCCGCCATTCGGGCATCATACTTAAGCCTCTGACTGAAATCCGAGCTTTTATTCTTTAAAATGGACGAAGGCGAAGAATCGAGGCAGGCAGTAGCCCGAGCATACTCAAGATTAGAAATGGCTGTATCAATCTCCGCCAGGAGAGACTCCGGCGCTGAGGGAATGACCTTAATCCCATCGAAAACGCTCCACCGGTAGTTTTGTTCTGAACCCATCTCTAGTTTTGTCGCCTATGAACTTCAATACCCCCAGCCATGTTCACACACAATAATTCGACAACCTAACCCCCCCCCATCTTTGTCAATGTTGCCGTGTATGATCAGAAAACTAGAGTTTGAGCAGGATAACCCCGGAACTAGTTAGCTAAATGTATGTGGCACAAGCCCCCATACAACCTTAAAGATAATGATGTTTGACTTGTTTCAACCCTGAAAACTACGAGCTGGAATAGCGAAGGACATTCTATTGACAGATAATGATATTTGAATTGTTTTCCAAATTAACTAATTTTCGTTAGAAATGAACAAATTGTTTCAGAAACGAAAGATGGCTAAAGGGTCCCAATCTCCTTGTCACCCAGAAATCATAGCACATTTTCTCATCCAAAGATTGAAACTTTCCCTTTGGATCCTAATTGAAAAACAAAAATAAAAGGATTGAGCTCTAATTTTGGGAACGGTTGAAGCTGAGGTAGAAGAAAAAGAGAAAGCGATACCTCAGGCAGTCAGAAGTAGGCGTCCTCCAAGGTTTCTTGAATTCGTGAGAGAGAGCTGCTCCAACATCATAGCTCTGTTCTTGTCTCGCGTGATTAGATTAGCAGTCAAAGATGAGATGGGACAAGTTCCTAGTCCATTCTTGAAGAAGAGAGAGACCGTCTGATTGAGCGACAGAAACCGTAATCCGTAACGTCTGGTTTGGGCTTAAGCAAATAATCATTAGGCGGATGTAATATACTCCTTTCCTTTTAACCACTAATTATTCCATAATTTCGGAATGCGGATATATGATATTTAATAATTTGTTGTGAAAATATAAGATAATATGTTATAAAAATAATTTTTATATAAGTAATTTTATATTATTTAATCACAATTATTTACTTTTATTGTTCCAGTCGATGCTCTAGGACAAACGATCTCGTCAATTATCATTTTATCTGACTTATCTATTATTATATTATTATATGTTTTTACTGTTTCAATATCCATAAGATTTCGTTTAGATTGAAAGATGAGATGAGTTGAGTTGAAATGATTTATAAATAATAATGAAATTTGTAAGTTGGGATAAGTTCTGAAAATTTTGTGTTTTTAGATTAGAAATAAGATGAAATGATTTTAAATTGTTTGAGAAGAGATGGACGTGGGTCTCACAAATAATTGCATAATATTTATAAAATAAGTAATAATATTTTTTTAAATTACATACCCAATTTTTTTATAATATAATTCATAATAATATTATAAGATGATAATATTTTTATAAAATCAAATTAAAAAAAATTATTAACTCAAAATATTTAAATCAAACTTTTATAAAATCTCGAGTTAATAATAAAAAATATTAATATTTTTATTTAACTTTAATTTGATTTTATATCACATTTTTATTTAACGAAATTGGTACTGTGATCATGTAAGGAGTCTTTCTCTTTCATCTGGATATGGGTTTTCTCTTTCATCTGTAAAAATAAAATCAGATTGAGGTTGTGTTTGGATGTTGAAGTGAGTTGAGTTAAGTTGAGTTGAGATGATAAAATATTGTTAGAATATTATTTTTTAATAATATTATTATTTTAGAATTTGAAAAAGTTGAATTGTTTATTATATTTTATGTTGAAATTTGAAAAGGTTGTAATAATGAGTTGAGAGTAGTTAACTAACCAAACGAAGCTGGAAAGGTGAAAAGCACAATACTCTTTTTGTCGTTAGTGAATCCATGTGAAAACATCTCTAATAAAAAAAAGTAATTATTATTTGAATTGAAGATGACTTTAACGAAAAAATTTCTCAATTCAAACCGAGACTAAAACGAGATTGAAGAATTGAAAGAAGGGATTCGAAAAATCCTTTCTATTTTATGCCCTTACCTTCCCAAAATCAATTTCCTTCCTTTTTTTTTTTTTATTCGAAAAATTTCTAAATTTCCTCCGTTGTAATCATATCTTCATGTCCTTTGCCGTTAATACTCTTCAAAATTAATTTCCTTGTAAATATGTTTTCAATAATATCAAATTATCTTATATTGGTATTAATTTTATATTTTTATATTCTCGAAATACCTACTAATTTTCTCTATTTTAATTAATTTTTCTGAATTTCAATCAATATTTAATAATTTAATAGGTCATTCATTTGTTTACGTGACTCACAACCAAGATTTTGTAATCCACTAACTATATTGCATTCGAGAAATCGTCTCTTTTATTAAGACTAATTAATTTCTCTTTCCTTGCATTAGATTTTATGTAATGGGTTATTTTTTGAGCCCATGCACTCTTTTATCCATAAAAATGAAAAAACTGAAGTACAAACAACTAACGAGCCCATTCACCTAAGGTTTAGCTTCATTTTGCCTAGGTTTGAGTTGCATTCTTTGTCTTTTGGTAACTCTAGCCTGTTTCAATATTTTAGGCTTTTAACCTATAGTGTAACACACCTCAAGAACTTGATAAAGATAACATTGATTTGTTCTCTTCGATAGGAAGAAAAATAAGAGAAAGAGACAGAATATTCTATAATATTCCAAATTAATTCGTTGCACTCTCCAACTGAGTACATATACTCCATAAAGACCCAACGGAGAGCTAAGTAGAGGCCCTAGACCTGTTAAGTCCAAACTAATAGCATACAAACTAAGTGAGGATTGAAGCAACTAGGCTTAACTAACACAACCCTAACTTATATAAAGTAATGCAATAAATTAAACTAAGCAAAAGACATTATCCATCAAGCCCGTAGAAGCCAATGAGCTCAACCCTCTAAATCTCTATTGCCCCAAACCAAAGCCCACAAAGACTTTGGTCCAGCCTTGTAGATGTGCTAAAGTGTGACAAATTCTCTCCCTTTGAAGTACATTGCCCACAAGATGTGGTTATGCTTCAATCATTCATTTGTAGTTAATACAAGCTTCTTGCCTTCAAATTTCTTGAGTTGACCAACAACATACACATCGATGGCAACTAGCCTATAGTAGACCTCAAGCCCTTCTTCTTCAGCGTCTCTAGGAATGGGAATGGGGAGTCCTCCACTATCATGGGAAAATTAATCAGTGTCTCTATAACGAAACCATTATGTACATATGCACCAATCATGATGTTCCATGGAAGCCGCCTCTTAGCGATATCAACAATTTTATCAAATATTTGTCTACTCTTTTTAAGTTCTAACGCCTTGGTGCATAATTTTTTAGCTTCCTTGTATTTTCTTAACTTTAACTTGCAAGTTACATTGTTCAAATTCTAGGCACCCCTCACTGCCTTGGCCTGTTTTTTCTCCTCCTCACTAAAGGAAGAATCATACTCGATATACTTCACAACCTTTTCATATCTCTTGGAAGCCTTGGCAAATTTACCAGCCTTGGGCAACACATTTCCTTTTTCCTTCTTTGCACCAGCAGCTTCAATTTCTTCTTGCATGTTCATACCCCATAATTTTTTCTCCTTGACAAAAGATACGAGCTCAACCTCATAGTAAATAATAAAGTTAGGAGGAACCACAATCAATACCTGTTGAGGCTGAGAAGAGCCCAATGCATATTCTGGTGCAACAGTCAACAAGGCTATTTCACCCCTCTTCATTG
The DNA here is from genome assembly GCF_001411555.2 of Juglans regia. Taxonomy (NCBI): domain Eukaryota; kingdom Viridiplantae; phylum Streptophyta; class Magnoliopsida; order Fagales; family Juglandaceae; genus Juglans; species Juglans regia. The sequence goes on along the minus strand of NC_049906.1, from coordinate 9,632,659 downwards.
TCATCACAGCTCTACCAAGCCCCTCAATAACTTGCTCATCATCTGTCTTGAACTCAAACAGCTCTACTCCATCATCATGAAGAACCCCGTTAAAATCCAAACCAAAACCAATGAGGTGAAATACATTATTCCAAAATTTGCTCACCAAATAATTTCCCTAAGTCATTTTCCCCTTCCTCTAACAAAGAGGAAATGAGTTGTAAGTTATGTTGATAGTAGAAAACAACATCTCTTGTCACCATTTAAGGAATATACTCTTGGCATCTTCCACGCTTCCACCTCTAAAGTACATGACTATCAAATAATTGTAACTTGAGATGCTTAATTTAATGTGGTTTTCAACAAAGATGTTCACAACCCAAATACCTAGTTTCAACGCCCCCAAGATGTCAACAAACTGAGAAAACACCCATCATAGACACCTCATCTGGTTTTGAGTCTTTAGAAACAATCATAACTTTGAATAGCTCAATTTCCATAGATGGTCATCCCTTTTGATCATAACCCGAAATCATAACTTTGAAGGAGGAGGGCAATCTAGTGACAAGCACACGAAATTCAGAGAGCCTAGATACTACACCACGTCCACTCCACGCATTACTTGACTACTATAACGATCTCTTGATTATGGATGCCCACGGCCACCATGTGCAAATTTCACTTATAGCCGATGTCCATTAAAATCATAGCCATCACGACCACAATGGCATCTTCAACATCTTGAGCTTCTTCAAACTCAACAAAATCATAACCTAAGGGCCTAGGTAGTACCTTCAAATCGATGTGGGCTCTGATTCCATACTTGTAAAACAAGTCCTCCACCGTTAACTCAACCATATATGCCTAGTCCTCATCAAAATAAACTCCACACTCAGTGGCAATTTCTCTTATTAGATCCAGTGTATTGTTATCACCCGCGATAATGAAATCATGACCAAAATTAACAAAATCCAGTATAGCAACCAAATCAATAGATCCTCCAAAACACTCAATTGTGGGACAAAACAAGATCAGGCAGTTGTATAGATATTGGCTGTAACGCTACAGCCCGATCTTGAGGTCATCGACGAGCTTGAAATCGAGCTCTAACCCGCAGGACTAGAGGGATTTGAAGTAAACAGAGTGAGAATAATTTAGTGCGAGATCATCGAGCAAGATGAGGACTCAGCAACTAGAGGGGCTCTGACGTAGCAAAAAGCACCAAGAAATGAAGTAAAGAATATATGCGTCGTCCAAACATAGATCGAGAGAAAAGTGAATAGTTTGTTTATTGTCAAAATCAATATCCCCCTTTTATTACAACCTTGCCCTTTTATAAAGTAATCAGCTAAAATATGAAAATGTAAATATTAAAGAAAATGAAAACCAATAGCTTGATAACATGTATAAAAAGTAAAATGAGATTGAGTCAAATATGGTGGATCTTGACATCTTAAAATCATGTAGCTAGTTGTAGAAATCTTCGTAAATCTTCTAGAGAATTCTTGATTTGTCTTACATCAATATTTCTCCTACTTTAAGACATAACCCGTCCTCAAGTTATTGCTTGGGTAAAGCGATTCATCAGCTGGGTGGTACTCAAATAGGTCTGATACATTAAAAGTCAAAGAAATGGACATGTCTTCAGGAAGTTCAACTACGTAAGCATTATCACTGATTTTCTTTACAATTCAGAAAGGCTCGTACTTCCTGTTCCTCAACTTATTGTAAGTTCATGCTGGAAAATAATTCTTGCGCAAATGGACCATCATTAAGTCACCTTCTTGAAAAATCTTGGCTCTTTGGTGCTTATCTGCTGCAGCTTTACACTTGTCATTAGCTTGCTCTAAGTTCCATTGAACATCATCATGAATTTGTTGGACTTTCTCTATCATGCTTTCTGCTAGAGAACTTAAGCTAAGGAGTTTGGGAAGAGGAACCAAATCTAAAGCATGCTTTGGAGGTTTGGTGTAGACAATCCCAAATGGTGCATTCCTAGTAGAACAGTTGCACATACTATTAAAAGCAAACTCTATCTGAGGAAGGTTTACATCCCACTACTTGGGTTTGTCACCGGAGACGCACCTGATCATGTCACCAAGTGTGCGATTGATGACCTCGTTTTGTCTATCGTTTTGGGGGTAGCAAATGTTGTTATACTTGAAGGAAATATCAAACTTTTTCCATAGAGTGATCCAAAAATGATTGAGGATTTTGACATCATGGTCCGAGGTTATTGACTTGGGAACACCATGCAGGCGAACAATTTCCTTGATAAGTGAGCAACATTTGAGACATCTAATGTCTTCTTGCATGGTATAAAATATGTCATTTTTTAAAACCTATCCATGACAACAAAAACAGAATCAATTCCTCGTTGAGTTCGTGGTAATCTGAATATAAAATCCATGCTCAAGTCTTCCCATATGTTCTCTAGCATTGGTAAATGTGTGTATAACCCTATGTTTTGAGCTTGTCCTTACTAACTTGACAAACTGGACACTTTCGTACAAATTTCCCAACATTGCGTCTTAGTTTAGGAAAAAAATATATCTAAGCCAATAAAAATATGGTTTTTTCATGCCCCACGTGACCATTCAATCCACTACCATGAAGGTCCCTCAGTAGTTGTTCCCATAGTAAAGTTTGGGGGATGCAAAGTTGGTTGCCACGAAATAGGTACCCATCTTGAATGTGGAAATATGAAGCAAGTTTTCGAGCTAAACACTTGCGACATATGTCTTGAAAATAAGCATCATCAATGTATAAATCTTTAGTTGCTCAAAACTAACAATCTCAGTTGCAGGGTCACGAGTAAAGCTACATGTCGACTAAAAGCGTCAGCCACCTTATTTTGTTGCCCTGACTTATGCTTGAGCACCATGGGGAACTTCTGCATGAACGCAATCCACCTAGTGTACATTTAGTTGGGACTTTTTTGGCTATTTATTAACTTCAGTGCTTGGTAGTCGCTGTACAATATAAATTCTCGTTGTATTAAGTTGGACTCCCAATGCTTCAAGGCTCATATAATTGCATAAAACTCTAACTCGTAGGCAGTCCACTTCTATCTTACTTCATTTAATTTCTCACTAAAAAATTCAACAGCTCACCCCTCTTGGGATAGGACAGCACCAATGCCTACTACCAAGGCATCACATTCCACTTCAAAGAGTTTCTCAAAACTAGGTAGAGCAAGTACAAGAGCTATGGATAACTTATCCTTAATCATTGCAAAGCTGATATCTTGATCTTCTCCCCAATAGATTAGCCATTTCTTCATGAATTTAGCGATCGGTGCAACTATGGTGCTGAGATTTTTATTGAGCCATCGATAGAAGGTGGCCAACCCATGAAAACTCTAGACTTGGTTTATGGTGGTAGGTTTGGGCCACTTATGGATTGCACACACTTTTTCATCATCCACATGAACACCTTCAGGACCCACAATGAATCCAAGAAATAATAGGCGATCAATGAGAAAAATGCATTTCTTGAAGTTGATATACAACTTCTTGACCTGTAGAACTATTAGAACCTCTCGTAACTTTTCCATGTGCTCTTGTTCATTTTGGCTACAAATTAAAATATCATCAAAATATACGACAACAAATTTTCCAATAAAAGCCTTTAAAACCTGGTGCATTACACGTTTAAAAGTACTCTGCGCATTAGAGAGGCCGAACGACATCACCAACCATTCATATAATTCTTCCTTTGTTTTGAATGCCATTTTTCACTCATCTTCCAGCCTAATTCGAAATTGGTGGTATCCACTGTGCAAGTCTATTTTAGAAAAAATTTTAGAGTCTGCAAGCATATCTAGCATGTCATTTAGTAGTGAAATAGGAAACTGATATTTTATCGTTATCTTGTTGATAGCACGGTTGTCTATGCACATCCTCTAGCTTTTGTCGTTCTTTGGTGTTAATAATGCAGGCACGGCGCAGGGACTCATACTCTCCCAGATCAACCCTTTGTGAATTAAGTCTTTCACTTGGTCTTGCAAGATTCGATAGTCAAGACTCATGCAATAATGGGGCAAGTTTCGAAGACTTGCTCTGGGGACCAAATCGATGTGGTTTTGAATATCCCACATGGGTGGTAGTCCTTCCGATAATTCTTGTGGTGCAAGATTTAAGAAGTCATCTAATAGCTTCGACACTTGATTTGGGATCTCAAAATTTTGGTGAGTCTTTTCTCCTTTAACAACAAATGTCATCAATTTCCCAACTCCTCTCATGTCTTCTAAAAATTGGGATTCAGGTACTACAAGGAAGGAGTCCTTCTTCTCCACTATGGTGTTGGGACGTGTCTTGTCACTCATGGGTACTAATACTATCTTTCGCCCATGCCACCAAAACATGTAGATATTGTCACGCCCTTTGTATGTGGCATCTTTGTAATATTGCCATGGCCTAAACAATAATAGGTGGCATGTGTCCATATCTACTACATCATAGACTACTTCATCCTTGTAAAACTTGCCAATGGAGAAAGAGATGCAGCAAAGTGTGGTTACTTGTGTCTCGGCACCTTTTTTTATCCAGCCAATCTTGTAAGGGTGAGGGTGCTTCTTTGTTTTCAATTGCAAGGTGAATACTAGGGCCTTTGAAACTATATTCCCACAACTCCCACTATCGATGATCAAGTTGCATACCTTTTGATTAATGGTGCAACGAATCTTGAAGATATTGTGCCTCTGTATTTTTTCCTCTTGCTTTGGTGCGAGTAGTAATCGTTGGATTACACAGTTGACAAGTTCCCCTTCATCTCCTTCCACGAACTCACCCTTGTCATCATCATCACTTTCATCTTCACTTAGCTCTACCCCTTCATCATTTGTATCCACGATATTAATAGCTCAACAGTTGGGGCATTCATTTGAACGATCTCTGACCTGGTTGCACCAAAAACATTTACTTTATGTGGGTTTGGCGTATGGGTTGTTGCTGCTCCTTTTATTTTGGGTTAGAGTGGGTGTGGGCTTTGGGTTTTGAGTATTGACACTCAACTTTTGTGCTCAGCTGGTGGATGGCTACTGTTGGTGTGGTGGTACTTGGTTTCAATGGTTTTGAAATTTTGTGCACTGGTTGGTGGATGGGCTAGCTAGTTGCATTTCGATTTTCATAGCCAAACTAACTGGTTCTGCTAATGCTCATACAATGTGCAACGTAACCTGATATTGGATAGCAAGCCGAAGGCCTCCAATGAATCTTGCAACTCGTTGCCCCTCGGTCTCCAACAAATAGTTCCGTGAGTTCAGGCAATAAAATTCCTCTGTATAATCAGTGACAATGGGATTTCCTTGTCAGCAATTATTATATTGCTGATATAAGATCTATTCATAATCTGGTGGTAAAAATCTAGCCCTCATCAAGCGCTTCATCTTTGGTCATGCTCAACCCGTTTGTTTGCTTTGTCGTCTCCAATTATTCTGCATTTGTGCCCACCATGCTAAAACACCGCCTCTCAATTTATATGCTACCAGTTTAACTTGTTATGCTTTCAGTATCTATATGTAGTCGAGAAAATTCTCTACGTCAAAAAGCCAGTCGAGGAAGCTTTCGACATAAAGGTGATCGTTAAAGTAAGGCAAGTCAATTTTTATGCAATAGTTGTTGGTGCTCTATGGACCTCTTTTATTATCGTTGCCTCCCCCCACATATCCTTCGAGTTCCTTATCACTAGAAGAATCAACTTGTTCATGTCGTTCACATCGTGGCAAAAACCCACGATCTTGGCCAAGTCAATCGTCATGGTTACTGGAGCATTCAACACGTAGGCCTTTGATGGTTTGTTGTATCTCCTTGAGGATACGTTCAATACTTTCAAACCTTTGTTGGGACTGTTGTTATTGTGTATGAATAGTTGTCCATAGGGCTTGCACTCCACATCCTTCATCGCTAGACTGGTTGCTTTCATTATTGTCTCTTGCCACCATCAAATCAGGCGAGACTAGGCTCATAATACCAATTGGCGTAGCAAAAAGTGCAAAGAAATGAAGTACAGAAAATCTACGTCTTCCAAACATGAATCGAGAGAAAAGTGAACAATTTCTTTATCTCCAAAATCAATATTCCCTTTTATTACAACCTTGACCTTTTATAAAGTAATCAATTATGAGAAAAAAATGGAAATATTAAATAAAATGAAAACCAATAGCTTGATAACAGGCGTAAAAAGTGAAATGAGATCGAGTCAAATATGGTGGATCTTAATGTCTTGAAATCGTGTAGCCAGTTGTAGAAATCTTCGTAAATCTTCTAGAGAATTTTTTACTTGTCCTACATCAGACTCTCAGGAGGGAAAGGGGTGCATAAAAATGGGAGGAAAGGATCGGGATGTCTGGGTGGTACTGGTTTACAGCCATTAGCTGCTCAATCTTAAATTGTTGCACCATAGCTAGGGTACGACCATCCTCGAGCTACTTTCTAGTGAAGATAAGGCCCTATTGGTTGGGTGGGATGATGTCAACCATGCGCGAGAGATCGGCGTTGAGAGCAAAGTGGAAAGAGCTGGCATGGTGGTTAAGGGCGGCATCGCAAAACTCAATGAGGCTACAAGAATGAAGACAAGGTGGGAGGATTCCAAGTGCTGCTGCAATGCCTTTAGGCAGCTGTAAAGGTCGTCCTTGTTGGAGGTCTAGTCCATCAAGATGCCATAAAGGTCTGATTTGGTGGAAAGGAATGAAGGCAATGGCTCAGACGAAAGCTTTGGGTCAATTACCATAGCAGGGGCTTCCATTACCAGACGCAATTTGGGTTTCTTTTGTTGTAGTCTTGGTGCATGAAATATGAATAGAGAGAGAGAGAGAGAGAGAGAGAGAGAGAGAGAGAGAGAGAGAGAGAGAGAGAGAGAGATTGGACCTTGAGGGAGGAGGGTTGGTTGCGGGATAAATCTACAAGAGGCCATCGAAGGCGATGAATATGATAAGCCTTTTGCCTAGCTCAAGTTTGTGCAATGGTGTGCCAGAATATAAAACTTCCATGGTCAAACTCCCTCAACCTAAACCATGAAACTTGAGTATTTTGACAAAAATCAGCATATGACCATCTCATGTTTATTGCCACATGCTCACGCATGAGTATGTGATGCCGCGATCCATCCCGAACGCCGGGTCTCCTCCTTTTCCAGCCATGGCGTGATTTTTATTAAGTGCGTCCATTGAAGGAGAAATAAGGTCTAAAAATGAAGAAAATAATTTCGAATTTCAGAAAACATGGGAAGAGGAATCTCGTCGAGATCACCCTCTATGGATTGTTCTTCCTCTTCTTGCAATGCACGAAGATGTTACTCAAGATGGTTAAACTTTTCTTCAAAATCCTTCCTGCCATCAATTACACGTTGCTAGAGAATTTTGAGATTTTCTTGTATTTGTTCTACCAATTCTCTGATTTTGTTGAAGGATACAAGAATTTCTTCCATGATAGCATAGAGACCATTGTTTCTCTTATACCAATTTGTAACACAACTCAGGAACTTAATGTAGACAACACTGATTTGCTCTTTTCGAGGAGAGCTCCTCCAGGAAAATGAGAGAACTACATAAAAAGGTTATATCATGTACTCAACTGAAGAGTGTAATGAATTAATTTAATAAAAAAAATTAATTCATTACACTCTTCAGCTGAGTACATATACTCTCATGAAGACCCTATAGAAAGCTAAGTAGAGGCAATGGGCCTTTTAAATCCAAACTAACAGTAAACAAACTTGAATGTGGATATAAGCAAATGGGCTTAAGTAACACAACCCTAGCCTACATAAAGAAATACAATAAAACTATGCGAAAGACATTATCCATCCAAGCCTATAGAAGCCACTTAGCCCGACCCTCTAAATCTTTATTGCCCCAAACCAAAGCCCACAAAGACTACGGTCCAGCCTTATAGATGTACTAAAGTGTGACAAATAGCAATGTTATTTTACATAATTTCTTATATTTTATCACTTTTTAACTTCAAACTTTAATTCAATTTTATTTATTTTGAAAACCAATTTGAATAGGAAAACGTTGAGGATAAGAAAGAAAGAAAGAAAAAAAAATCAAGTCATGATGGTTATCTACCTACCAAGACAACCTCACCCAATGTTACAAAAATTTGTTGACAGAAAGAACTATACCATCACCACCCATGTCCTCTTTTCTTCTACCTATTTCCTTTCTTTCCCTGAATTCGGTGGAGCTTCATGATTGTTCTCAGTGGTAATACATGCTGCAGCTCACAATCCTAAGCTAATTGTCTGCCAAATTAATGTTAGAAAAAATCTTATCTAGTCAAGAACTAACAACACCAGAAACCCACGATACAACCAAGGGAACAATTGGATGTGAATTTCTATATGAATCAATATACTTGTCCTTGAAATTAAGTTTGGGCTTCTCTGCCTGCATTTTGATAGTTAAAACCAATAATATTAGACTGGAGTGAATCAATCAGGAAGACAACACAATGTAAGTGAGCAAACACTGCAATTTAAGGAAGAGGTTTACTTACATATTTCAACCAGCATTCCTGATGTTTGTGTTCATAGATATCTGGAGAATGGCACCCAATCTCAGACGGGCAATAAACCCATATATTACATCCCTTTTCACCGGGCTTGGCAAGTTTAGCACGATCCAAGCAAACCTGACAGCAATCAGCTACACTTTCTTTATGGTGTGTAAGGCCCCATCTAACAGCTGCACCATTATAATCTGTATGAAGTTCAACATGGCATTCAGGTGGAATGGGCCTACCGGGTAAAATTTGGTCCTCTGGAGAAAAGAAAATATACCTCGGTGAATGATACTATACATCTCTATCAAACCAAAATCACATACAATGCATTTTAGATATATGGTAAACAAGAGGCATGTAATTTTCAGCTTCCTAAAAGGAAAAATAAAACTTCGGTTTTCTTGGGGTTTAATCACACCTTGATTTCTTCAAACTAGAGGAAACTAACAAAGTATATTAACCCTAACATAATGAAAGCTGCAAATTTTAACAGATTACAAAAGTGACCATTTGTATTTTAACACAATGCTTATTATTCTTATCAAAACGATGCATATTATGGTCTGGGTGGATTGTGATAGTCCTCATAGTTATAGTAATAAAATCACAGTGTATATATTTCAAGAGTAATGCTAGATACGGTCATTGAGTACGCAAGTGTCGTGCAGTTGTTTTGAAAAAGAGTGGGGTCCACTATTAAAAAATTAATTTTTTTTCATGTGTGGTCCCGTACTTATTCACTTTTTTCAAAATGATTGTGCAGTGATTGCGAGGCACTTGCACACTCACGACTGCAACTATCATTTCTCATATTTCAATGCCATATGTCAGCCAATCACGATGATGGACGCGATCAAGCCTGCTGGTGTCAAGACAAAGGTGATAAAGATGATAGCAATAACATAGGTGCTTGGTAGAAAGGAAGAGGTAAGTAATATTGGTAAGAATGAACTGACTAGGCTCAAGGGTTAGAACAGCCAAGATTGGTAAAACTAGTAAAACATTGGATAATCGCTTTACTAAAAGAGTCTGAAACTACAAGATATTGAATGTTTTAAAGAACATACCGCCACATCTTAAACATAGCTGACTAAATGTTTTAGAATATTATCAACCAGTGCCACAATGAAAACAATTTCTTCACTACCATGAAGTTAGAGTGCACCCACCTTGCTGCTCAGTAACGTTGGCACCAGCATCCAAGCTTTTCAATCTCTCCAAAATCTCATCGGTTATCTTTTGTTTCAATGGCTGTGGCAATTCAACCACAACCTCTCCTCTAGAAAGCCCCTCCTTTAGTTCCTTCACCTTTTGGCCACAACAATGAATTTCAGGGAAAACCAGGAAAGCAGCAATAGCTCAAACCACACCAATACCTCGCATTCCAATCAAATAGATGCATCCAGCTAAAGGGATCTTACCAATTTAACAATCTTCAATGGTTCGGACGCTCTCCAAATCCGAATCGATTCTTTCATCTTCCTAATCTGATCCGACGTATAATTAACAACTGAAAAATAGAATTAAAAAAAAAAATTAGAACTTTGGAACTAGGTTTTCTCAAAATTTCCAAAACATCAAGTGGGTAAAGCCAAAATGAGAAGAATTGTTTGTAGCTCAAGCGAATTGAAGTGAAAATAGAGACTTACTGTTTCTGGAGATGTTACCAGTGTAGATGTAAAGAGAAGAATAAAGAAAGCGAAGAATTTAGAGAGCTACTACAGTGTTTATAAAGCAAACAAGCAAAGTGGTTTTCCTGTGCGAACATCCGCACCTCAGTCTCCCTTGCGCCATGTCCCTCTCTCTCTCTCTCTCCCTCCTCGTTCTTCAGCCTCATTCCACCATCTCTTTCCTTCCCTCTCTCTTTCTCTTTAAAATCTCTCTGCACTAAGATCCATATTTATCCTCTACTGGGTATATGATATATCGATAGACTCTGGATCGCACGAATCTCTCAAAAACTTGCTTTCTTTGATTGATAACTCGCCTTTAGCTTGCTACAAAGATCAGTGAAAATGTAGGTGTTTTGCTTTGCTTTTTAGATCTATTGTGGTGATGCTAAAATCTTGTATGCTAATCTAACGCTTAAACCATTGAAATTGCATGCACATTTTAGCAGAGCCGGTTGATGCATCGGTTTGAGTCTTTGACGGAGTTTTCCATACATACATAATACGTTTTTTTTCTTGGCTCATACATTATACATTCAGCTTATTTTTATTTTCATCTTGTCTCATCTCATCTAATCATTACAATTTTTTTAAATTTTTACATAAAATAAAATAAACAATTCAACTTTTTCAAATCTCAAAATAAAAAATATTAAAAAAATATTATAACAATATTTTATTTTATTTTTAACTTTTATCTCAACTCATTTCCTCTGTAAAAACAAACGAGACAGTTGAAAGTACTATATATATATATATATAACACAGATAAGTAATAAGCATAGCTTGACCTTTTTTTACCTCACTTTTTCCTCACAATCAAATAGGCAAGAGTTTTTTTCAAGTCATTGTTTTTCAATTTTCTAGTTTTAGAATAATTCTTGAGTTGATACGGTATTAAAGTGTATAAAATTTATTTATTTATTTAAAAAAATAAGATCCATCATAAAAAAAAAAAAAAAAAAAATCCTAGATTATATGATATGGCTAAAAATAATCGTGTTAGATTTTGGTTAAAATCCTAGACAATGCGACAGGACTAAAATTCACATAAAAAAACACAAACAATTAATTTTTTAAATTATAAAAAAATTGAAAAAAATGAAGCGAAAAAGATAAATTCTGAAAATTGAAAAATAATCTCTCCCTTTCATTTTAAATCAATGTAAATCTTATTATTTTATTTTTTCATTCTTAAAATTTTGTATTTGATTGAGTTTTATGATTAATTCATTTAGGCTCTATTTGGAATGTAGATTTCAGTCTAATTTTAAGTTGAGTCTAATATCTAAATGCCCAACTCTTAAATTACTAAACTTATCTCAACTCAAAAACTCTTTACACGTGAGGCCCACAACTTTTTTCAACTCAACACCTCTTTACACACGAGACTCGTAATATTTTTTAATTTTCCATAAATATTTCTAAATTTATCTTAACTGATGGGCACCAAGATGAACCTAATCTTAAAAATCATTTACAAGTTTCAGATAGATCAATTACAAGATCAAGAGTCAAGAAGATCAAGGAGGCAATGCAATGATTGACACAATCCACTTGAGAAGAAGCTAGCAAGACTCCAACACTCATGATGGACTTGAAGGAGGAAGATCCAATTTTGATTCATTTTATAAGCTATGGAAGAGGGCAACAACATGACTTAAAGGCTTTGGGCCCTTGAAGACTTTCAATTTATTTAATTCATTTAAATGACTTATTTTATTAGTTTAGAATTATTGGGTTTAATTATGAGAATGACTTAAGGGGGGCCTAGTCAAGGGCATGTTGGAAAATTTATTATTTTTGTTAAACTAGGGTTTCAAGAAGTTCTGTAGCAAACTAGGTTTTCAGAAGTATTATAGTCGAATTACTGTAGCTGCGGCACTATTCACTCAGGGGTATTTTTGAAAGATGAGACATTATTTTGGCTAGGGTTTTACTTAAGTTTTGGTTTAAATACTCGTTGTAACCTCATTTTAATTAGTTTATGAAATTTGATGAATTTATTCATTGTGAGTTGAGTTTTACTTCTCTTGTTATTGATTGAACTTTTGAACTTATTAAAGGTAAATCACAACCTTTGTAGCGTTCTTTCTTGTAATTTAAGTTCTTGAAACGAGTTCTCATCGGGTCTTAATTTTTTATCTGTTGACTTGATTTTGACTTTTTTGAAGAGTTTTTAAATTGATTGTGGGTTCAAAGGATTGCATTTCCACGGGTTCATATCATTAACATTCAAACAGATCTAATTTATTTTAAGTGGATCTTACAAAACCTATTTAATTATCTCAACTTACTATTATTTATAAAAATTTAATTCATTTTAACTCAACTCAATAACTAAACGGGAGTAGGACGACCTTTGAAATGGTGAAGCTCGCTCTCATAGCTCTCCTATTCGGAATTGGGTGTTCGAAGTTTAACGGGCCAACATAATAGTGGATCACTGAAATGTGGACCTAACCCAACGCGAGTCTTCTACCCGCTGTTCGACCCGAGTGGCAAAACCGCGGGAAAATCCACTAGGGCACAAATAAAGCCATGAGCTCATTGGTGAGCAATTCCAGCTTTACGTTTTCCTTCTTCTGAATTTCCTGTTGCGGCTCTTAGCGTTTCAATAATCCGGTTCAGTTTGAAAAATTTTGTCAATGGAGATAAACAACGGCGTGGAAGATGAGGAGTTGGAGGAGGAGGAGTTCGGATTCTCGAGAAACTATTTCCTCGCAAAAGAATTGGGCGGCTCGGGGAAGAAATCAACGCGAAAGCTCTCAGACATTGGTCTCGTTGACGAACAGGTGCTTGCCTAAATTCCTGTTTGACATCTAGGTTCATAATCTTACAAAACAAAAGTACATTTGTAAAGAAAAAACATCATGTGTAGGAGCTGAGAGCAGCGGCATCTAATATTGAACCCAAGCATGAGAAAGAGATTGTGGCTTTGATGAACAGCTACAAGAGTTTGTACCCCAAATGGGTTTTCGAGTTAAGGTATGGTAATTAAGCAATTGAATACTTGCTCTTATTTAATAAGTTACGGTATAGACAAGTGTTTTTTATATGCGGTGCAAACTCGAGTGTGTATATGCGAACTGAAAGCACTTCACTTATGAAAGGGAATGTCAATTTTAAGACAAGCTTTGTTACATGTTTTTGTGTTTCATTCTTTTATGTGTACTATCCGATTTGGTATTTGGTTGGTATTTAAGATTTTAATTGTTGTGAAAACATTTTTGCTGTCATTTTTTGGTTAATAAAGAGTGATTAATATATATGAATCTCCAAGGGTTCTAATATTGTTGTCTCGGTTGTTGGCATCTTGCTTCTGTTGTTTCTTCCCTAGTTAGTAGTGTTTTGTTGGGAAAGTTTTTGCTGACTCGTACTTAGTTGTTATTAGAAATATCTGTGTGTTTTTAGCTGTTCTTTTTAATGTATCAGGTGTGGTTTTGGGCTTCTAATGTATGGATTTGGATCTAAAAAATCCTTGATTGAAGATTTTGCATCAACAGCATTGACCGAGTATTCTGTAGTAGTAATCAATGGCTACCTTCAGACAATTAATGTAAAACAGGTATCATCTGCTCAGATAAACTCCAAAGCGATACATGCTTATTTTACTGGTTGTTCTTTGTACCACTGTATCTATTGACCAACGAAAACTTATTGAAAGTTGTTTTGGCTACTGTTGCACGGGGAACACAATTTACACAATAAAAAATTAGGAAGCTAGAAACTTTATATTGACCTATTTGGTCCCCCTCCCCCCAAGTGCTCCATTACCAACCCCTGCTGTTTTAATATAGGTTGTGATATCCTTGGCTGAAGTTCTAGCGGATCAATTGAGAACCAAAAGAGCAAATACTTCTGGAAACTTGTCTAAACAGCCATTTAATTCTCGATCCATGGATGATCTTCTAGCATTTCTGAATGGCTCACAAACACAGGACAAGGATTGTTTCATATGTATTGTTGTCCACAACATTGATGGGCCTGGGTTAAGAGACCCTGAAACTCAACAGTATCTTTCACAAATAGCTGCATGTTCCTGTATTCGTATCATTGCTTCAATCGACCATGTGAATTCAGCTCTTCGTAAGTAATCTTGTCACAGGGGAAATAAGTAGATAGCACTGAATTTGTTAAGTTTGTCCGATTATTTGATATAGGATAAATTAGTTGACACTGGGCATTTTATTACTCATCCATTGTGCTTTCGTGTTGTTAACTACTTCCATCAATTTTTCTATTAATTCTATCAGTGTGGTATAGGCTGAAGCTTTCTATTATTTTAAGATTAAATGTGTTTTTGCGATTGAAACTTTTCTTGCTTTGAAGTATTTTATATGTATTTTATGATCTTATTCTTCAAATGTTTGAATTTCTTTCATTGCAAGAGGGAAGGTTGCTGGTTTTTTAGTTGCTTTGTGATTCTGATTAAGGCAGGCACTGAATTCATTCCCTCATGTCCGGTGGTAGCCACCAATAGGTGTACTTGTGTATTTGTGATCCTTCCCTAAAAATGGAGAACCGAATCTTTATGCAACTCTTCAGCACTGTAGATTGGTGTGCTTACATCTTCGTAACAAACTGTGCATGAAAGGAATACTGATTTGTAGCCTCACATAGATAAAATTATGCCAAACGCTATTTTTTCTTTGAGCCTAATTGCACCTATTACTGATGTGGGTGACAGTGTGGGACAAGAAGATGGTTCACACTCAGTTTAACTGGTGCTGGTATCATGTTCCTACCTTTGCCCCATACAGGGTTGAAGGAATGTTCTTTCCTATGATTCTCGCACATGGCAGTACCGCTCAAACTGCCAAAACAGCTGCCATAGTTTTACAGAGTTTGACGCCCAATGCCCAGAGTGTTTTCAGAGTACTTGCAGAACACCAACTGTCTCATCCTGATGAAGAAGGCAAGTTGCTCTCAGTATTTCAAGGAATTATGCTCTGGATTTTAGTTTCTTTGTCATCAGTCTAGTTTTCCCTTTTCAGGTATGCCTATCAACGATTTATACACAAACTGTCGGGAGCGCTTCCTCGTCAGTAGCCAGGTTACACTGAACTCCCATCTGACAGAATTCAAAGATCATGAGCTGGTCAAGACCAGAAGGCATTCGGATGGCCAGGATTGCTTGTACATTCCTCTCACAGCTGAGGCACTTGTAAAACTATTAGCTGAGATTAGTCAATAAGATATTTGGTTGTCTATACAAAGTAAACTAGCCCAACTTCCAACTTTTGTGGTCCATGCCACTAAGTTTTTAGGCTGCTGAGCCAAACATGTGCATGCTCATGCCTATCAATACATGCTTGTGCGTAATTTTCCCGCATTTTCTTGGATATTCTCGATGATAAACTTTTGGATGGGAAAGGAAAAGTCTGATTCTTTTTGTTGCGGCGCACTGTTAGTACAGTTTTTTCTTGCTTGCTTGAGCAAGCTGCCCATCATTCCGTCATCCATCTTGAGAGTTTGTTACGTTACGTCAATTATCAGACCAAGCTCGCCATGCCGTGTCGCCATTGGATTAACGTCTAATGCTCCATGAAAACGACAACAATGATAGAGCCAATTCATTTGGTAAACCCAAATTAAGTTATCCTGTCGATTTTAAAATAAATAATTTTCTATAAATACAGGAGTTTTTCTTTCTAAGAATGCAATATTGGATAGGAGTTAGACCGATAATATGGAAAATTATGTCTTCTTGTTTGAAATCTTATGTTTCTTTTTTCAGTCGTGTGCACGTACGTATGCATATTGTTTGTAGGGAAATATGTTTTGAAGTAATGTTAAAAATAAGAAATAGGAGAGAAAAAAAAAAATACTTTAGTCACAAATGAATTACACAAAAATAAATCTACAAATTAATGTGACTTGATGTGATACGTCAGAATGTAAAGTCACTTTTATTTTAAAATAGATCTAACAGATTTCATAAAAACACATCAGTTTATAAGTTTACTTTATATAATTTTTTTTATACATATAGCCGTTCTAAAGAAAAAAAAAAGAGTAATTCTACATACAACCGTGAAGTGCGTAAACGCCGCGTAACCGCTTTGAAAAAGAGTGGAGTCTACTATTAAAAAATTAATTTTTTTAATGTGGGTCTCATGTTTTATTCACTTTTTTCAAAACGATTACGCGGCGGTTGCACAATTCACGATTGTAAATATATTTTCTCAAAAAAAAAAAACCTGGCCTGAAGTCATACATATTAAATTCGAGTTATGGATCTGATGCTGAAAAAGTTAATATGATCAATCATAATTTTTTGTTTATGTATTTTTGGGTGAAAACAGTAAACATATTGTTTAATAAAAGAATGTTACAAGGAAATAATTAAATAAGGTGAGTTTGGATGTTGAAGTGAGTTGAGTTGAGTTGAGTTGAGATGATAAAATATTATTAGAATATTATTTTTTAATATTATTATTATTTTGAGATTTGAAAAAGTTGAATTATTTATTATATTTTATGTTGAGATTTGAAAAAATTGTAATGATGAGTTGAGATGAGTTGAGATGAATTTATGTTCCAAACGCACCCTACCCTTTTTTCCAAATTTTATAGGTGGGTTTGATAACTTTGATTTTTTTTAAAAAAAATCTAGATATAAATTTTACACTCTACGTACTATTTAAAAAAAAATTTAAAAATAACCTAAATAGTTAGGAGTTAAGTATAGAGTTTTTTTTTTTTTTTTCTTTTTTGGTTTGCTTAAAAAAAAAAAAAAAAAACTCCTAGAGCTCCACGCACCCACGCAACCAATGAAACCCCACTTTCTTAACCTCCCCTCCCCACCCTGCATCCCCTTTGTCCATACCGCCACCGGTCTATACTTCGCAATGTGTTTATGTTTCTTTCTTCCAATACTCCAAAATAGTTCAATTTACTATCTTTCTGTGTTCAAAACTCTACACACGTTCCTCTAAACTCACCGACTGCCGTTCCTTCAAAAGTTTGGAGAAGTGTAGCCAAATGACTAGCACATGTGGCTCACCCGTCGCCGCACTGAAGTGTCTTTTTTTTACACGTGCAGCTCCAAAAGGATGAGCAGGACGAGATTTTCCATATCCTATCAAAATAAGACAATCTCCAATGCGCATGGTCCACAAACGCCGACTGGGGTGGGCGGCAGCGGACTGTCAGTAACATCCTATTTGTTCATTTTGTTTTTGAAAAAATCAACTCAACACAGCAAGATGCAGCACACCTCCTCCATCACGGCTTCTGTTCATGGCATCGTAGTCAACAAGTTGGACTACAGAAAAACAAAAATGGCAGCTTCCTCGTAGTGGAACTGGGCAAGGATCGTTTGATCTCTCTCTCTCTCTCTCTCTCTCTCTCTCTCTCTCTCTCTCTCTCTCTCTCTATATATATATATATATAATATGAGAACGTATTGGGAAAAAATGTGGAATTTACAGCAAACTCATCCCTCGTTTAAGCAAAATCATGTAAATACACAGTTGGTAACACAATTTAACAATATTTGACTTGTATGACACCAAACATTAGGGCTGGGGGTCGGGTATTTGTACCCCGCTCACTCGGCCCCTGCCTGGGGCGGGCGGAAGGACGGATGCTTGCCTTAAGGAGATGTTGGGAGCCAAGTCTGGGTCGCGACTTGCCCAGGATTTCACCCGACCAACCGGCCTAATATATATGTGTATTTAAAAAATAATTTTGTAACGAAACAATGTCGTTTTATTACAAGGGTTTAATAAAATCCAATTCCCTCCCCCTTGTCTCGACTCTCTCTCTCTCTCTCTCGCCACAACTCACACCGTCGTCAAAACCCTTTTCTCTCCATCTCACCTTGTAGTCGTAAGTGTATCTTGAACTTGAAACCCTAAGTTCTTCGAAATTCTAAAATCCATTTATTTTATTTTTTGTAATAGAGGATTGGATTGTTTCAATGAAAAATGGGGTTGTATTTTGAATGCTATGGAATTAAATTTTTGGGTGTTTGAACATATTGTTTTGTGAAAATTTTAAGGGCTTAATCCGAACTTTTAAACGAATTTGGCGATTCAGATTGAATCCCTAAATAATTTTGGGGTATCGAATCTGAGACCCTAAATAATCTAAGGGTTCAATCCAAACCCCAAACCTAATTTATTTTGGGGTTTCAAAATTGAAACCCTATATTGTTTTGGAGTATCGAATTAATTGAGACCAATTTAGATTGAAACCCCAATCTAGATTGTGTGATTTTTGTATTATTTTAATTTTTGTGTGCATCAAGTCTAAACATTAGCATTAGTCTACCTCCCAAACACCTACCCCTACCCCTACCTCTACCTCCCACCCCTACTCCTACACCTACCCCTATACCTACACTTACACCCATGGATCAACCAAAGAAAAAATTTTATCGTGTAGGAACATTTTGCCAAGTTAGAGAGTAGTGACCCCAATGACCCATAAGGAAATTGTAATCATTGTGGTGTTGTTTATGGATGTTACTATAAACAACATGGTACATTCCAATTGAAAAATCATTAAGAATAACAGTGCAAGAAGAGTACGATAAGACGTTCATTACTTGAAAAGAGTCCATCTAGATTGGAGATTGGATTTAAGAAGATGGCGGATGAGAATAATGAGAGTAGTACATTGAAGGTATTTGTAAATTTGACCCAGAGAGTTGTAGGACAAGTTTAGCTCATACGACTATAATAAATAAGCTACCATTTCGATTTGTGCAGGGTCAAGGACTCCAAGCCTATTTTAAGAATTTGGAACCTAGGTTTAACATTCTTTCTCGCCACACGGTTGTGAAGGATATTCTTAAATTATACAGTCTGGAGAAAGATTTTTAAAAAAAAATTATTGAATAGTCAAAGAGTTTGCCTCACTACTAATATATGGACATCGGTCCAAAACAGAACTACATATGTTCGACAACTCATTTTGTAGATAGTGATTGGAGGTTACACAAAAATATTCTTAAATTTTGTTTAATCATCAATCACAAAGGTGATACCATTGGAAAGACAGTGGAGTCTGGAATATTAGATCGCAATCACATAATCCACATTTAGTACTTAAGAGGCAGATATTTGATCAATTTCTAAGTTCATTGTCTCCTAGCAATGCAGATGGTTTGATTTGCATTCAGAATTGGATCAAATGGAAACCAATTCGGGTTTAGGAGATGGTAAACTCTGTGGAGAGCTATAAGGAGGATGTTGATTACTCTGGAAGCGGTAATCAATCTTAATTCACTACTTTACTTTTGTTTAGAATAGATTGTGTTTAGTTTATTGACAAACTTAATTTCAAATTTAATTGTTGTAGGGACAACTTCAGAGAAATAGGCTTAATCTCAATCTACATCGGCTGCAATTTGACTTTAATACATAATTGGTTTGTTAACTTTGTTAATTAATTATTTGTAGTTTGTATATATGTTATTGTTTTTTTCTATTTGACGTTCTTTTCTTTTTGAGACACCCTATGATTCATATCATCATTTTTTTTTCTCAAGTTTTATATTGTCACTTGGAGTTAGCAAATGTTTGCTAGTTGCTACATGATGTTGTTACCTTTATTTCTTTATTATTATTATTATTATTATTGTATTTCAATTGTTGTAATTTATTCATTCAAGTTATTTGATAATTTATAATATTTTTAGATAAATTTTTAGTAGTTTTAAATTAGTGTATAATAGTTTATACTACTTGTATTAGGTTAGAAAAATTAGTTAGCAACTTTATTAAGTTTATTTATATTTAGTGATAACATTAAATTTTTTATTTTATACATTTTATTTCAATTGAAGTGAAAACACGTTTTTGGCCCAAAATTGAAGTGAAAAAAAGGTTTTGAACCAAAATTAGCTCAAAAAAGGGATTATGGGCCAAAAAAAAAAAAAAACCCATAAACAAATTAAGGGCCCATTGAGACCCATGGGTGGGCCCCCAGATGCCGATCCGCCCCTGTTATTTGGGCGAGGGCACCCGCCCAAGCATGATGGGGCCAGGGCGTGGGCGCTGAACTCACTCCCAACTAAGGGTGGCAAACCGTGTTTTCAAATCATATTTGTGTCGTGTCAAATTATGAATATTCGATTATATAGATCAATCCGAACTCGACCTGTTAAGCTAAACGTATCTAAATCTTAACCCAACACATTTCGATAACGGGTGATGTCGTTTTACCCGTTTTAACCCATTTAATAATAATTAGAAATAAGTCAACAAGACATGACTCATTTAAACCTGTTTTATGTAAATTGGCTGAACTAACACACATAACTCATTTAACTTTATTAACATAATTTCACATAAAAGTTAAAATCTATATTGATTAGTAGTTAAAATATCAATAAAAAAAATAAGACTACCTACTAACAAAAAATATCAATATTTTTTAAGTTTTAATATATAATAAATCTAATATTACAAACTCTACAATAACAAATAATAACATTGGTCTAAAATTACAATTCCAATAATAAAAATATAAGCATACTGAAAATATCAATATTACAACTTAACAATAATAAAATTATATTTTTGAAATAAAATCTAAAATATTTGATTTCGGATTAAATGGATTGATCTTTTATTGACTTATTTATAAATCGTATCTTAATGTGTCAATCCGTCGTGAGCCGAACCTATTATATCAAGTTCAAACCCTTTAATTTTGTGTCATGTATATTACCACCCATACCCCCAGCCCATGCAGGGCCCTACTACCCGCCTGCTAGGGACGGGAGCACCCCTACCGAAGTGCATCGACTCGCGGCGGTGGATACGGTCTAACACGGCGTGAACATAAGGGTAGCTCAGTAATTGCAAGTTTGATTGGGAAATCTCTTGAATATTGTGGCAAATTTTAATTGGTGGAACTTGGCGACTGCAGGAAAAATTACAACCTATGCGACAGCGGCGAACCTGGACCCAGCTTGATCACTTGTCACTACCTTACGAAAAAGCTGCGTAGTTTTTTGTTATTACAGAAAAAATAAAAACAAAATCAAAGCTCACGACTCACATAATCACATATATATCTACTCTGCCCAATCTCGCTCTCGCGCGCGCGCTCTCTCTCTCTCTCTCTCCTCCATGTTTTAAGATTCATTTGGTATAAGAAGGGGCGATCTTTCCCAGGAATTCTCGTGAAGTCCCAGATTTTTTAAAGTCCAGTTACAGAGAATCGGGAAACATATTCCCGAAATTCGAATTCCTGGAAAAATAGAGAAGGGTTGAAATGTGGGGATTTGGGGGTAGGTGTTATTGGGGAAGAAAAGAAAGGGGTGGGAAAGTAGAGGGGATAGTGGTGGTATTCGCATGGATGTCGAGCGAGGAGAGGCACGTAAGGAACTACGTAGAGCTCTACTCGTCTTTGGGCTGGAATTCTCTCGTCTGCCATTCCGAGTTTCTCAATTCGTGAGTTCTTTCTTGATTTGATTGGGTTTTTTCTCGGAGTCTGAAAGATTGAACTTTTGGTTTTGGTTGTCGGATTATTAAGGGTTCTGGTGGGAATTTTTCATCTTGATGCTGAATTAGTGTTTGATTTTGGGTCAATGAAACTTAGCTAATCTGCTTATTATTAATTGGATGTGATGGCTTCCATTTTTTCCCCACCTTAAATTTAAGCTTTATGGGTGAAACTCTAAATTGGGTCTTTGGTTCGGATCTGTGTTACTTTCTGGTCCTGTCTTCTTATTGTCAGTTTATTCAATATCAATTACGTAAATAAAGGTAGCTTCGATTTGTACAGCGATATTGCTTGTGCACCTGCCTGATCTTTCCTTAAGACATGGGTAGAAATCCCTAATGAGAATAGATGACTAGCATTCTCCTTCCTCTTTTTGATTGGCGTTTTCTGACTACATGATTGTACTGTACAATTTACTCGCGGGAGTAGCGGCATCTGCATCTCTTTGGACAATCAATCTCCAATTTGTCAAACTTAGCCTTGTGAATATTTTTGCTTCAGAAAACAAATAGAGCTAGAATCGTAGTCATCTGGAATATATGCATCCATATATGGGATCTTCAATTGTGACTTTCTGATTACATGATTGTTGTGTACAATTTACTCACTGGAATACCGGTTTCTCAATGAATCTCCAATCATGTCAAACTAACTGTATTGACTAGCCGTATTAGTGACTTTGTTCTGAAAATTGCATTTGTATAACTATAGGATTCGTGCTTGTTGACTTGACTATCTTAGATATGTTGGACCGACTACAGATTCTCCCTCATATCCAGTTGCCGTTATCAGAATTAAAGATGCAATTTTGTAATTTCTCTGTCATCTCTGCAGGTTCTTCCCTGAGAAGGCCGCGGCTCTAGCAGCTAATGTTCTCAATGAACTTGCCCAGGTCAGTGGTTATTGTAGTCATCTTGCTATAAGAGTTTTTTCTTTAACCTACTCTTAATGAATGCTTGTGAACTGTGGTCTTTTGGAATTCCTGCTTGAGTTTCAATGCCTTCATTTTGGGTGGGGCCTCCCAAAATTCAAAAAAAAGAAATGTAGAAGGCAAAGACTCTTAACATCTGTTTACCTTTTGCATACTGTATTCTTAGGTTCCAGTTCCAAATTTTTCCTTTAAACCAAGACAGAACTCTCCCTGTTCCTTTTCCACAAGTACAGCTTTAGTGCTAATGCTCAAGTCTTTGGAAGTTTCATTCACTGAATAAAGTTAGCTAATAAAGTTAGCCATTTATGGTATTTTAATTGGCAGGAACTAAAGATTAGGCCATGCCCTATAGTTCTTGCATCTTTTTCTGGTGGTCCTAAAGCTTGCATGTACAAGGTCCTTCAGGTAATTTCTTCTAAAGTTAAGGCGGCATGTATATGTCGCTTTTACAGAGTTTCTTTGTAAGATATCATTGCAGGTATTAAAAGAATACTTCTTCTTTTGGTGATATATGTAAATAGATTCATCTTTTGTGGCAGATAATTGATGGAAAGTGTGAAGGACAGCAAATTTTGGTATGCTTCTTTTCTTCTCCCCATGTTCCCCCCTTCCCTTTTACAATTAAGCAGATAATAATCTCCATTCTATCACATATAGCATTAAATTGCATACTGAGGTGAAACTCATTATTTTTTATTTTCCAGCAGGCTGGTATGGTGGGGGAAAAAGAATTTTGTCTCATGTTTGCTAAAGCTCACATGATTTAAGAACTTCAGCATCCAGACATAATTTTTGTTATTATTTCTTTTTTCTCGTGAAGGATGGCTTCCAACTGGTTAGAGACTGTATATCTGGTCATATCTATGATTCCAGTCCTGTGGATTTTACCAGCGATATCGGCACTAAATTTGTTCTTCACCCAACTGTACTCAAAATGTCCCATCCACCAAGATTAGCATCATGGATTGCCCACAGCATTTCTTCCGGTCTTGATACCCTCTTCCTCAGCCGATTTGAATCACAGCGTGCTGAGTATTGGCAAACTCTGTACTCTTCTATTGTAAGTAGACGTGGGCTTCCTAGTGTTCAAAGCTTTTACTTCAATTTTTTCTACATTTATTGAGAGTTTTTTTTTTCTCCAGAGCATGCAGGCCCCATATCTTGTTTTGTGCTCTGAAAATGACGATCTTGCTCCCTTTGAAGTTATCTTCAATTTTACTCAACGAATACAAGATCTTGGGGGTGACGTTAAGCTGGTGAAATGGAAAGACTCTCCACACGTAGGTCTGCTCCAAAACTTAATAACGTTGTGTTAATATATACCCTCTTATGTGTATTAAATGCCATGGAAGCTATATCCTAGTTGCATCCTGTCTACACACTCAAATACATAATTGACATCACTTCAATCTTTCCCAGTTGTGGTGGAGAAATGCTGACTGCACAGATTTTTTTTTTTTTTTGTAAGCATGTTAAATGCACAGATTACCGGTACTTGGAACACATCTTTGATCGGTAACCCACTAATTGAGTTTATGCTTAAAAATTGGGAAGAGAACGAACCTATGTTGTACATTCACAAGGAAGACATGATTTTATGCAACCTTGTGTAGCAAGTGTGCGCCAAATTGTGTTATGATTTTAAATTTTATTTCTTTTGTTTTGCTTTGATTAATTGACGATAAATAGTTTCAAATGAAATTATGTGATTCAATCTTGTCCCAGGTCATTATCGGCATTATCCAATTGACTACAAAGCTGCTGTGACCGAGCTTCTTGGTAAGGCAGCGAAGGTTTATTCTCAAAGAATTCGTCGACTTGAAGGGGATAGGATGGGCATAGAGGGAACACAGGATGCGATCCCCGAGCCAATTTGTGACCTGAGGAAAGCAACAAACAATGCACATAGCTTTCACGGTGTTGCCACCGGACCTAGTGACCATTACTTCTTGCCCACTTCGATGGAGTATTACGATGGTAAAGGTATCGATTCGTTGCAAGATGAACACAAGGAAGGTTTGATCCACCTGCCTAGTCTGCCAAGCATTAGTGCCCATGGTGTTCTTGGTCAAATTCTTTTCGACGTCTGTGTTCCAAAGACAGTTGAAGATTGGGACATAAAATCAAGTCCTTTAAATGGCCGCCGGTTTACTCCCACAAGGAGGCACACTGCATTCAATCCCATCAAATGCATACGTCGCTCTAGACTATAATCTGTGATTCTGCTGCACTGATATTTGGTTCAAAGCACTCTGCTTGTAGACTAAGCAAAGAGCCCCCGATAGACAACAACAACAAAAATGAGAGAGAGATAATGGAGGTGCTAAGAGAGCGGATGTGCTGTTTGTAGGCAATAACAATGTGGGATAGTATTAAAGCTTTTTGCCTTTATTGGACATAAAATGTTTCTACTTTGACCAGAGAGTCCTAACAATTATACAGAGGTTTGGCGTTAGTTTTCTTATGCAAATAATGTTGAATAATGCTATTACGCCGTCTCATTTTGTCTCATCTTTTTTACCATTTATGTTTTTATTTTTTTATTTTTTATTTACTAATTAAGAAAGTGATTATTAATGTATTAATATATTTTTTATTTTTTAAAAATATTTAAATATGTTAAAAAATGTAAAGAAAAGAAGAAGAAAAAAAAAAAAAGTAAAATAGGACGACCCAATAATGTTATTGGGGAAATTGGTATAATTTACTGCTTTAGTATTGGTTGTGATCAGTGGTGAATTCAGGAATATATCCTTGGGGTGAATTAGTTTTAAAATAATTAGATTCTTTTAGTCATTTTTCAAAATCTATATTGTGTAAAATATATTACCAAAATTATTATAAGAAAGACTCGAGACAAAATAATAATAATAATAATAATAATAATAATAATTCACATGCTAACATCTTTCATGTGAACTGTTAGATATTTTTTACAATAAATATAATTTTATAATATGATATATCACATCAAATCATTGATTACGTTGTGAATTTACTTTTATAAAATTATGTTGGGGTTAAAGTGTTTTAAAAAAGAATCATATGCTCAACATTATTTATAAGGAAAGATGTTGAAAGAAATTTGAGAAAAGAACCTAAAAGATAAAATATAATAAAAAAGAAAATTCCCGGTTGAAGCAGATGTTGAATATCACATCCACGCTACTTGAAGGAAGAGCATGGAGTTTTGAAAATTAAGGATGGAAAAGGCAATAAAGCAGGATGAGATTCGCGAAGCATATCTCACACCTGATAGTCAAAACGGGATGTCAAGGAAATAATTCTATTTGAAAATTTTTATATAACATACTAACATAATTTAATTTAAAAAATAAATTTTAAATTTTAAATTTTACAAATCAAACCATACTATTTAAATAATGTATGATATAAAAGCATTTAAATAGCCTTATTCTAAACGAAGGTAGTGGATTTAGGCTACGTTTGAATAGTGAGAATACCTGAAAAGTGTTGAGAATGTTTGTAAATAGTTATGAATAGAGATTGAAGTGGGTTTGTGGGTCCCATTAAGAGTATTTTGAGTTGTTTGGATGTATGAAGTATGTTGAGTTGTTAACTTTTGGACAGATAATTGAAAAATGTATGGGTCCTATCAATGATTAATTTTTTTTAATGATGATTTTATTTATATATAATAGTGATAAATATTATAGTAATTTTATTTATATATAATAGTAATAAATATTATAGTGATTTTATTTTTTATTTATATAATAGTGATAAATATTATAATAATTTTATTTTTTTATTTATATATAATAGTGATAAATATTATAGAATGTTTGTGAATAGTTATGAGTAGAGATTGAAGTGGGTTTGTGGGTCCCATTGAGAGTATTTTAAGTTGTTTGGCATGTGAAGTATTTTCATAAGTACGAAAATACTTGAAGAGTGTTGAGAAAATTTTGCTACCCAAACGTAGCCTTATAGATACCAAAGACTGCCACCATGGTGTGCGAGTGGTGGATAATGGTGGATGGTTGCAACTTGTAGCTCCCAAACTCTTGTAAAATCAAGCAAAAGGGAAAAAAAAAAGAACAGAAAAACACATAAATAGAACATATTTAAAATAGAGAGAACAAGAAAGGTGTCAAAAGATGAAAAAGGTTGGTAATGCCAACTAGTAGGGTTATCCAAATATTTGATTATCTGACTCCGACACCAACTCCACACTATTCGAATTCGAGCTTCGAGAAAACAGAGTCAGAGTTGGAGCTGGAATTGTTTTTAGATTGACTTTGACCTACGACTCCAACTTTGGCTTCGACCTCTGAATCCGATTTGAGGTTCCAACTCCACATCGAGCTCGCCCCAACTTGTAGCTCCGACTTCGATATTAGTATAAATAGGTTATAAAATATGTATTATTTATATAGTAATTATATATACTCATATTGAAAGCCTATAACTTATATAGTTATACTCAATACTTTACGAGCATGTATTAATTATTATAGAATAATATTAATAGACTAATAGTCTAATATATATATACATCATAGAATCACTACATATATATTACATATGTTATGATAGATGAAATTTGACTAGATAATAGTGAGTCATGTACTATGTATAATGTATATATTGTAAGTCCTATTATCTAGATTTTAGTATAATAGTATGCAACTAGAAAAATGGTGAGTAATTGTATATATAGAGCAATTTTTCATAGTTATAATTTATTAAACTACACATAATCCAATACAAGTAAATTAGTAGTTGTTAATTTTAATGATTCAATACTAACAATTAAATTTAGTGTTTATAAGAACTACAAGAATCAAGTTTTTAAATAAAAAATAAATAAATTAGGGTTTAAACAAAGATTTAAATTAACTTTTAATATAGACATAACAGAAATAACTCGTTTGGATACTGAGATGAAATAAGATGAGATGAAATGATTTTAGATGAGCTGAATAAAATATTGTTAGAATATTATTTTTTTAATAATATTATCATTATTTTGAAATTTGAAAAAATTTAATTATTTATTATATTTCGTGTGCGAATTTAAGAAAGTTGTAATGATGAGATGATATGAAATGAGATGAAACCATCTTTGTAACCAAACAGGGCCTACTCTAGTCTTTTTTTTTTTTTTCTAGGTTTGCATAAAATATGAAATATTTTAATTATATTTGGGTTTCTGCAAATGTAAAATCTGTTTTTTCTTGAATGTTTTTAGCAAACTTAAAACTTGAAAAGCCCATAAAAATGATATAGTAGTATGTAAATCTGATTTAAAAATGGGCTAATTATGGAGCGCATGGTTTGAATATGGTTGGGGATGTTCCTTTTATGTGCTGCACAACAAAGTGCTTAAAATGAAGGAAAAAAACCCTTGATGGTGTTCACGTGAGTAGTGCCTGAAGCACCACAGTATTACACATTCCAAAAGTGGTTCCTTTACAAAATTGCATTCAACATCTCATTCACAACCATCTAGTATGGAAAACTATCCAGCAGCAATCGACAGGCTCCATTACCTAACACTTACTAGCGCCTAGGAACAAGTTATCTAGGCAACCATCCATAACCACATAGGAAAGAAATGGTTTAGACATGCTCTAGGTAGCTATGGACTTGGATTTATTAAGAAACTAGCTCTAAAAACACACCCAATTCATAATAATCACAAACCCAATGCATAATAATCTACCAAAAATTTATAATCATAGACCCAAACAAAAACCAACTCTAAATCACATCTCCATTGGCTTTCAACACAAAACTAGAGCATCAACACTATAGACTTGGATTTTTTCACAAATCAGCTCTAAAACACAGACCCAATTCCTAATAATCTACAAAAAATTCATAATCACATCACCATTGGCTTAAGGGAAAGATTTCAGTCGACATTGTAGAAGCAAGGCATATAAACATAGGGGCCTTTGAAGAGACTAAACCACTTTGAGCAAGTGCTAATGAAAAACACTATAGGAGAAAACAGTTTGTGAGATCATTACCTAAATTAGTAACACTATAAAATCTCTTGCTATAGATTCTATCCGATTCCGTCAATGAGAGAGAAACCCTAAGTGAGAGAGACAAGCTATGAGAAAGAGATAGCGTGGTGAGAGAGAATTCCTAGGTGGAGATTCCGTCGATAAAGATTTTAAAGCTGGTTTCCGTCGAACGTGAAAAATCCTAGGTGAAGATTCTGACGAACGTGAAGAACCCTAATTGGTTTCCGTTGAGCAAGCTGCCATCGACAGTGAATAGGTGGTTTCCGTCGAGCCCTAGGAGTACATTCGGAAGCCTCACATACATTGAGGGCTTTGGCTTTCATTAGAGAAGAATCAAACAGTAAAGAGATTCAATTTAAATATGGACAAAATAGACAATTTATATACGCTGACGTGGAGGGTGTGCATGGGTGTGTTAAAACTTAAAACAAGGGCTTCCAAATAGCATTTTTGTTGTGTCTCGTATCATTCATGATTACACCCCCAACATAGTAAGAATGGTACGCAAATATTCATGCATGGATGGTTGGGGCATTCATTGTATTCCTCATGGGAGGGACAATCTCAACGGATCACAACATCATTAAATAAAATCATTATAAAATAAAAATTGATTAGAATTGTGAGCTGGGTTTGGGCTGGGCCCAATGAATTGGCCCAGGTCGCCTTGGGGTATGGGCCAGGCTAGTCCAAAAGGCCCATAGCAGGAAGGGGGAGAAGATGCGCCTCGTGTGGGGACCAGTCAGGAGTACAGATTTCTCTTGACCACCAACGATCAAAGTGTCAGGATCAAATCAAGGTGTCAGGAAGGACACTGACACCAAGGCACTGAAGGTTGCACAAACGAAAACGCCGACAATTCAGGAGCAGCGTGTCAGGGACAACCCCCTACACTCAGGTACTGACGGCGGGCTAACTTGACATGGCCACACCGCATTAAATGGAAGATGACACCAAGCACGACGCGACCTGGAATAAGGTGTCAATGGTTGCCACGATCGGGGCATGGGTTCCTGCCACCTGAGGGAAGGCTAACATAGAACGCGCTAGGAGGGGCGTGGGTGACACCCCCACGACCTGGCTGACAGGTACGAATGACACCTCTTCAAATCTCCTTTGTCAGAAGATCATATTGGCCAGGTATATAAATACCCCCTCACACCCTCTGGGGAATCTCTCTCTCTGATCTTGAATATTTTACTCATTTGCTCATTTTACCACCCTATCTCTAAAATTAACTTAAGTATCGGAGGTACCACGGCCCCCAATTCTCCATTCTCTATCTAAACAGGATCCAGACCGAGTTCAACAACGTGGAGTTGCCCATGTCACGAACACGACATCAACAACAATGTTATATCAAAATGATGTCTAATTTATAGCGGCATTAAATTTTAAGCAGGGAAAAATGAGGCTATTTATTCTATATTTTATTAGTTTTAATCTTACTAATCAATGCGATACATTTTTACAAGAGAAGTGTTGTAGGTACAAAGAAATCACACTAAAGTAAATATATAAATTGACATGAATTTACATGATATATTAGATTTAATTTACAATATAATTATAGAAATAATTTTACAATCTAACGTATTATATCAATTCACATCAATCTATAAATTTATTTTTTATTTATAATTAAAGAATTTTTTTTTTTTTTTTTATAATCGTCAAAACCACTAAATTTTAAAAGAAATAATATTTGAAATTATGGAGTGCGTAAGTGGTGTGCAATTCTTTTAAAAAATAAATAAATATGAAATTCACATAAAAAAAATTAATTTTTAATAATAAATTTTACTATTTTTTTAAAGAAATATTATATATAGAAGCCACTGTTTATAGCAGCCAGTTTTGCACACATTATGTGTCAAAATCTACACCACACATTTGTTAAATTTAAAATTAGAGATGGATGTGAGAGATGATGAGAGAGAGCAGAAACGAGAGAGAGAGTAGAGTGAGAGTGAGAGAGAGAGAGAGAGAGCGAGCGAGATGAGAGAGAGAGAGAGCGAGCGAGACGAGAGAGAGAGAGCAGAGATGAGAGAGAGAGAGAGAGAGCGGAGATGAGAGAGAGAGATAGCAAAGATGAGAGAGAGATGAGAGAGAGCGGAGATGATGAGAGAGAATTGATGAGAGAGAGAGATGGGAGATGAGAGAAGCCGCTGTGTTTGAAGGAAGAAAAAAATAAATAAATAGATGAGAGGTCTTCACGTAATATGTGCATTGTATGCACCGCTACAATGAATATTCTGTAGTACTTCTCTTTTTGAGCTAGGGATAGAATTTTTCTTTTTTACGCGACACCCAAGAGCTGGTATCGTGTCAAAACAGTTTCATATCTTATCTATAACCGTTCTCATACACAGTGAATATTCTCTAGTACTTATCTTTTTGAGCTAGGAATAGAATTTTTCTTTTTTACGCGACACCCAAGAGCTGGTATCGTGTCAAAACAGTTTCATATCTTATCTATAACCGTTCTCATACACAGTGATTTTCTTACTTGTTTTGACTTTGGAGTTGTAAAGAAGAGTATGAAGGTACTGGTGACCGGTGCATCCGGTTTCCTAGGCGGAAGACTCTGCCACGCCCTGCTCCGACAAGGCCACACCATTCGGGCCTTGGTTCGCCGGACCAGCGACTGCTCGTCTCTCCCTCCGCCCACCGACGGCGACGCTTCCTTCGAAATCGTCTGTGGTGATGTGACCGACCACCAGTCCCTCCTGGCTGCCTGCTCCGACTGTCAAGTCGTCTTCCACGTAGCTGGCCTTGTCGAACCCTGGCTTCCTGATCCTTCTAAGTTCTTCTCAGTAAGCTCGCGTGGCCGCTAAATCTCATTTTCCGTTTGGTTTCCGAGAAAACTTTGTAATGTTCCGCTAGTTTTTTCCCCCTTGCTACCAATCAGGACCTTCGAGATTTGAATTTAGACAAAATCTAGTTCTTTTTGTTGATGATTGGGTGTTTTTTATTAGGTGAATGTTGGAGGGTTGAAGAATGTCTTACAGGCAGTGCGAGAGACGAAGACCGTTGAAAAGCTTATATACACGTCCTCTTTTTTCGCTCTTGGACCAACCGATGGATATGTTGCTGATGAGAATCAAGTATGATCTACTACTTTCTGTCCTAATCTTACGTGATTTGATGTTGTGGATAATGAAAGGGCAATGCCAGGGCCGCCGCCAAATCCCCCCCCCATGGCTCTGAAAGAAACGAAATCTTAACTGGGTGCTTAATGCAGAGTTGTATGCCTCCCTTCCCTAGCTTTTGACTGTTTTGATCCTATATGTTCGGTTGGCCATATGCAGAGTTGGGTGCTTAATGCATATTGTCCTCAATTTTTTAGGTGGGCCTGTTTTTATTATGGAAAAATCTAATTGCAAGTAAGTTTGTGGACCAATATTGATATATAATATATATGTTTATCGAAATAATGTGAATTAAAGATGAAAATAATTTTTATGATATATGAGATTTTCTTCTTCTCTTAAAAATTTTTTTTAAATAAAAAAAATCATCGGTACGCGATATGGTGCACGAACTCGCTTGTATCTAGTAAAACCCTTTTATTATCATCAAATTAGCTTCTGGTCTCACTTAAAATTATATGATAATTAACTCCTAGGGTTGGCTCAAGTGGTAAAGGCCTTGGTCTTGGTGGTATGCTCCATCCAAAATCCAAGGTTCCCACTGGATGCAAACAATCTCTAAGGGCAATTGGACGGGAGGTTTTTCCCTTGAATTATTTGAAGTACACCTGCAGAAATCTCCTTGCCTGTTCACCCTTGAGATTAGTCGGGACGTTGTTCTCGGACTTGGTGCCAATTAAAAAAAAAAATTATATCGTAACTATTTTTGTTATTTCTATTCTGTTTTATTTCAAGCAAATTAGAACTTAATATCTCACTTTATATTATTTCTCTTTTGAAATTTGTAATTATCTGGGTAGAACATATTTAACGAAAAAACCCACATTCATTGGGTAGCTATACATCATTCCGAAGAGCTAGTTTCCATGGTTCAGCCCCGTTCTTTTAATTGCAATAAATGAAAAGCTCTCACGTAAGATTATCAATATCCTTGGAAGCATGCAATATCTAGATTTTTTTTTTTCTTTCTTATTTTTTACTCATATAGTTTTTTAATCTCTTGCTAATGGGGTTCCTAAAAATTCCAATTGAACTATCTATTCCAGCGTAAAAATATCCTGCCCCTCCAAACTTATAATCCTGGCTTTGTCCCCGGTCACTTGATCTATCTCTGGAATGTTTCTGAATACAAAATTGTGATGGCAGGTTCATCATGAGAACTTTTTCTGTACTGAATATGAGAAATCGAAGGCCTTAGCTGATAAGGTCGCAATGCAAGCAGCATCCGATGGGCTTCCAATAGTGGCAGTTTATCCCGGAGTTATTTATGGACCGGGAAAGGTCACCGCTGGAAACATTGTTGCCCGAATGGTATGATTGCCTTTTTTATTGCTTAAGTTTTTGTTGTGGCGAAAGATGATGTTGAAATTAGTAGTAGTAGCATTATATATATGCTTAAACAAGGATGAAGGATTATGCAGTTTGGTGGAAGTTAGTTGGACTTTTTCATTGTCCTCTTACATGATTCATGAGGGAGTGTAGGCATTTGTTGCATGATTGAGGTCTTGTGTAAAGAAATTTCACGATTTCTTGTGTTGACCTAGGCACGTATGTTATCAATAAAGTCAATGCTCGAAATAGTACTTAGTACTATGTCTATTAAAAAATAACAGCCAGATCCAAGAGCTTATTCACCGACAGATATTGAGGCCGATAAAGTTGGTTTTGGGGATTTTTATGTACCGGTAGAGGTTCCTAATTGCATTGTTTTCCTTCTCCCCCCTCCCTCTGTGGTGTCTGAATATGGATATTTGATTGATCATGTTAACGAGGTGATTCTCTTGATGAGTTTTGAACATGATTCCCTGGGGTCATGTTCATCTTCCCCAGACCTTTGCGCAAGAGATTTGAATTTGAAGAGGACTTTGGTGAGTGTTTTTTTAGGATTTGAATTTGAAAATTGTGCAAAGGCAAAGCCTGTGATTTCATCAGTCTGTGAAACTCACAATAGATGCAATTATATTTCACTTCATTAAAATTTTGGATAGTAAAAGTTTGCGAGTAATATTCTGAAAATATAATCTTCTTTTTTGAATCTGAAAAACTCTGAGAATCGGGTAGCCCACAAGGATCTGGGCCATTGCTGTAGCTGGCCACAACAAACCACCCTGTGGTGGTCCTGTGGCCACCCGATTCTTAGTTTGATATTGTTATTTTAATTGAAGAAGTGAAAAAGTTCTTGAGTGAGATGTTTTGTGTTTTGTATGTTTGGGAATGAAGTTATGAGAAATTTTGGAAAAGGTCTCAAATTTTCTTGCATCCAAACAAGTCTTAGAGACATGTTGCTAGGAGCCCTGCTTTGGAGCCTTTTCTAACAGGTAAGAAATACCTGGTGAATTTACTATACATTAACCCAAAAAAAGACGTGTTAATGGCTAAGGCTTTGTGTTTTTACTTTGCTTGTTTCTGGGCTTTGGTGTAAGTTGTGGAGGGTATTATCTGCAGCTTCGTGGGAATCTCTATCGAAAATGCTATTGTTTTACTGCTTGACGTTCACCTACAAGATGCATATTTCTTAATAATTTCCCATTTGACTTTGTTATATTCCTTTCAGTTAGTCGAACGCTTTAATGGGCGGTTACCTGGCTATATAGGGTCTGGAAATGATAAATTCTCTTTTAGCCATGTTGATGATGTAGTAGAGGGCCATATTGCGGCAATGAACAAAGGACGACCTGGTGAAAGATATCTACTGACAGGAGAAAATGCATCATTCAGGCATGTTTTTGATTTATCTGCTATCATCACTGAGACAAAAAAACCTCTGTTTAATATCCCTTATTGGGTGATTGAGGGATATGGCTGGGTCTCAGTTCTTTTCTCACGAATTACGGGACGGCTTCCTCTGATCAGCCCTCCGGTAAGCTGTGGTTTTCGAGCTAGCCTTTACTTTTACCTTCTTTATCAGTGCTTAGTTGATCATTTAAAGAATTCTTCAAACCAAGCATCTGATGTTGAACTATCTAAGGTATAGTTAAATATTCTGAAAATTATTATCAATATATTTTTCACTGCACTGAGAAGAGAAAGTGCCTGATTGTTTTTACATAGCATATATGGGTTTAAGTTCTCAAATCCAAAACAGATGATTTTAGGAATTACTCTTGAGTCAATTATGGAATCCACTTAAACAAGGATAAATGCCTTCTCTTCCACTCTGCCTTTGTTACCTCACACCATGGGTGGTTGGTATTAGGTTCTGTAAATGGAATTTTTCAGCTTAGGCACATCTATTTCCTGTCACTCTGCTCTCTCTTTGGGTTTGAAAGCAACTTGCACATCCCACTGGACTTGAACCATGATCTTACCCGCCACCTGTTCATGTATAAAGGTGTCTCGTGTGAGTAATGTTTTACTTGGCCAAAAGGCTGTTGGCCACCGGCCTATTAGTATACAATGCGATCTTACGATTTCTCTTTTGTTCAATATGGAGCAGACTGTGCGTGTTTTAAGACATCAGTGGGCATATTCCTGTGAGAAGGCTAAACTAGATTTGGATTACAACCCTAGAGGCTTGAAGGAAGGGCTAGCAGAGATGCTACTCTGGCTGAAGAACTTGGGCTTGATAAAATTCTGAAAGCGATATGGTAACTCTCTCTCTCTCTCTCTCATATTGAAACGTGCATGATTTCTACCGCTATGTTTAGCGCTAATTGGTTGGCTAGTGTTAAATTGATAATATCAATTGAAATGATCCTGCCATTTTCTATGTTATTTTCTTAGACAATGCATCGACTCCTATGAAGTGTCTGGTTTCTTCTTCTTTTTCTGGTAACTGGGTTAGTGGGATTGGACGCCTGGACTTTCCAGGCTTGGGATGGATGGATGGATGGATGTGTCATAAAGTCAAAGGGCCATTAGCTCCTGAAGTGTCTAGTTATTATGAACGTGTAGTGGCTTTTCTAGAAAGTAGATGTACCCATGGAATTCAGATAATTTGCCGGGTCGTCGGCTTATAGGTTCCACATGTATTATCTCAAGCCTTGTCATAAAAAGACAGGCTTTCATAATTTTAACCTGTTGCTCACATATATACTTTTTAATTCTTTGCAGGTCGAATAGTCTGCAGCTTTTTAATACACATATTCAAGCCATCTCATAGAAACAAGGCTTTCATAATATCAGAAAGTTTGGGAATTGTCCACAGTGCCAAGAACGAGTATCTCGTAATGTTGTGAATAGTATAATGGTGTGCGAATAATAGCGAAATAATTTGGGTTAAGATGCTTTATTGGATTTTGAGAAATGATAGATAAAAAATTAAATAAAAATATTAGTATAAAGTTAAAAATTTGTTTGAATATATAATTTTTTAATATTATTTTTGTTTTGAAATATAAAAAATTTGTATTGGTTTTCATGTTTTGGTTTGAGGTTTGTAAAAAGTTGTAATGATTAGATGAAAAAATTGAATATTTAAAATTGAAAAATATTTTATGTTTAAGTAATGTTTAGAAAAAAAATTATGAGAAGTTTTGAGAATTTCTCGTCTCATATTAAACGACTAAAGTACCTCATGTTTTACTCTTTAAATGGATACTATCCATCTCACTTGAACTGGAGACGAATCATTATCCCCTTAGGAGGCAGTAAGGATAGCTAAAATTAATATTCACGTTAGGGGTGGATCTAAAGTTTAGAGTTTATCGAATAATCTTGCACCTTAATTTGATTAAAACTTGAACCCGTTAAGTGTTTCATCAAATACCGTATACTTTTGGATTAGTCGGGACGTTGTTTTTGGACACGTCAATTAAAAAAAAGAGTTTTATCAAATAAAAAATACAGATGATTTTTCTATACAATATTTTGGAAGTTTTTTTTTTTTTTTGAGAAAATCTTATAGTCGGCGTTCCACCCTTAAAAGAATCCTCTTTGAATACCCATTCTAAAAGCCAACGACGACCCTTGACGAAGGTAATTTTCTGTGAATCTGATTTTTGGGACATTGGATTCTGATCACATCAGTATTTGCAACATCCAATACGTGATCAGGTGTTAGAAATTTTAACTATGGTTATCAGAATCATTGGGCTTACTTGAGGCCTTTCAAGTTACGAATTCTCATCACATCCGTGAGTCAGGACTCAGGAGTGGGTGCAGCAGAAATTGTTCTTAAGACGATGCTTCCTTCTCGACATTTCTCTCCCTCGAAGACGATTTCCCTCTATCTCTTTTTTTCTCTCCCTCGAATCCCATCCCTTTAAACCCTTGCTGCTGGGGGATTCACTCTACTCGGAGTCGAAAACAATGGCTTGGCGCTCCGGATCCCTTTCGAGATCTCTGCTCTCTACCGGCAGGACCTCCCCAATCCGACGCTCATCCTCCTCTGCATCATCCCTACCCGGCCTCCTCCGGCCTCCGGTTCCACCTCGGCCCCACCGCCGCCCAGTCTTCTCCACTGCCAGGTGAGTCTCCCACTCTCTCCTCTCGGCTTGTCTTTTTTAATTGAAACCCAAAAAGAAAAAATCGATTATGTTCTTACCTTGTTGTGAATCGGAAGGACCATGGCGGGAGAGATGGGGTGCATTCAATCGCTGGTGCCGCTGCACGTCGCTCGTCTCACTTCACACATCTCCATCCAGGCGCGCGCTTTCTGCGAGTTGTCTCAGGGTTCGTAATTTACAGGATCGCTCGCTCATTTTCCCTTTTCATTGCGAGTCTTTTTGGTATTATACATACATATATACATGTATGTGCAACGAATTGTATGTGTTATTAGGCTTATAACGATGGATTACAATTTTGGATAAACATGTTCATTTATTTACCAATTTATTCTACAAAATGTTGGTATCTTCTGCAAGAATGAATTATCATTGAGAAGTATAATTAAGATTTGCCGGGTTAGGTATTGTTTAAAAGTGTCTCTGTTAGACTTGTTAGTGTAAGAGTTGGCTTCGGTGGGCTTACTCAATTTGTGGCTGTTGTAATGTCAGGTTTATTTTACATGAAGAAAATCCTTAGCCCCGTTTTTGAGATTACTAAGTGGCATGGGGAATTGTTCGGTTGCATTAGCTGAAGGATCTACTTTAGTTTGCAGGAAATGCAATTCTTTTTTCTTTTTTGCATTTCTTCCATTAGTAATTCTGAGAGCCATGATGCCGAAAATTTGGGATTTTTATTTATTATTTTATCAACAATCGAGATGGGGCTCTGTGTAATTAGCTACCATTAGTAGATATATGAACATATAATAGAACAAGCCTGATGGTACAATTGGTTATTAGGGACAGCTTGCCAGGAGCTATTGGTTGACTTGGTTTTAAAAGTCTATAAACTTCTATAAGTGAAAATTGGTGTCTCCCTCTAGATATTGGAAGTGAGAACCCCCTTACTGAGTTTTTATTTGCTCTTTTGTTTTTAATTTTTTTTTAAGTTGCGCCTGATGATAGGGAATTTTTTTTTTTCTTGGTAGGAACTAAATAGGTGGGAAGTGGTTTTAATGAACTGAATGAGATGGAGTTGATAATATTGACCCTGGTTGCCCTAAGCACTCCAAAATGATTGATCATATTCATTTTCTTAAATATCTTAGAAATCTGACTTATCAAAAAAAAATGTATATCTTAGAAATCTTCTTATTCAGATATTTTGGCTCAAATCTTTAGAATTAGGAATAGGATTTCAATCTTGTGTACAAACTGAATAGCTGTGGTATTTGACTTCAATCTGAACTAACTATAATCCTAGCTTCCTTGATAACTTAAACTTTTTACTGGTAGAGGAGTAGTGTTTTTTTTTCTTTTTAGGTAAAAGTAAATTTTATTGAAATAACAATAGTAACAGAGTACACCAGAAGTATACAAACAGCTCATGAAGCCTAATTACATCTAGGTACTACTTACTACTTCTGGAATTACTAGTGAAGGTACTAGTGAAGATGCTTGCATGTAACTGGAATTATATGGATTCCTTCTGCTGATCAATGTTCTAATCTTTTCCTGTGTTGTAGGTACTTGAATAGACTGTTGGTTCTGCACACCGGTGCTATATCTTTTTATTTTATTTTATAAGTACCGGTGCTATATCTTATGGTGTTAGAACGCCATTCTTATCTTTATGGAGAGTATTGGGAGTACTTTAAGGGCGTTTTCAATTAGATGGATTCCAAAACTGTCCTGCTCTTTGGACAAAGGGCTCCTGCTTTTTATTATGAACTCATAGAAGATTTTATTTTTTATTGGCACCGGGTGTCCAAGAAAAAAGTCCCGACTAATCCTGGGGGTGCACAGGCCCTTGGCTAGGAGTATGAACTCATACAAGTTTCGTGATATATTATTGCAAATTCTATCATTGGCTGCTATTCGTTTGACTTTATTGGTAAATTTTAGGTTGGATATTCAGCAACAGTGGAAGGTTTTGGAATTAAATTATTGAGCCCTAGTTAGAACCAGGAATTTAATGCAATGTCGTTGAACTGGTGAAAAGAAATGGTTCACATGCCAAATGTAGTTTTGTTTTTGGGGAAACAATTCTATTGTTGTGATGAGCATATGAAATTTTAGGTATCTGACTTTCTTTGGTTTGCTCGTGCGCATGTCAATTACCCTCACTTGAATGCCACTTCCAAGTCATGGATGGTGTTAATAAACTACCATTTCACATTTCTTACAAAATATTTGTATTGGTGCTTAACCATTGCTGAATCAAACCTGTGCATAGAACGAAACGATTCCTGAATTCATGTACATTGCTTCAAAATGAGAAAAACGAAAGATGCATGCAGATTGGTCATAATGGCATGGCTTTGGATCTAAACAGAGATTATCTTGTAGCTTTACTTTCCTGCCCATGCTGCGTCGTCCGGGACAGAATTTCTTATGCCTTGTATTCTCACTTAAATTAGGGATGAATATGAATCGGATTGGCTTCCTGGTTCAAGGTATGAGATGGAGAAGTAACTATTGGTAAAATGTAGTCTGGTATGGAGGAACAGGGCTCAGAATGGGGTAAGAGTTAGTGGTAATGTACACTAAAGTGCTATTATTCTTAAGCACATGCAGGTGTTAGAACCTTGCCAGGCACTTTGTCCCGCACTTACTGTTCTCTCTCCAGTGTCCTGTCTCTCTTCATTTCAGACGTTGCAACAAAATATGGGTCTTCCATGGTGAAGTGCTTCTCTTTCAATCTGAATCATGAAGTTGAGAGAAAGGAGGCAAGCATGCTCCTAGTTGTTATCAGCCACTCGTCTGTACTTTGCACCATTCCCATGTTTTATTGATAAAGCGTTTCATTTTTCAAAACGTTAGAATTATCCCCTATTCACAACTCTTAATGTGGAATGAAACGAGAATTTGACGTTTCTCACTCCTAAAATCGTTCCTTTGATGTACATAAGCTGCCTGCAAAAGTGTAATATGTTCATACAGAGAAATGAGATGAGATGGTACATCATTCTTTCAAAGAGCTCCTTGTGATGTACTTTAATATGAGAAGAGTATTGCTAAGTGCAAGTCTTACATAGACAAGTTTGATACAAGCACTTTATAAAAAAGTGAGTCCCACTAATCTACATGCTCTTGAACATTGATAAGCAATTCCTGGAAAACAATCAATCACAGAATATAAAATACTTCAATCAAAGTATCCAAGTTCAAAACTACAATGGATGGTTGGGCATTTTATTATCAATACATAGGTAAGTCATTACAAAAACTTTTTCCTTCCAGGTATACCAAGCTTTCTTCCTTCTAAAAATCATTACAAATACACTCATTAGGACTATAGTCCTACCAATCTTTCTTCCTCCAAAAATAATTACAAAAATTATCATTTGACAAACTTTCTTCTTCCAAGCTTTCAACAGTGTCCTAAGTAGCACTATCTGCCTCCACAAACAATACTTCTACATTTCGCTAAATTAAAAATATTTAATGAGAAGTCATATCTTTTTTGTTTTAATATATATATATATAGGTAAGTCATATCTAATAGACAATTATATGCACATACTTTTTATACATATACCACAAAATTGAATCATAAGTTATAAAGTCTCAACAAATATAAACAAAAATTAAAATTTAACTATATCATTGTACCGGTTGTGATCCATCCAACCCAGGTTGCAAAGGTTGTGATCCATTCACTCCAAGTTGCATTTGTAAAGAATAGCTAGCAAATATTAATGTGACATCAATATGACTACTAAAATCTATCGAAAGTTTAGAAATATTACATTTTCTTGAATCCCAACCATATTTTGGATTCCACTAATGTCAATAGCTGAGCTAACCGGAACAGTCTAGTGATAGATAGATAATAACAAAAATATGGCAAATATAAGTTTATCGCATGTGTAGGACTTACTTCTCCAAGTAAGGCAGCAATTTTGCAACAAAAATATGTATACTTGCACGTTTCGTTCAGCAACAAGATCTATCTTGGATGGCTCAAATAAATTCCTACATGTGTTTTGGGTTGGCGTATCTCCTTCATCTCGATAATAATCAAGTAACAAGTAAAAACTCTAAGTCAACACAATATTTGCATAAATAAATCAACCTAAATAAACATGTATGTGGCAAATATTCTTGTTATTAAAAATATCGAACTTCTTTACGTTTACCCTTTACATTTGCTTTCTTCGTCCTCGTTTTAATTTTTTGCATGTCTTGTTCCATCCTGGATGCTCTCCTCAGAGATGGAGGTCTGCTTTTTCCGCGCACAATTCGTGGATTAAGTACTTGCTACGAACTACCAATTGGAGGTGTGTCCTTGTCGTTAAACCAACATTAGAACCTGTTTGGGTCATTGAAGGGGTTATTGGTTGTCATGATATAAATCAATCATTACATATAACTTTTTAGTTGCATCTTCAATATGCTCTTTTGAACCCACTGCATGAGTAATCATTTGATAACAAATATTAAACAGACTTGAATATCAGTTAGTATATTCCTACTGATATCCTGTGTCATAGGTACAGTGGATTAACGTGTATCTCCGTTTGATGTCATTCCTCCATCAATCTAAAATGTACCTATCTGGCAAATACTTTATCCCGTTACATTTGAATATGGTCAAGGCATGCTTACACAAGGGCGGCTTAATACAAATTGAGGTCTAATGCAAAATTTAAGTGAGTCATTTGTAATTATAATACAATAAAATATAAATTATTATATGGAATATTTTCAAAATTTTCAATAAAATGAGATTTTATTTAAAATCTTTAAATACAGTTTTTGTGAATTTATATATACAACAACTTAAAATGAGGTCTCAATGTAGATTTTATGTCTCAATTTAATAAGATCTTAAAAAATTATTTAAAATATAAATAATTCATTGTATTACTTATAAAAAAAACATTGTATTAAATATTAAATTTAGTATTATGGGGCATTGC
The DNA here is from genome assembly GCF_001411555.2 of Juglans regia. Taxonomy (NCBI): domain Eukaryota; kingdom Viridiplantae; phylum Streptophyta; class Magnoliopsida; order Fagales; family Juglandaceae; genus Juglans; species Juglans regia. The sequence goes on along the minus strand of NC_049906.1, from coordinate 9,590,601 downwards.
ATACATTCAAAACTATAAAGATTATTTAAAATTTTATTTAATGAAATGGTTTTTATTTATTTAAAAAAAATTAAAAAAAAACTTTAATTTTATTTTTGGGGGCCTTACATAATGTGGGAGGCCTTAGGCTGGCCTTACCATTGAGCCGGCCATGTGCTTACACGGTATCCTCTTCATCTGAAATAACCCACATGAACACTTAACATCGCAATCTTCCTCATTAAAATCCACATAATATGTAACATGTTTTGTGAACTCCTCAACATGAATTTCATTTTCTACCAGGTAGGTCTTCTTCACACCTCTTGTCTAAGTAGATATGGATCCATATCGAGCACACCCATAACTTTTTTCTGAACTTCCCTGAATTTTGCATTCGTGTACAACTCTTGGAATCTCTTTTCAATTGGAGATCTAGATTTGCATAAAATTGTAACGCTAAATGAATGGAAGTCCGAGTTGATTTCATTCTCGATTTTATTTCTCAAGGCATTGTCAAACTGGTCAACAAACTCCTTCAAGTTTGTCTTTGCATGAACATATCCGTTAAAAAATGCATCCATGCTCTCGCTCCGCTGTGTTGTACTTATGCCAGCCCAAAAAATACTCCTTTAGGAATATCGGTACCCAATGTGTGCGCTCAGCATACAAACTTTACAACTAGACATTCTCTTGCAACAAGAACGTGCTAATTAACTCTTCCCACGATTTCTCAAACTCTTCAATAGTTTAAGTGTCATACACACATTTGATCAGCTGAGTTTTCAGGCCACTTTTGTAGGCACAATGGGAGCCAAGCTTCTCGTGGATTTTTTTAGTATATGCCACGAGCAAAATCTATGTCGGTTTTTTGGAAATATAATAGCAATTTTATTTTTCATTACTATGTCTTGGTCAGTAATAATAGCTGGCGGGGCTATTCCATCCATACACTACAACCATGTCTAAAATAACTACATAAAAGTATGTGTATTCTCACTGGAAATTAACCATTCTCCCAAGAGAATCAACTGCCTATGATGGTTTACACCAACAAAAGGAGCAAAGGGCATCCCGTATATGTTTGTTAAGTACGTGGTGTCAAATGTTACCACATCACCAAAAATCTTGATAAGCTGCCCTACTGTGTGGATCTGCCCAATAGACATTCTTTAACCTCCCATCATCATCTAAATCCATCAAGGCAAAGAATCCGGGGTTCTTGTACTGCATTCTAGAAAAATAGTCTCGTAGCGCTCTAGTACCACCTACTCCAAGTCATATATGTCTTGCCTTATCGATGTAATTGCAACAATTTTTTTTCAAAAAATGGGAGGTTCTCAAATCCTCCCGCACCGAGAACAAGAGATTCAAAACTCTTGTTCATTCGAATGCCAGCCAGGTCGTTAGTATGTAGTACTCTTTTTACGGTCTCACTAACTTTGCGATTACATCAAAAGAAGCGAGATTTCTGTGAACTCAGTCCGTGATTGTGGGTATTATGAACTATGATCAACCGCATCTTTCCATAAACTTTTAAGGCATTAATCATTGCCTTACAGTCAATCTTTCCTGTTGGGCGTGGTTTGGTGACATTCATCGTCTTATTCCGAACTTTTCCCCCACGAGCACAACCAAGAGTGACATATCTGACACTCCCTTCGTCATCCCTTTCACTCCTTTGTGTCATGGATCCAAATCCGCATTTCTTAGCATATAGCTTATAATAACTCATTAATTCCTTAAAAGAATCAAACTTCATCCCCGCTTTTGGCTCTTCAATCATATCACCACCATCCATTCGGTCTAATGGAGGTGTCCCAGCAGTGCCATCATCAATTTCTCCTGAATCTGGCATATCTTCTTCACCTTGTTCATGAATCCTAGAGGAGGAACATGGCGCTTCAGTTTCTCTACACCCGGGTGTATCCTCTTTATCAAATCTTTTGGTCGTTCAGGAGCTTGTACCATGAGAGGAGTCGAAGGTCTCATCCCATACTGAAATGGGTAACCAGCATTCTGCTAAAAATGAAAGCAATTAAACTTCCAAAAAATAGGAAAAAAAAACTAAGTTGCATCATCATCTGAATGTTGCTTGGATATTGGTATGCATTTGGTATGACGTAAAAGTTGGTGACCATGCAGGCCTTGGTCCAAGGTAATCGTGCCTGTAATTTGGAAAGTTTGGAGAAGTTGTTGGGATGTCCTAACATAACAATAATAATGATAATTTGCAAGTACGAGGTTGACAAACTCCTAACAAATGTTAACAATCATATAACATACCGCGGTTGAGGGATTTTAGCTATATGGTGTTGAGAGAGATGAGTTTTCTTCCCCTTTTCCCATGCTGACTTGCTGCATTAAAAAAATTGTACAACCATTTTTATATGAGCAAAATAGTTAAGAGAATTCAACATGTTTGAAAAATAGCCGTTTTTTTAAACTTTTTGCAACAATTCAAACATTTGATTTACTTCCAAAACTAATTATTTCATGTACACAACCAGAATTATAATGTCTATCATAACAATGGCAAGTTGAGAAATACAGGAGCAAGCTCCCACAATAATTTAAGGGAGGTTCTTTTTGGAGAAATTTATAATGAGATTGAACTTGATTCCAACATCAGGATGGTGGATTGTGAGCAAACCCTTATAGCATCAAACAGGAGAAGCAAGACACCAATTTACCACCTATCACATTGAACTTGATATCCATGCTTTTGATGAGGCTTCCATGAACACTGCCTATGAGAAGAAGTGGCCACTTTATCTTAGCACAAAGAACTCAATGAAGATTCAAGGACATATTTCAAGAAGTTTATGAGGCCAATTAGAAATCGAAGTTTGAGGCTGCTGGCATATGGTGAGCTTTCTGCCAGTTTTTATTTAAAAATCATTTGATATGCAGATGACCATTTTGTTTAGTTGTACAATTGAATTACAAGGTACGAGCACCGACTCATTGATGATATGGTGGCTTATGCTCTCAAGAGTGCTCTCAAGAGTGAAGGAGGTTATGCATGGGCGTGCAAGAACTATGACAGCACTGTGTTAGATTTCTTCTCATTATATTAATAAGATTTATTCCCTTTTTTCAGGCTTGGATTTTAATTTTCAAATTGAAGATTCTTGATGGTATATCTGGTAGAGTAGTACAAGGTATGAAACCAGCACCAATAGCATAGCCTCGATTTTTGCTTGGTCATGAGGACTTTTACGCAGGTATGTGTTGTTGATCTGCAGACTTTGGCTCTCTAGATACCAAAGATATTGCGCGCACATGGATATATTAAGTAGAAGGATAAGCAATCGAATGAATACTAATTACTTACAGAGAAAATGTATGAGTAACTAACTGCGTCCTACTTGACAGGGCAAAGCTGGATGATTACATATAGTGAATAAAATGAAATTTCTCAAATGAATAACAAAAACTATAAGATTCTTTATAAAGATGTCTAACAAATGCACTAAGAAAATTAAGGGGAAAATAGGATTGAGGTGTGTGTGGGCATGCGCCTTAACCTTACAACATGAGAAAAACACAAACATTCATCCAAAAACAATTGTGAGAAATCGAAACCCATTTTTAGACGTGAAAATATAGCTTCAAGCTAATACATTCAAAAGAAATCTAAACAGGAATTTCTTACCAAGCCAATCCAGACGATGATGCCGAAGACTAAATGCAGAAGAAGATGATGAACTCAGCGTTTTTCCTATTTTTTTTTTTTTTTCACTTTCTTTCAACAATCAAAGCACAATGTGAAGTAAGAAGAGCACATTCCAGTTTTTCCACTTTTCCGTAGAGCTCATTCAGAAACTCGAAGAACAAGCCAACATTTTCATCTTTCCCACCATTATTTGTTCGTTGTTTTCTTTATTTTTTATTTTTTTAGTAGAATATAACGGCTTACGTGGCAATTATGCCAAGTCAGCCGACTGCCCACCGTTTGCAAGGGCCGACTACCCCTAGAAGAATTAGAGAAATTATACTTGTAGGTGTGATTGTGTAAGCGTCGCGCAATCACTTTAAAAAAGTAAATAAATACGAGATTCAAATGAAAAAAATTAATTTTTAATAGTGAACTCCACTCTTTTTCAAAGCGACTGTACAACACTTACATACTCTATAACTACATGTAACATTACTAACAATGGTAGTTTGTTGTACCATATTCAAAGAGCAATGATATTCACGTAATATATTTCATAACATATTTCACTATTTTAAAGTATGAATATTTTTGTAAGAGCATTGCTACTTTGTTACTCAGAGTATACCGCTCTATCTTACCATTAGTTCAAAATTCTATTTTTTATTTTTCTTCAATATTTTTTATTCATATATTTTTTTATTATTTTAAAATATTTTTAAAAAATATAAAAAAAAATTAATATATTAATAGTTACTTTCTTAATTATTAAGTAAAGAAAAAAATTAAAATACATAAGGTATCAAAATGAAGAGGTAAATGAAGTGGGCGAAGTATTATTTTTATTTTTTTTTAAAGTGATGTTATTTTTATACAATATTTTACTAAATTTTATATAATATTTTACTAAAATACTATTTATTTTAAACATAATTATGTAATATATTGTAAAAAGTGATATGTGTTTATTATTTTTCTAATTCAAATATTAACGAACTATATTTAAAAAAAATTTAAAGTCGTTTGATATAATATTACATCGTATATGTATGCATAAATAATTTAATCAAGTGCTTTGTCTGATAATAACCATTAGGAGAACCAAGGCGGTGTTTCAATGATTTTTTGGGTTACTCCCAAATGGTTTGACACGTACTACATTCTGAGTTTTCTGAAAACAGATATATATTATCCTAAGCAGATATTCGAAGGATGAGATAAGATAAGATGATAATTTTATTAAACTATCTTATAGTTTAATAAAATTAAGTATTTATTAGATTTTAAAAAAGAAAATTAGTGAAAGAATTGAATAAAAATTATTATAAAGTTATAATATTGTTATAATATTTTTTTTAAGATTTAAAAAAAATTGAATTATTTTTTATTTAAAAATTTAAAAAAATTGTAATGATTAGTTTCAAAAAATTGTAATGATTAGTTTAAAAATATTTATATTTAAATGATGTTTAAGAAATAAATAAGATGGGATGATATGAAATGAAAATTTTCTAAATATTCCATTAGTATTAGTTGTTTAAGCAATCATTAAGTCTCGTTTAGTTACACAGTTTAGATGAGATGTTTTGTTAAAAATTGAATAAAATATTATTATAATATAATTTTTTAATATAAATTTTATTTTAAAATTTTAAAAAATTAAATTATATATTATATTTTATGTAAAAATTTAAAAAAATTGTAACAATTATACGTAATAAAATAAGGTGAGATTAGATATTTTGGTTTCGTGAACCAAAATAACTCTAAATTTCGTGGTGGGATTGCGGTCAGTTGTAGTAATCGACTCGAGGGAGCGTCGCAGCTTCTAGTCGTCTAGAATCTTTTCGTATTCTTGACTGCATGCTAGTTTTTCGACTTGTTATGCGTAGAAGTAGAACTTATCAATGCGCGTTCATGACTGCATGTGGGCCTGTGTGTGGGAGTAGTTTGGATTTAAAGATGAGTTGAAATGATCTGTGAATAATAAAATAAAAATTAAATTATTTATTATATTTTAAATAGAAATTTGAAAATATTATTTTAGAATTTGAAAATGTTAAATTGTTTATTATATTTTGTGTAAAAATTTAAAAAATTATAATGATAAAATAAGATGAGTTGAGATTAGTTGAAGTGAATTTTAAATACAAATGAGACACTATAAGTTTATAAACTTGTCCATTACAAAAATTAGAGAAATATATACATAAAAATAAATATATATTTAATAATATTTATAAGATCTTTCTTTATTTCACTGAAATTTGATAGTGTTTATTTATTTATAAATCAAAATATCTTCTGTTTTTATAGTTAATAAGTGCTTATGAGTTTTTATTTATTTATTTCTGTGTGAATTATTTAGAGATAATTAAATAAAAAATATTATACATCAGTCACTACTTATTTTCATACTCTATGAGTGAATAGTAGCTGATGAGAATAATTTTTTTAAATAAATATTATACAAATTATTTTATGATATCTTTTATTTATTTATTTTAATATTTGTTTTTAAAAATAAATCGCTTTCTAAATTATATGTCTTAATTGCCGTCATCTAAGGGGTGGAAAATTATTTAGAAAGAAATGGGACTGAGTCAAGTTGACCTTTCCACACAATGTGTCCAACACGTTACAAGGACATTAGAAAAAATCAAACACGCGTTGCGCCAACCCATTTCTCAATTTAATTAACACCAATCCGACAACCATAACTGTCCCAACCTTAATTACTCTTTTTAGGATCTGATTTTTTAACAATATTTACACTATAAGTTGATATTGTTTGTTATAATTATAAAATAAGTTAAAAAAAATCATTTAATCTAATTATTATAATTTTTTTAAAATTCTCACATAAAATAAAATAAATAAATAATTTAACTTCTTTAAATCTAAAAATAAAAAATAATATTAAAAATATATATTCTAATAATATTTTATTCAACTTTTAACTTTAATCTCAACTCATCTCATTTATAAAGTCAAATACTTTTATAGGAATACTTTTCTTAATTTCAAAATTTATTGTCTTTAATTATATTGATTGATACTATACGTTTTAAATATATATTTTTTACAATAAATATTTTATTAATAAAATTAATTACAATTCGTTTATTTTTATAATTATTCTTATTTCATCATAATCTAATCTATATTTAAAACGTACAGCATACGCAAGCGCAAAGACAGTGGGGTTGAGTGGAGCCCACTACTCTTGGCTCGGCTCAGCTCGGAGGCACCGAGCAAGCTTGAAACGTTGCGTTAAGAACTTAAGTGCCATGTGAGCTTCTTAATAAAAATAAAAAATAAAAATAAAAATAAAAGAAATAAAAATAAAAAGAGAAGAACAGCTTCCGTTGGCGCGTTTCGTGGGTATTTTTTGTTAGCTTCTTCTTCGACAATAGAATTTTTGCAGTACGCCGGGATCCGGGTTTCTCGATCACAGCAACTGTTTCGATTAATCGCATCTTGCTTCCCGTCGCTGATATTCCCATTTTCCCGTAAATATCGTCTGGTTTTCATCTCATTTTCTTTCTCTGGTGTTTTTCTTCCTCGTTTCGTTCTCATCTTCTCGATTCTATGATTGTATCCATTAGGATTTGTGATTTTTCGCCTGTTTCAATATTTTTTTGAATTTTACGTTGTCCACATTACGTGGGTTTTCGTTGTCATTTTCTCATTTGCGTTATGCGATCAGTGCACGATGGATTACTTTGTTTCGTTATGGAAAATTACTTTTGGCAATGAATAAAATCTCTGATCGTAGTATTTTTTTTTTTCCTTTGGTCCATATTCTATGCTTTTCCATCTTTTTGGAAGATCAATTTCGTCTCTGTCATGGCTGTCAAGCTATGGAAATCGGTGATTTACCGATCGAAGTAGGAAATCTTGGGAAAATGTTATTTATGTAAAGTGTTTGACTTTCGAAAATTTGGCTGGTTTTTTCAGGGCTTTGTCTAATAACGCATGGAGGATTAGAGGTTGGTGAGGGAGGGGGTACATTCTTTGGCGAGAAGTTATATTGGGATTTTATCGGAGAGAACAATGTCCTCGAGAAGTGAGCATCACACGGTGCCGCTTTCGGTGCTGCTCAAGCGTGAATTGGCGAACGAGAGGATTGAGAGGCCGGAAATTATCCATGGTCAGGCCAGCCAGAGCAAGAAAGGGGAGGATTTTACCTTACTGAAAACGGAATGCCAAAGGATGGTTGGAGATGGGGTCTCTACTTACTCCGTTTTTGGGGTATGGTTTTTCCGTTTTAAAGTATCGGTGTTGACTATTTCCACTGTGATGGATTGCATCAAAATTTCTAGTTCTTGTTTGATATGTTGATTGATTGGTGCTTGCCTTCAAAAAATAACGCGAGTTAGTTTCGTATAATCTGTCAGTTGACTACATTCGAGATGTGGGTTGATTACATTCAAGATGTCAACAAATGATCTTTTTAGCAGTTTGAATGGAATACAGGTTTATAAAAGGCAGGAGTAAGGATGTTTAGAAACCAAATATTTAGAGCCACTAAAACTTTAAAAACGGTTACTCGGAATCAGGGAAAATAATGGTATTGCTACTGTTTTGATCAAGTTCATTGGTTAGTTTGGTTGACCTTAATTTCTTAGTGTCAAATCCCATTACGTTCATTTCTAGATTCGATTTATATGACTGCTACTTGATAGCTCAAAGGAACTGGAATAAAGAGTTTAATCATGGGAAGTTCTTGGAAAAGCCAAGGTTAGGTCCATCTCGTTCTGGCTCTTAGCTGGGATGGATAATTTTCGGTTACTAGGGTTTTTACTTTCTACCAAAGATTGACTTGGTCTTCGCAATATCATAAGCCATAAAGGCATTCAAAGGTTTGCCTTTTGGCTTTGCCAAAGTATTCATCAGTTAGTTTTACACGAGTTTTTTTTCATATTTCATCCATTTTTGTTCTTGTTAATTTGTGGTATCTGGCTTATTTTGGTTTATTGGTGTCTTTTCACTGCCATTAAAGTTATTTAAAGTTTGAAAACCATTGGAACACTGGTGGCTGCATTCCGTTTATGTTATTGTACTGGTTGTATTCTACTTCATCATTTATGGGCTGTTTTTAATAAACTATTTTTTACAGCTATTTGATGGACATAATGGATCTGCTGCTGCTATATACTCTAAGGAGAATCTCCTCAATAATGTGCTAGGTGCTATTCCTTTGGATCTTAACAGAGATGAATGGGTTTCAGCACTTCCAAGGGCTTTGGTTGCAGGCTTTGTTAAAACAGATAAAGACTTTCAAGACAGAGGTATGCGTATTTTTAATTCAAATGTAAATTTCTGCGGGGTTCTTTTTATTCATAAGTGTGCATAGTGTCCATTTTTTTAATATTCATCCAAGTTCAGCATATAATCAAGTTGGCTTTTGCAATTTAACCCTATTTATTAACACTATGAATCAACGCCTTTGTCACTCTTGTCAAGTTTGCAAGTTCAGGTTTTTCCATATTTGTTGCTTGTGGAGCATTTTATGTAGGCATACCTCCTCACTTTAAAAGGCTCTGGAATCCTGTATTTATATTTGTGTTCTATTTAATTGTTCAAGTTGCATAGGTTTGGTGGCTAATGTATGCATGTGCAACAAGATCAGTAACAACTATTAACTTTCTTTTTCTTCTTAGAAAGGTCTGTGTGTCGGACAGTTGTTATGTAGCTTTATATCTCATACTATAATATCCCTATTTTATATATTTTGTGCTACAATTTGCATGCACGCTTTTGATATATTTGTTATGTTGACCTCAGCACAAACATCGGGAACAACAGTCACCTTTGTGATGATAGAAGGATGGGTCATAACTGTTGCATCTGTTGGTGATTCCCGTTGCATACTTGAACCTGCTGAAGGTGGTATTTATTATTTGTCGGCAGATCACAGACTTGAATGCAATGAAGAAGAGTAAGTTATTAATATAATATGTGTAGTGACTCACTTAATGATGACCGTCTTAGGCCTAACCTTTTTAATTTTATTAGGAGGGAGCGTATCACTGCAAGTGGGGGAGAGGTGGGTCGGCTTAATACTGGTGGTGGTGCAGAGGTACATCTTGTCTGACTTCGTTTTGAATTAATTTCTGAACTTAACTAACCAGTGAGTAGGTTGTAAATACATCAAGATGCGTAAGTGGTAATTCTTTGTTTTTTCTTATGAGTAAAAAAACTTTATTAATAAGAATGAAATAGGTGTTGCCCACGTACATGGGGTATATGAAAGAAAACACCTAATTCATTTTAGGAACCTGAAAATGAAACAAGAAAATCATGAACACTAGTTCCATTAAGCACAATGGCAGAAAACCAAAGCAATAAGGTGTAGTAGTGTACCCAAAAATATTTCGAAGTTAATCTAAAGGGCGCTGTCTATCTTAAAAGCACCGATCATTCATTTCCATCCAAATACACCACATAAGGCACGAAGGAATCATCCTCCAAACTATAGCCACCTGAGAACAACTGTGAAGACCATTTTCCAGCTAAGAGATCCACCACCCTCGAAGGCATTACCCAAGCAATGCCAGATCTACTAGAAATCTCATCCCATAATGCCCTTGCCACCTTGCAATGCAAAAGTAAATGATCCACAGATTCACCATTCTTCTTACACATGTAACACCAATCCATGACAATGAGACCACGCTTCCTCAAATTGTCCATAGTCAAGATTTTCCCAAGAACAGCAGTCCAAATGAAGAAAGCTACTTTGGAAGGCACTCTACTCCTCTAAATACACTTCCAAGGGAAAGAAATACGACTCTGTGATGCCAAAACCTTGTAATAAGATCGAACTGTAAACATTTTGCTCCCATTGGACCTCCAAACATCCTATCCCCTTCATTGCTACCAAATCTCATAGAATATAAGAGACTGAAAAATGCAGAAACATCTTCATTTTCCCAATCATGAACAGCGTAAAACGAACATCCCACTGATGAGAACCATTAGAATAGATCAAAAGATCTGACACATAGGCATCCCAATCAGAAGCAAGGTGATGGCCAGGACACCCTATTGAGAGCGCAATCACCACACCTAATGTCATGCCAAAATCTTATCCTAGAACCCTCTCCAAGTGCAAAACATAATTGACTGGCTAAACTCACTCAAACATTTCCATAAATCCACACCATACCCTCACCTCACTAGAACCAACCCCAAAAAAAAAAAAAAAAAAGAAAAGGTACTTCCATATTTATTGTCAATTACCTCCCTCCAAAGCAACTCCCCTTCCAGTTGATTCCTCCCTAACCATTTCCCCAATAGACCTTTATTAAATATTCTCAAATTATAACTCATATAAAAAAAAAAAAAAAAAAATCCTCAAATTACGAACCCCCAAACTTCCATTAGAAATTGGACAGAAAGCACAAATTAACTTCTCAATCTGATTGGCCACCCTTGTAGGCAAAGGAAACAAGGATAGAAAATAAGTGGGGAAATTGTGGAGAGTCTTATTTATTAAAGTGATTCTACCCCCTTTTGATAGATACATCCTTTTCCACCCTGCCAACCTTCTCTCAGTTTTCTCAACAACCCCATCCATAATGGCTTTAGCCTTGAAATGAGTCCCCAACGGATGACCCAAATATTTCATAGGCAAGGAAGCAACTTTACAACCCGAAAGACTCACCAAGCTATTAATATTGTGCACACACCAACCAGGACCATCTCAGACTTTCCAAGGTTCACCTAGAGACTGGAAACAACTTCAAAACGTAACAAGGGGCCCTTAATGCTTGAATTGGCCATGGTCCTCGTCACAAAAAAGAAGAGTGTCATGTCATCTTCAAAAAAAATGAGAAAGTATGAGAAAACCAAAATTAGGATGTCCCATTAGGAAACCAGAGAGAAAATCTCCACCAACAGGGGCCTCCACCATTCGACTAAGTGCCTCCATGACAATAGCAAAGAGAAAGGGGGACAAAGGGTCTCCTTGCCTCAAACCACGAGAGATATTAAAAAACCCAGCAAGGATGCCATTTACCAACACCAAAAACCGAGCAGCAGAGACAACGCCTGATCCACAAACACCACCTCTCCTCAAAGCCACATCTCCCAAGCATATAAATGAGGAATTCCCAATTCACATGATCATACACCTTTTCCATATCAAGCTTACAAAGAATTCCTAGAATGCCTTCTCTTATTCTACTTTCTAAGCATTCATTCGCAATGAGTATCGAATCAAGAATTTGTCTCTCCCGAACAAATTCATTTTGATGCTTGGAAATAATATGCTCCATTACCGTACTCATACAGTTGGCTAGAACCTTTGAAACTATCTTGTAAACCCCACTAGCAAGACTAATAGGACAAAATGCTTAACCCCCAAAGCCAAGGTTTCTTTGGAATGAGAGCAATGAAAGTTACATTGAGGCATTTTTCGAACTTGAAAGAATAAAACTCATGAAAGACCCTCATCACATCATCTTTCAAAATTTCCCAGCAAGCTTAGAAAGACACCGTAGAAAAGCCATCAGGACTGGGAGCTTTGTCTTTTGTCATCCCACTAATCACGGGATGAATCTCATCTTCGTCAAAAGGTCTTTCCAACCATCTCGTGGTATGGGGATCAAGAGTCAAAAGCCAAACCATCAAGATTTGGCCTCCATGTAGCTTGTTGGGTAAGAAGATTCTCATAATAGTGCACAATATGGTCCTTCATCTCGAAAGGGTTAGCACATGATTGCCTGAATGAAGCATCTCAACAGCATTATTATGCCGATGGGAATTAACCACTATGAAAAAGCTTAGTACATTTATACCCTCTCTCAACTATAGTGGCTTGGATTTTTGCTTCCAAGAAATCTCCTCCATCAACAACAACCTCTCAAGTTCAGCAGCCACCGAACTTTTCCTCAACAAAACCTTCTCAAGAAAAAACCCCATTCTCCTCCCTACTATCCAAGTCATGCACCTCCCCTCCATAAGCGAATTCTTCTGACTATCAAGATTCCTAAAAACTTCCACATTCTACTTCTTTAAATCATTCTTCAATGATCTCTCGCTCAGAAAGAGAGTAATGTTAAAATCCCCATTCATAAATCACAGCAAATCCCCTGATAATACAAGCCCACCAGCTCCTCTCACAAAAGTCTACTGTCCACCAAATTTGGCCTGTAAGAACCCACATAAGCCCACCCCTACCCATCCTCAACATTTTTGAAAGTGCAAGCAACCGATAAGTTCCCAATACACTCCTTGATGGAATCCCCCACTCTTCTATCCCACATTAAGGTAGCGTTTGGATATTGAGCTGAGTTGAGTTCTTTATGAATAGTAGTGAGTTGAGATGGTAAAATGAGTTTTGTGGGGTCCACCTGAGATGAGTTTAAATGTGTTTGGATGTTAAGATGAGTTTAGATGTATTTATGGGAAGTTGAAAAAGGCTGTGGGTCTCATGTGTAAAGAGGTTTTGAGTTGAGATGAATTTAGTAATTTGAGAGTTGGGTATTTGGATGTTAGACTTAGCTTAAAATTAGATTGAACTGAGTTGAACTTAGATGAGTTTAACAACCAAATGGGGCCTAAGAAAACATCTCCCAAAGCTCCCATAGACACCATATAAGACCATCCCACATATGAATAGCCTCACAAACTATGAATAATTCTTCTGTCAATAATTCTTAACTTCATTTCTTGTAAACACACGATATCAACCTTCCAATTATGCAATATAGACTTAATCTGAAGGCAGTTATTGAGATCACTAAGCCCTTGGGCATTCCAAGATAGGATCTTAGGCTTCAAAAGAAAAATGAACCCCCCCCCCCCCCCCCCCCTTCCTTCAATCTCTCCCGCACACAACTCCCCTCCCCTCCTTCGCATCGTAATTCTTTGTTTTTGTTGTCCATTATTTTGATTCCAGATGTGAAAATCTGAATGAAAACCAGGTCAACTTTAATAATTTTTTAAAACATGGGAATTCTGCCCAAAGAACCAGATTGTTTTGGTTAAGATTGATGTGAATTTTAGGATGATGTATCTCTAGATTTTAGCAGATTTGATTATTGAATCTTTTACAAACTTTCCCAATAATATTTTCTGTTTAGATAAACCGATGATGTTGATCTGCCTGTATAAGATGATAGATCGATTCTCCTCCTGTTGAATTTTTTGGAATCTTCAAACATTCACATGGAATAATTCTTCATTTTATTTAATCCATGAAATAAAGCTGGTAAATAACTGTTTTAATGATTCATTTTTAGATTGGTCCTTTGAGGTGTTGGCCTGGTGGTTTGTGTCTCTCTCGATCAATTGGTGATATGGATGTTGGCGAGTTTATTGTTCCTGTTCCTTATGTAAAGCAAATGAAGGTTTGTGTTGTATTCTCTCTTCTTCTTTATCTTCCTCTCTTTTTTCACTCCAATTTCCTTTTTTATAAATATTTACTGCATGGTTTGTGACGACTTTACATTCACATTTACATTCCCATTTGTAATTACAATCTTCTTGCATCCCATTGTACATGTAAGCATATCTTTTCTTTACTTCTGGAAATTTCCAATCGTATAATTTATGTTTGAGGATCTACCCTCTGTGCAACTTCTTATTTGAACTTCCTTGTTTGCAGCATACTATTGCAATATAAAGTTCTGGGTGTTGATTCACTCAAGATGTCCCAAGGATGAGGGAGGAGGGGGGAGGGTGGAGGGGGGAGGTTGAGAAGCAAATGAGAGATAGATAGAGATTGAAGTCGATTGAAGTGAAATAGGTTTTGTTGGACTATTAACACAGGCTGTTAGCAGCTGGTTTTAATTTAGTAGTGAAAGTGCATGGAATCCAAGTCCTTACAAGATTAAGTGTAGTTTCTATAGGTGTTGTTGCAAGGGTTCCAATTCAACAGAGAGAAATTTTTGCAGAATTTTGCTCAAGTTTGTGTACTGCAATCCTTCTCTGAGGAATGACGGTGACCTACCCTGTGTCCATTTTTTAGGAAAGTAGACATGACGCCTAGATTTATCTGCTTTTATTTCTATTTTCCTTTTAAGAAACTAGCAATTGTCCTTCAATTAGCTTCTAAACTACAGGAAATTTTATTATATAGTTCTCAGTACAACAAACAGTAGTTCAAAACTTGCATTTTCCTTTTGCTTTCACCTCAAAACCCTACTGTTAATTTTATCTACATTCACCAGTGCACCACAAAAAACCCCCTAAACATGGCTTTCCTTGAGTTGCTCTCTAGGGATTGGTGCTTAGTCATACATCAACTATTGGGTAGATAAGGCACATAATCATCTTGAATGGGCGTAGTGCAGAGGATTTACGTTGCTCACCATGAACATTTTTAATATTTAGACTATTTGAGTCCTCTTGTTTTAATTATTAGAAATTATTGGAATCTAATTCTCTCAGAACTTCGTGTAGCCATCTGAATATGCTCCCTAGATGTTCATGACTAGTACATTACCGTTACTTGTGCTGCTAGTTTTTGCTTTTTGGCTTTCAATGCAAGTTGTACTAAAGTTATTATGTAACTGCATTCAAATTGAGCTTTAGAGCATGGTATACATATTAGGTGGTTAATCTCACCTGCATTCCTTCACACAGCTTGTTGAAAACAATGGGATTAGATATGCACCTTGTTAGGCGAGACAGTCAATTCTATCAACTTGAGCAAACACAAAAATTTTGGGGGGATTACTTTTTCTCTCCCCACAACATGAACTAGAAGAGACAGCTTTAGGAGAAAGTAGAGTTCACGCCAATTCTCTGGTACCCTGGTGAATTATTATTCACTTTCATTGCAATGCAGTAATTATTACCATTGGAAATTTCCTTTTTAAGGAAATACAATAAATTAAACAACTGTACAAGAAAGTTTTAAGGTCGAATGAGAATATCAGAATCTCGGCTCAAGGTCACCTTGCAACATTCAAGCTCACAATGAAAGAACATGGATACCAACTCTCTTGTGATCTGCCAGTAATTCTCGAGATGTTCAGTTTTTTATGACCTTTTCTTTTTCATAATTTTTAAATCCTTTTTTTGCAGCTATCTACGGCGGGTGGTAGGCTTATCCTCTCAAGCGATGGTGTTTGGGATGCTTTGTCTGCAGAGACAGCTTTTGAATGTTGTCGTGGGATGCCGCCAGATGCTGCAGCTGCGCAAATTGTTAAAGTATGCTACAACTAGAATATAAACTTTTTTCCCCCTCTAGACCACAGTATATGCATCACTGACTCCTACATTTCAGACTATGCCTGCTTGCCTACTTTTACTGCTTATCTTACTCTTTTTTGTTCCATTTCAGGAATCATTACAAGCAAAAGGACTACGTGATGATACAACCTGCATTGTAATTGACATATTGCCACAGGAGAAGCCTCTTGCTCCCTTGCCACCATCAAAGAAACTGGGAAAAGGTGTGTTCAAGTCTATGTTTCGTAGGAAGTCCTCGGAATCATCTTCTTGTGTTGAAAAAGAATACATTGAGCCAGATATGGTGGAGGAAATATTTGAGGAAGGATCTGCTATGCTTTCAGAGAGGTTGGTGCTACGAAAACCCTGATTATTAATCTGAATTGTGCTTATATGTCAGGCATCATGTGACCAGTGGTCATTTAATGCTTTCCTTTTTTGTCCTTTTTGTCATACAAGTGTAGTATGGTGGCACAATCACTTTTAAGTGTTCATGTAAATTTATAGCTTCTTACGCAAAATATGCTTATGTGGAATGCAGGTTAAATACGAAGTACCCACTCTGCAACATGTTTAGGTTGTTTACATGTGCAGTCTGTCAAGTTGAGATGAAGCATGGAGAGGGTATTTCAATTCATTCTGCCTCATCAAGCCCACAAAGGTTTCGTCCATGGGATGGCCCTTTTCTTTGCTTAAGTTGCCAAGAGAAGAAAGAAGCCATGGAAGGGAAAAGACAATCAGGAGGTATGACAGCTCTCCATCTTCCTCATCCTTTACATTGCTTAAAAAATTTACAGCATTTATGCTTCTAAATTTAAATCTTGCTTTGTTCTTTTTCAGATGGACATAGTAGTGGAAGTGACTAGTCAACTCTCCTCAGCCATATTTATATTTTGAGATCACTAACAATTGTTTCAAATTTGATCCTAACGGAAAGTTGAAGCTTCCTGAAAATATTATTTCCCTTCAATTGCTCATGGAGGGTGTTCGGCTCTTGGGTCCATTCGGCATTCACTTCAGAATCTTTTTGGACCACTTTTTTAATGTTTCATTCCTTCAAGTCAGCAGATCACAGTTAGAGGTGTTTGCTTTTCTGAAGACCTGTTTTCTGACTTCCACAACAACTTTTCTAGTGCCTGCCTCCGTTAAAAGAGTTATGGAAGCTTTGATAAATTCACCAGTGCATAGCCGATGCATTGGAGGTAATTCGTTTCTTTCTGAATCCATTCTCCTTTATGCCAGTTCTGCCATTTCATAGAGTAACAATTAAAGAAAGAGCCTTTGCTGTAATATTGTTATATATTGTTATATAGGAAGTTTGATGAGACCTCTTATAGACTCATTCCAAATTTGGGAAACTTGTTTCACCAGCTTTCTGAAGGAAATGGGTTCATGTAGCATAACATTTCATCCTTTCTTTGACAAGTAGGAAGGTGAACTTGTGGAATAGAAAATTATCATTGATTTTTTTGGAAGAGAAATGTCTTGCTCATTGCTAACTTTTCTTTGTTTTGATAGATCTATAACTGACTTGAATACTCTTAAAAGCTAAAATAGATATCTGTTTACTTTTCTTTGTAATTGACAGTAGTTGTCTCTTTGATTTTCTTGCCACCATCAAATTCAAAGTGAGCCACCAAATGTTATCCTAATTTGTTAATGAAATAACTGTTTGGATCAATTGACAAGTTTGATTGGACCACACTTTGTCAAGGCACTCAAACCAGCTAGTTGGTCCTCTCTCTCTCTCTCTCTCTCTCTCTCTCTCTCTCTCTCTCTCTCTCTCTCTCTCTCTTCTCTCTCTCATATTATTGTAGCTACCCTAGTTGTACTGGAATAGCTAATTATATGATAAATACCATATGTAACCAAATTAGCATATTGTGAGCAATTATACAATAATTAGAACATTTAAATGACCATCAATGCAAAATACGGTTAAGCACTTAGATTTTCTCTTCCCATTTTTTTTTATAAGTACTAAAATCTCATCAACCAGTGAAAATACACATCCATGTATACAAGAAGAGTCACCTATCTCGGAGTTTTGAGCTCGTCATGTTTATTTACTATCCTCAAAATTCTTGTCATTCCTTTTGTTTTTCTTCTTTTCAATTGCTCTTTTGTTTCACAAACGTTGTTTGATTGAAGAGAGATTAAAAAAAGAAAAGAAAAAAGAACTCTATGAATAAGTTCATTACAAACTAAGAAGGCATGGTTTGAGAAAACCAAAAATATACACTTGGGAAAACTAGATTCTACTAATTTTAAATGAAAACTACCAACTTATATAACTTTTAATTTCATTACATATATATATGTATGTATTATACTAATTTCGTTTAATAACCAAATGGGGATGAACAAGAGCAAAGCTTTTTACTTCCATAATTATGTAATGTTATAGTAATTGACACAACCAATACGATACCAAGCTTGCTTCCTTTTTATTTTCTAGGCAAATAGCATTATGTTGTATTAAAATAAGATAAAAAAATTTACAATTGGTGAAGACTGAATCCCAGATATAAAGAACAACCAAAATGTATGATAAATTGCATGAGTTTGATGTTGAAAAATGGTAGTTATTTTTTCTGGTAACGTTTTGGTGATTACAACGGTGAGATTGTGATTGTTTTTAAGAGTTATAGGTGTTTTCATAATGGGATTCCTTAAACATGTAGTGATAGACTCCAAGGTTTTTTCAATATCGAACGAAGGGAGTTCTCTATGTATTACTGAGAAAAGTTGGAAGGTGGTGAAGGAGTTGAGGTTGGGGCTGCCCATGGTGCAATGGGTTGCTAAAACTCTGGAAGAATGTCTAAAGGAAGGAAGAAAAGACTTCTACACCATGGCAAGGGAGGGAAATCGCAACTTCATAGCACAGTGATGTTCAAATATTCGCGGTCGATACATGGCACTAGTGGAGAATAATGGTAGGACCCTATGTTTTGTGGCTCATGGCCAAGCCACTAGTCATGTCAGTCACATGCCAGCAGCCTTGCTAGCAATGTCAGCCATGCCCATGGCCCATGCTATGGGCCAGCCTAGCCCACGCATGGGCTCATGCATGTCATGAGTCAACTTGGCCCATGCCAACTATGTTATTACTTATTGTTTATTTTATTTTAATTATTTATTTTCCAAGGGACCTATTGAGAGTTTTCAAATTGTAATCCTTATAAATAGGACTCTTAGTCTTTGCATTGGGATCTTTTGGCAAATTCTCTAGAGGAGGATTATTTTGTTTAGGAGATCAACCATCGATGCTAGGCACTTGGGCTTTTGTGTGCAATTTTTGAATCCCAAAAAGAGAATCACACATTGCAATTCGTGAATAGATGTGATTCATTTATCTTGTTCTTGCAACTTGGTATAATTCGTGAATCAAAGTTGTTGTTATCCTTGTTTTTATCAAGTTATCAATTCATGAAGTTTATTTCAACAATTGTGCAATCCGTGAATCATTAGTTGATTTGTTACCTCTTGTTCATTCAAGTTCTTAAGTATTTTACTTTGTTCTTGAGTGTTCATCATTTTGTTCTTGGTGTTCATTCTTCCATTGCTTATTTGATCCTTCCATACCCTCATTCTCGACCACTAAAGTGTTTGCCACTTTCCATAAATTCTTCCCATCATCCCACTTGCCCTAGCCGAAGTCCACTTCCCATATTTGGCTTCCATCTATATTCGGCCACCATATTATTTCCCCATTCCATTTTGCCTTAGCCGTGAGTCTCACTTACCATAAGTGACTTGCCTTTAAATCTTTCCATATCCACAAAATCCTAGCCATATACCACACTTACCATATTCGGCCACATCATAAGCCTCCCCTCCATAAAACCTTAGCCGCCCACCTCAAGCCCCGATAAGGTAACTCATTCCTTTTAGGAGTCTTGATTTCCTCACATTCAAATTCAAATCCCATTTCAAATCCCTTAATTTAAGGAATTGCAAATCCTCTTCAATTCCTTAAATCACTCTTCCTAAAATCTCTCTAGTCAACCATTGACTTGCCACTTAGCCAAACCCAAATCCTCCACCTATCCTAAAAGATTCCTCCATCTTAGAATCTTTCCATATCCATTTCAAATCATCCAACCCTAGCCAACTCCCTCCAACTCGCCAACCCTAATCTCACCATATCCATTTCGGCAACCCTAGCCATCCAACATCCAAAACCCTAATCCCTCATCCTTAGCCACGACAACCCTAGCCTCCAAACCCTAGCCTCACTCTTCCACCCCATTCCTAAACCCTAGCATCATCATAAACTCTAACCCTAAGCCAACTCTTCCCAATCTCGAAATCAACTCTAGCCACCTCACAAAACCCTAGCTACACTTCACTATACTAACCCTAATTACCATCCAAGTGGCCCAAACATCAAGGGCACCCTTCAAGCCGTTCACATTGCATCAAACACTCATAATCATCACTTAGATCATCCAAAACCCTAATCTCACCTCACTCATCCAACCCTAACCCATCATCTTGGTGCCATACTCGAGGACAAGTCCATAGCCGCCCACATTGATTTGCCCTCCCTAAACACTTAGCCTACCCAAGTTCATCATAATCTCCATCATTCCATCATCCAAACACCAACCCTTTGTGGAAGGCCAAGCAAGTTGGCAAGGTCACTCGGTCATCATCCTCACCAAGGCAAGCTCGTGGTCCTTAGTGTTAGGGATAAGACCAGGGTCTTTGACAATATGATGGTGGTAGCAGGCACAATTTTATCTTAATACCTTAGGAGAAGGAGGGTTAGGGATGGAGGAGGTTGGAGAAGGCATTGTGGGAGGCTGTGACTGAAGAAAGAGGTATTAGTCAGAATAGAGAGACAACTATAAGGCAGGTGGTGGTCGAGGGTTAGGGATGGAGGAGGTTGGCAAAGGCATTGTGGGAGGCTATGACTAAAGAAAGAGGTATTAGTTAGAATAGAGGAACAACCATGAGGCAGGTGGTGGCGGTGGGTCAACCAAAATAGCGCTCGTATAGGGAGGCATTGGAGACAACAAAACCTTGCGAAGAGGTTCAGGGCGGAGACAGTGGCACCATGACAATTGGTAGGGACGTTGGGAGAGGAACCTATGCAAGACAAGGCAACGGGCATGGGGCAGACAGAGCTCTTTGTACTACGGGTACAAACAGTACACTATGGAAGAGTGGCGGTGGTAGGCATGTTGTTGGCAAAGGCATGGTAGTGGGGAATGTACCTAGTAAACTTTTGGACTTGAGGACACAACTGATCGAATTGTAGGAGAAAGTGGAGATGTTATTACAGTATAAAAGGGAGAAGGGTGGGTTGGAAATAGGTCTGGGCTTGGAGACGAGGGGACCCAGAAGGGTTATACAAGATGGGCAACTAAAAGGGGGAAACGTGGGCCTGGGCTTAGTTTATGCTGGACCTAGTAGTGTTTTACCAATTGGGCAGACGAATATGATTCATGTGAGCCGTGTGTGTGGGCCTCATCCCATGGGGCAACACGCAGGGAAATAATCTATCAGGGCCCAGCCTGTGTGGCGAATCAGGCCAAGGAGTGACCTTAGGCCCTTGACCGGTGGGAGTCTAGTATCCTCACCAGAAAAAGCTTTGTCAACTGTGCGACAGGCTGAGGAGCCTTTGACAGAGGCTTAGATGGTGAATGTGACGACGAGGGAGGCGACTATACAGGTCTCCGAAAGGGCACCTGACACTCTGTATCACTGCGTGTTGGATCTCCGACGCATCTTAGCTAGACAACGCTAGCGA
This sequence comes from Juglans regia, assembly GCF_001411555.2. Taxonomy (NCBI): domain Eukaryota; kingdom Viridiplantae; phylum Streptophyta; class Magnoliopsida; order Fagales; family Juglandaceae; genus Juglans; species Juglans regia. Next base: position 9,569,014 of record NC_049906.1, on the reverse strand, counting down.
GTGATAGGGAAGAGGTTGCCACCATTTCTTCGACGGTATCCCTTCAGGTAAAGGCCATGTAGCATACGAATGAAACTCGAGACTTAGTCTTAGGGAAAAAAAAGGGACATGGGTGCAGATGAAGGGCTTTCTAGGAGCCTTATCCCGATGCAGGGCTTCTCAGAATGAGAGCATTAGAATTTTTTTGAGGAGGGTGACTTGAGGACGTCGTTGGTTTCGCAGTGGGGCTAACAGGGAGGGGGAGTCCATACCCCTAAACTGTATGTTTCTAGATTAGTCTAATGTCTCGGATTGGGTTCTGCAAAAGGTAAAAGAAATTCAATATTGTGTAGGGACAGAGTGTAAAAGTTTTGAGGAGCATTTTATGGCATTGCTTTCAACCATTGAAGCTGGTCATGTTCATCTTAAGAAACCAGATTCTAAAAACAAAGGGAGCTAAATAGGCTAACGTGGTCTCTTAACTATGAGGGCAGTACAAGTCGAGAGAGATCTAAAGGGAAGGGAATAACCCCTATTTTATGAAGCCCAAAATTGTTTCTTGGAATGTCCGAGGGCTTAACGAGCAAATAAACGTAATCGTATAAAAAATTTGCTTCTTGAGTGGAGGGCAGACATCGTATGCTTACATAAATCTAAATTGAAATATATTACAAGAAGAATTGTTCGAAGCACATGGAGCTGTACATAAGTGAACTGGGCCTATCTTGCATTTGATGGGGCATCAGGAGGTGTGTTAGTGAAGTGAGATAGATGGGTGATGGAGAAAATGAAGGAATTTATAGGGGAGTATACAGTGGCATGTTGTTTTAGAAGTGTGGAAGATAACTTTATGTTGGCTTTTGCTGGTATTTACGGGCCGAATTTGGACAACATTAGAAGCATGTTATGGGAAGAACTAGTTGGAGTACATAGCTGGTAGGGGAACTACCATGGTGCCTAGGTGGAGATTTTAATGTTATATGATTTCTAAGTGAACGTTCAAGAGATAGTAGAATGTGACTTGCAATGACAGAATATTCGGATTTATTTTTTACTTGAATCTGATGGACATCCCTATCATGGGAGGGGCATTCACGTGGTCAAATAATCATGTGTGGTCTAGATTGGACAACTTGTTAGTTTCCTCGGATTGGGAAGCTCAGTATCCGAAAGTATGTCAAAAGAGATTGTCTCGTCTGTGTTCGAATCATTTTCCTATTTTGCTTGATTGTGGTTGTATCCAAGAAGGGCATTAGTATTTTAAATTTGAAAATATGGTGGTCCTCATATCCGTTTCATAGAATCCCTAGTTTCATTCTTGCAGATAAATTGAAATCTTTAAAAAATGATTTGAAGATTTGGAACACACAACCTTTTGGAAACATAGGTGAACGTAAGAAGTCCATTTTGGAAGAGTTTCAGGAGTTAGAAAGGATACAGGAGGACCGAGCTCTTTACTTGGAAGAACTATCTCGGAAGTCGGAGGTGGTTACTGAATTAGAGAGGGTTATTTTACTGGAAGAGATCTCATGGCACCAAAAATCTAGAGTTTTGTGGTTGAAAGAAGGGGATCGAAGTACAAAATTCTTTCATAGAATGGCCAATTCTCACAGGAGAACCAATATTATTGAGATGCTGAATATAGGTGGTGCAACATGTATCGAGGCCCCTGTGATTAGAGGTCATGTTGATTTATTTGAATACTTTCCTACTGAACAAATGGGGTGACGACCAAAGCTTGAGGGTTAAGCTTTTGATTCTATTGAGCCACAGAATGTCTCGTGGTTGGAGAGACCCTTCGAGGAGATGGAGGTTCACGATGTGGTGAGAAAAATGACCAAAGACAAAGCACTTGGGCAGGATGGACTGTGAGATTCTTCCAAACTTGTTGGGAAGTGATGAAGGTTGATTTAGTGAAGGTGTTTCATGAGTTGTTCATGACTGAAAAATTTGAAAAGACCCTTATTGCTACATTTATAGCACTAATTCCTAAGAAGATTGGGGCATCGGAGGTCAAAGATTTTTGGCCCATTAGTCTTGTGAATGGAGTGTATAAAGTCATCCCTAAGGTACTTGCAAACCGCCTAGAAGAGGTGTTGGGAAAGATTATAAAAAAAACTCCAAATCGCATTTGTATGAGGTAGGCAAATCCTAGATTCAGTTCTCATCGCCAATGAGTGTCTAGATAGCAAACAAAAATTTAGTAACCTGGGGATCCTATGTAAATTAGATATGGAGAAGGCATATGATTATGTTAACTGAGATTTCCTACTCTACTTGCTTGGGAGGTGTGGTTTTGGAGAGAGATGGTGTTCGTGGATTAGATTGTGCATATCAACGGCAAGATTTTCTATACTGGTAAATGGTAGTCTAATTGGCTTTTTCAATAGTTCTTGAGGGCTAAGACAAGGGGATCCACTGTCCCCACTCCTCTTTGTCGTTGTTATGGAGGCGCTGAGCAGAATGACCTCGGTGTTGGTCTGTAATGGTTTTATAGTTGGATTCTCGGTTGGTAACCCCACTAGGGGTATTAGTACATAATACTTTTCATTTGTTATTTGCAAATGATACACTTATATTCTATGAGGAAGAACAAAACCAATTCCAGGCACTGAGGGCACTCTTACTCTGTTTTGAAGCGGCATCGGGTTTGAAAGTAAACCTTGACAAATTAGAATAGGTGCCAGTTGGTAATGTTTGCAATATTCGGTAATTGGCTAACATTCTTGGATGCAAGGTTTCTGCCATTCCTATGAATTACCTGGGTTTACCGTTGGGGGGCTATTTTAAGGGCTATACTAATATGGGATATAGTAATCGAGAAGATTGAACATAGATTGGCTAGTTGGAAGAGACTGTACTTATCGAAAGGTGGCAAGATCATTTTAATTAAAATTATTCTTTCTAATCTACCAATGTATTTTTTTTTTAATCTCTGCTCCCAAATCCAATCCAGCAAATGTGGTGATCCAGATTGAGAAATTTTACAGAGACTTCCTTTAGAGTGGCATGGGGGATGGATTTAAATTCCATTAGTCAAATGGGATAAGGTATGTTCCCCACTTTTTTTTGGGAGGATTGGACATTACTTGAGAAATGGTTGTGACAATATAATACTGAACTGGAAGCCCTATAGAAGTCGGTGATTGATTGCAAATATGAATGTGTGTGTGTGTGTGTGGGGGGGTTGGTGTACAAGAGAGGTAAATGGGCGTCATTGAGTGGGCATTTGGAAGCATAATAGTCGGGGATGGGGGTGTTCTATCGTCATACTAGACTCATGTTGGGAGATGGCTCTAGAATAAAATTCTGGAGTGACATTAATTCTGGAGTAACATATGGTGTGGAAATAACATCCTAAAAGAGTTATTCCCTTCAGTATTCTAGATTGCATGTAAGAAAGAAGTTTCAATGGCTGATTTTATGGTGATAACTGGGGATCAAATACAGTGGAATATCATTTTTAATAAGGTGGCTCAAGATTGGGAAGTTGGTAGTTTTGAGGAGTTCTTTCGACTTCTGTATTCCTTGAGACCGAGCAACCAAGGAAATGATAAGTTGTAGTGGGTATCTGTAGGTAAAGGCACATTCTTGGTTCGATCGTTCTATAAGTCTCTCACACAAGTGCAGAACACTCAATTTCCATGGAAGAGGATCGGTGCAATAAGACGCCTCCCAAAGCGACTTTCTTTACATGGACAACTTCTTTGGATAAGATTTTGATGACAAATAATTTGCAGAGACATGGGGTGATCATAATAGATTGGTGTTGTAACACCCAAGCCGAGCACCAAGCTCAAGCTAATCGCAGGTGCTATAAAATCTTTATTATGAGTTAATATGTATAAAAAACCAACTTGAAATCTTAACGAGTAATTTTGGAGTAAGCTATAGGCTCCAAAATTTATTTCGGCGGTATACAAATTTTTTTCTTAGGCTTAATAATTAGGTTAGAATTAGTTAATGGTCCAAGTGCGATCTATTTATTTGCAAAAATTTTATAGAGACAAGTTAAGCTAGTTTAGCAGTTGAGTCGACACCTATTTTATTTTTTATACTCAATCCATGAAAATATGAACAAGCCAAAAAGATTATTCAAATTGTTTTAATTGGCCAAACCTATTTTGTTAAATTCATATACCACTAAGATGTAGGCCCAAATGTTTTTCGAAAATGACCCAAAACCCGTAGCCCACAAGCTAAGCCCAAAAGCATTGCCTTAGGTACGTGCATAACTCCATGCACGTTGATCTCTCCCTCCACTTTCATTAGGGTTTCCAACCGTGTGTATATATAGGTAACCATACACTTAGATCACACTACATGCACATCAGTTTCTTCCAGGTCGCACGGCTCCCACTCTCTGCATGTCTCTTTCTCTGTGACTACCACCCACCACCAAACCAGTTCCTCCATGCACATTCATAGCACCTCCGAAAGCCACCGTAGGCCAGCCCTCTTGTTTCTGAAACCACCCAACCCATGTACGTCCACCGCACGAGACTCCCACTGCCCAGCCCCAATAGCAACCAGCAACCTTGCACCGAGAGCCACCAACGTACGACAACCAGCAAATGGCATGACCACTTTCACCCTTCAAGTTTTGTTGCCACCCCCACAAGCAAGGCTGTGAATCTATGTCTGCAACCACAAGAAGCATCACATGGAAGCACGACCTTTGTGGGAATAGCCAAACAGTGAGCCCAAAGCCTTATCGTGCGTCACTGCTTTGCACTACCACTGCCAACCGAAGCCTTTGTTTTACCAAACTCAAAATAGAGCAAGCAAGTGTTTTTTTTTTCCCACATCGTGCTTGTAGCCACCATGGTTGTTTAGCCACCGTTGAGGCCATGACGCCACTGCCATCGGAAGATGCTGGAGGACAAGCCTCAACCTTCGGACGCTGCCCTGGTCAACGCCCAGCACCCCAGACCGTCGCACGCCGGCTACCTCACGGTGAGCTTCCTCTCTCTCTCTCTCTCTCTCTCTCTCTCTCTCTCAGTGCTCCGTCATCGGGATCATCTCCGCCCACCACTTCCCCATCACGTCTCTCCTTCTCTCTTGGTGGGTATGGCCCTCATCCTTTCTCTTTACCTCTCGGTTACTACAACACAACACACACTTTGTTTTGTTTTTCTTCAATGTCGGTGTAAGACGTGTTCAACTAAGTTGGACTTATGTCTTTTAGTAGGCCAGTTGTGATCACACGGATGAATATTTCTAAGTTTAGCTGGTGGGTTTTGGACTCAGGTCGTAAATCATTTGGGCTTGATAATGTTTTAGTTACATTGTTATAATACTTAAGTAGATTGGGCTTAATATTTTTAAGTGGACTCAATTTTTAATAGTCTAGAAAATTTAAGGTTTCTTTTTATAGAAAGTTTTTAAAGGATTTAAATTATGTTATTAGGTATAGATTTTTACAATTTAATTTTCAGAAGTAAATGGTGACTGTGTAATGTTGTTTTGAACGCTTTAAATCTGATCTAGACTATTTTTATTAAATGAAGTTTTGTTGGTTGCTGTAGTAGATTTTCTTTTTTAATTATATTATTTGGTACTAAAATTTTATAGTTAGATTTCAGTAGTAAATAATTTAAAACTTAATGTCTTAATCGGAGAAATTAAGTGGATATCGATGAATTTTGAAAAGTGATGGTATTTTAGGGTTAGAGGTTTTGAGGAATTCAAATAGGTTATCTAAGTATTTTAGGTGCAATTAGGAAGTACAAGTTCAATTGGAAATTTACCCAAGTTACATGATTTTTCTATAGGTGATGATTGATATCCACTTGGCATTGTTGTGAGAAAATTCAGAGAGATTTTTATGCAAGACTTTACATAAAATAAAATGGATTGAAGTTGATTTTATGGAAAATGTGCATGATATGTTTTGAAAAGAAATTTGGAACAACCTTAATTATTTGTTCTGCATTACTCATGAAATTTGTATGAAAGAGAAAAATATTTTTTGCTATGACTGGTGTAGACATGAGCAAAATTTTGACATTCTATTTCTGAACTATGCAAAACAAAGCGAATATGAAATTTAAAATTTGTGCATGTGATGCGAAAATGTTCTGAATCTATTTTTTGAATATGTGAAATGATCTGAAATCATTCAATACTATGTTGTGATATGATGTAGCATCTGAAAAACATTTGGCGTGACTTTTTGATTTTGGATCTAATTATGTATCTGGTTATGATCCGATGACTTTGATTCTATTTTGCTCTGATGTATGGCTCTGTTATGGGTGATAATAGTGGCATTTGGCCCTATCACGTGATATAATAGTGGTCTCTGTTCTAAGTGCAATCGCTTTGGTATCATGGTGATTTATGTTCTGCTTGACTTTTTGCAGAATACACAACCCTACCTTGGGATTAAACATGGTCTACGTTCTGATATGATACTTTGATATAATATGATATGATACGATACGATACGATACGATTTGGTAAGATGATGATATTTACTCATGTTATGCCAAATGACAAATTTAAATATGAATATTTGAAACTGTCTCTCTGATATTTTGATAATATGTTTTTGGGTATGCATTTCTGAATCTAAAATGTTTTGTTCTACATTCTTAACTCTGTGAAAAGGCTCATGTTTACATACTAGTATATTTTCTCTGCTTACTGAGTTGTTGATAACTCACCGCTTATCTCCACAATATTTTTTAGATAATTTGAATATTTCAGTTGAGAATCAAGATCATGGAGCATGAATGAGATGAGCATAGTGGATTAAGTATAGAAGATTTCTATAAGTATTGATGAATTTTATTAAGTAATTTTGTCGTGTTTTGATGACTTGGTATTTTGAGAGGTTAATTATCTAGAGGTAGTTAGTTTGAAACAATAATTTTATATGGCATTAAAAATTTGAAGTTTATATATGTATTGTGAAAGGAAGTAACTTCCCGACCCCTTCAGGACCAGGACGTTACAATTTGTATCAGAGTCAAGTTTGAGGTTTTGCAGACTATAAACATACGAGGTTTGGATATTTGTGAGTTTTAGGGAGTAACTTTTGGATTGGAAGTACTGTAGAAATTTGAGGACTATCAGGATGGCCATGTGGATATTTAAGGTTTTCATAATCTGCAAGTTTTAAGAATATATTCTATGAAATTTGAGATGTTAGGTGTTGTGAATTTTGAGCTGGTTTTGTGACTGTTGGGGATGGGGGGTGTTCTATTGTCATACTAGACTCATGTTGAGAGATGACTTTAAAATAAGATTATGGAGTAACATATGGTGTGTAAATAATATCCTAAAAGACTTATTCCCTTCAGTATTCTGGATTGCATGTAAGAAAGAAGTTTCAGTGGTTGATTTTATAGTGATCACTGGGGATCAAATACAATGGAATATGATTTTTATTAAGGTGGCCCAAGATTGGGAATTTGGTAGTTTTGAGAAGTTCTTTCGACTTTTGTATTCTTTGAGACCGAGCAATCAAGAAAATGATAAGTTGTAGTGGGTACCTGTAGGTAAAGGCACATTCTCGGTTCGATTGTTCTTTAAGGCCTCATTTGTTTTGGGAAAACATCTCATCTCATCTCATCTCATCTCATCTAATCATTACAACTTTATCAACTTCCAATACAAAATAAAATAAACAATTAAACTTTTTCAAATCCCAAAATAAAAATAATATTAAAAAATATACTTTAATAATATTTTATTCAATTTTTTAACTTTAATCTCATCTTATCTCTGAAAACAGTCTCTCAAACAGGTGCAGAACACTCAGTTTCTATGGAAGAAGATCTGGCGTAATAAGGCGCATACCAAAACGAATTTCTTTTCATGGACAACTTCTCTGGATAAGATCTTGATGACGGATAATTTGCGGAGATGTGGGGTGATCATAATAGATTGGTGCTGCATGTGCAAGAAGAGCGATGAGATTGTGGATCATTTTCTATTACATTGTGAGGTTGCTAAAGTGCTATGGGATGATGTGTTCAGCAAATTATAGTTAGCGTGGGCTATGCCCGCCACAGTGGAGATGCCTTTTGTTAGTATTGTTTTTAATAATATTTATTTATGACCATTCCTTTTCTTACCGCTACCGATGCAATTCTTCTACTCATCTAGAAAGTGAAGAAATTTTTGAATTAAGGAGGAGTAAGAGAGCTAGGATTGAAAAAAGATTTTGGTCCCGACTATTATATTTAAAATATTGAGGAAAATCTAAAGAATTTACAAGAAGTTTTAGCATCACCTAATTCTGTATTTTGGAAAGAGGTTATGGATGATGAGATGGATTCACGAATTTCTTATAAAACTTGGAAATTAGTTGAATTACCACCGGGTTGCAAATCCATAGGATGTAAATGGGTCCTTTTTATTTTGGGTATGAAAATTACCAATACATGTATGTGATGGTATTTTTCTTGATCAATCGTATTACGTAGAAAATTATTAAAGAAATATAATTATGTTGGATGCAAGCATATTGTTACTCCTTTTGATTCTAGTGCTTATTTCTTTTTTTTTATTGAAAATGATGATGATGTGATTAATCAAGAGAAATATGCTAGTATGATTGAGAGTTTACGTTATGCGACTGATTGTACTAGACTTGACATTAGTTATGCGATAAGAGTCCTTAGTAGATTTACTACCAAGCTGGGAAGAGACCATTGGTATGTAATGGATTGGATAATGAAATATTTATCTGGTACAAAATATTATGGCTTATTTTATAAAAGGTATTCTGCTGTACTTGAAGGTTTTAGTGATGCTGATTGTAATATTTTGTCAGGTGATTCTCTTTCAACTACCAGTTATATTTTTACTTTGTGTGGTGGTGTTGTATGTTGGAAGTCTAAAAAACAAACAGTTATTGCTAACTCAACCATGGAAGCTGAGCGTTTCGCTTTAGCTTCAGCAAGTAAGGAAGCAAACTGATTGAGAGATTTATTACATGAGATTCCCTTGTGGGAAAAACTAATTCCACCTATTTTAATTCATTATGATAGTACTGCTACTATTGGTAGAGTACAAAACCGTTATTATAACGGTAAATTCAGATACATAAGAAGAAAACACAGTATTGTGATATTTTATTTGATTGATGATGTTATTAACGTGGATTACGTTAAGTCTTGTGATAATCTTGCAGATCCACTAACCAAGGTCTTGACAAGAGAAAGGGTCATGAATATATTGATGGGAATGAGATTAAAACCCATAAATTCATGAGCCATGTATGAGAATACCCAACTTGGGGACTAGAGATCCTGAAAACCAGGTTCAATGGGAAAAACGAATCATATGATGTCGTAAGAAATGTACTATTTATTTTATTTCTAATTCCTATGACGCGATTGCATTTATCCTGTAATGTTTTGGAGGATAAGTTTTTGAAGAAACTCTTAATGAAATTCTGTAATTCTTATGAGTAGGGTGTGAGAATTATATGAGCACCCTTGACAGATTTCACCTATGTGAGTGTGAGAGTGAGGTCGCTCTCTATGAGATTTGAATTTATTCTCAAATATACTCATGAAACCGGGATTAGCACAATGTCGTAATGTGTTGCCTAATAAAGCGTATGTCAACATTTGAGTTATTATGTGTGAGTAATAATTATTTATTTCTCTTAAGCAATCATAGTTCAAGTCTAAGACTACTACTAACTCTGGAGTAAATGTTGTTATTTCACTAAGTGAGGGTTCAATGCAGAGCACACCTTCATATTTTTTTTAATAATATTTATTTTTGACCTTTGCTTTTCTTACCGTTGCTCGCTTTCACTTAATTGGCGATCTCTTCAACGTTGTCTTTAACGGGCTTGTAATAAAGTTGCCGTTACTTTGGGTATTAACATGGCTTGAAGACTAATTAATGTTATTAACGTTGGCACCAGTTGTTAACGTTGGCCCCTTTAATTCATTTTTCTTGTTTAAGTCTATTTATGTCCAGAGTTGTTTTTTGTCCTATATATATATATTTGTTTGGTCATTCGGTACGATAGAGAAATATACTTTAGAGAAAGTGAGATAAGAAAAACAAGCTTAGTGAGTATATATTTTTTAGAGTATTTCCAGATAAAAGAAAGATGTTCTTTTGGTGGAGTTTTGAGCTCAACCACTTGTGTAGAGTTGGTTCGGGTTATACGATGATCAGTTGAGCTGTTGTATCTTGGAAGAGTCAAGTCAAGAGGAGTTCTGCTGCATCGGTTAATTTGAGATTTTGTACACCGTAGAGGGCTTGAATCTCTTTAAAGAGAGCAATATTTATGTGCCTTAGTCCAAACTGCTATCGTTTGAATGTTAATTTCATTGTAATTTTTATTATATTATTATGTACTTCACTAACACTTTTGGCTAGTTGGACAAATCTAGGAAGTATTTCACAAATTAAAACTGTGTAGAAGATGGTTCCTATTTATATTCTATGATCCTTATGATAGGAGTGAAACAATAGGACGTTCGAAGACAATGTGCGATCTTTTGAGGATCTTAGATCTCTTTTTGTTAGAACGGTATTCCTACAGGCCACAATAGTAGATTTTAATGGTCTAGGCCTCTGTAATTTTCTTGTTTCCTTTTCTTCATCCTAGATAGGTGTTTCCTCTTGTATATCATATTATCACTACAAGAAAAACCTTCTTTCCTCAACGATTTTAGAATTGCTGGAAATAAAATCACTGCAAATGATACTTATTTGCAGCGATTTTAGAATGCTTCATGTGTTTTCAATGTTCAATTTGAATGAATGAAGCAGAAGTTGGTTGAATGTTGCATTAAGGAACAACAAAAAACGAGGCCTAGTAAGAATACTGGGTCAATAAGTTTTACCAAAATTCTTGTTTCCCGGCAATAATTTTTTGCTGGTAAAGAGCTTAAAAAACCTGATAACTCATTACCAGCGATTTGAAAATTGTTGGTACTGAGACAGATGCGGCGATTTGTGGTTCACCGCAATATCATTTTCAAAATGAAGGACTCAATTACGGCGATTAGAAAATCACAGTAATTTACAAATTATCAGCGATGTTGTGATCGCTATAATTGAGTTCACCAAACCAATAACTCAATTGCAGTGATTTATAAATCGCTGGTATTGATCTATTCTAGCGTATTTTTATCGCCGTAATTGTCATTTCAAAATCGTTTCGTCAATTGAGGCAATTTTTTGAAATCTCTGGTAAAGTCTATTTTCGGCAATTTTATGTCTTTTAACGACGATATTAACTCGCTAGAATTAATCTTTTCCAACGAATACCAAATGAAGTGTAGATTACAATTGCGGTGATATAAGGTACTATTTGCGGAGAAAAAAAAAATCTCTGGTAAAGAAAATATTTCCTGTCAATATTTGGCTTCCGTTGGAGTAGATCAGAAGTGGGGTTTTGATATCGGCAAACCTCCAGCGATTTATAAATCGCTGAGAAATGTAATAAGCGGCGATTTTATTGCTTTTTGCAGCGAAATTAATCGCTGGGAAAGGTGACTCTCCTTGTAGTGTATATATTTACTTGGGCTATGCCTATTCTATTAATATAATCATTTAGTTATAAAAAAAAATTAAAAAAAAATTGCATGAGTTTCCTAGTGAGGGGTTTTTCTAGTATGGACTGAAAGGTCCAAGTTTTTTTTTTTGAGTGCCGCTGGCTCTAGCATCTGTTTTTTTATGTGTTTTTTCACAATTATTCTTATATAGATGTTTTTAACAATTTTAAATATTTTAAAAAAATAAAATAAATTTATAATATTATTAAAAAAACACTTTCTTAATCATGAAGTAAAAAAAATTATTAAAAAATACTTCTTTAATCACGAAGTAAAATAAAAAAATAATTTTTTTTTTTACTTCATAATTAAGAAAGTATTTTTTAATAATATTATTATTTTTTTTATTTTTTTTATTTTTTTTAATATTTAAAATTGTTAAAAATATCTATATAAAAATAATTATAAAAAAAAACAAATAAAAAACACAAAATAGAGCCAGCGGTGGCTCTATCATTTTTCTTTTTTTTTTTTTTTTAGAAAGAGGGAGTATTATCATTCATTCCCATCAGGACTGCGGAGAGACCGCGTGAACAAATAAAGAACAAGAACCTTCCAACCAATACCCACAGAAAAAAGAAACGAACAAAAACCAAGTAAAACGATATCCACTGAAGGTCCAAGTTGATTAGCTATCGCGTTAATGAGAATAAAATAGTAAATGAGGAAATCTTGATATGGAGTGCAAGGATCAACAAGTGTGATACTATAGCTGTAATTCAAAGCATCCATAAATTCTGACCATTGGTTGTTGCTAAAGATTTTCGAAACGTCAACTTCAACTAAAGATGAGTGGCAGGTAGGAAAGTGGTGGCAGCAGCAGCAGCAGCAGCAGCGGCAGCGCCTAACAGATTATGTGAAGACAGAGTCCAGAATGCTTGGTGGTTGATGGTGGCTGGAATAGTCCACATCTTAAAAAAATAATAATAATAATAATAATAATAAAAGAGACCGAAGAGAATGTAAGGAAGTAAGAGTTGATGGAAGAAGGAAGATACCAAAGAGGAAAGAAGAGTTTCTTTCCGGAACTCTGGAAAAAAAGAAAAAATCTATTCGTCATTCTTTTTTTTATGATCTTCTCATTATCTCATGATATGAGATTAGATGATAGGTTTATAGGTAAAATATAATAAATAGTCTTTAATCATTTAATACGACATTATGAGAAGATGATGAGTAGAATTACTCGATAAAAAAAGGAGGTTAAGAGCCTCACATTGGAGGATAAGAGTCCTACCAAGTTTGCCTGTATAGTCTCTGGTTTTTGCATCACAAAGATTGAGACCAAACTTGGGCTGGGACAAGAATTAAGACTCTGCTCTTCTGTAGGTTTGTTTGAGACAAAGTTACATGTGAACTTAAATAATTTTCTTCTTTGAATTTCTACTTATTGTGTTCATCTTTCACATCTTCTGTTGAGATCTATGAGAGAAGAAAGCATTCAATCTGGATTCAAATAATAAAGTGACAGCTATTTCCTTCCAAATTTAACATCTTAATCTGCCCCTTAAAACAGAGGCAGAGGCATTTCAAATTAGTTGTGCCACGAGCATCACCACATATTAGGCACATAAGGAACCAAGAACATTGCACTGAAGCTGATATTTCATAAATTTTATGACACTGCTGATTTATGTGCTGCATTATTGCTAGCTTTTTTGGTTCTGGGTCCATTTCATGGTCCTGATTCTTAGGGATCAATGTATAACTTGGTAAAATATCCTCTTCAGCTCTTGTCCAGACTTGAAGGCCTTAAGTGGAAGAGAGATAGACACCTGAAGTCTAAAAGGACTACTACACCATCATACAGTTTGGGTAAAACCTTGAGGAGATCATGATGAACTTATAAGTTTGATTTTACAAGATTTCAAAACACTCACATCCACCACACATATGCTTGCCCATACTGAGTAAAGATGAGTGAGAGAGAGAGTTTGTCTGATACCACCTTTGCTGCTTGGCTTTTGTTCCTAAGACAGAGTAAGTCATGGGGAAAGTATAAGCTACAACGTGGCCAGTGGAAAAAGCAGAGAAGGGAAAAGTTCCCACCCAAAGATACATTAGATTTTGCATAAGGGTTTGAGTGCGAAATCTTTGTTTTATGCACTGTTTGCTACCAGCCCTGTCTTTCACTCTATTTTATTTTATTTTTATATAATATAAATGATAATTTTGAGTGGTTTATGTGATGAAGGTGAGTCAGTCCACCAAAATAATGCCTCCATGATTGAGATGTTGACCTTAACTATTCGAACAAAATTCCTCTATGCTGGATGGACCACCTTGTACACGTGTGTGTGGGTCCATCATCCCACCTAACAGTGAAATTTCCTTTCATGTCTTGTACTACCCATTATTAGGGTATAGAATGCTCTTAACCGTCAGATGTGAGAGATCAGACGGCTTTAAACGGGTATTCACATGGTCATTCATCTGTAAACCACTCCAACACTGGTTTCTCATTTCTTTCTTCTCATGCATGCATAAATTGATTGATGGATGAAACTATTTGGATCCCAAAATTGGCTTGTATGTCACGTTTTAAGGCCATTTCTGCTTCCTTTATGATAAAAAAAAAAAAAAATCATTGTGGGGTCACCTTTTTCTTCCCTCTAAGAATAATCATTTGCATTCATTTGGACATTATTATGCCTCTGAATTATCGTATGTTGTCAGTGTGAACAAGATGTACAACATTTTGGTTTGTTTATGTTTTCCCCCAATGGATATCGAGGTACAATACAACATGCATACAGGCAACCAAAAGCATGCATGATGATGATGATGAACTTCAAAACCAAAAGTTAGTTAATTAGCAACTGCTGACAGAGAGATTCCTCAAACCTTCACAATTTTGTTTTGCTTGTGCTAACTACTATAATTAATATAAATTTTCCATTAATTATAGGAGCCATCCATCCGTATTCCCAGTAAAGACAAGGACTGTGATACTCCATATGATAAGAATAAGAGTAGGTGGTGTATGGGATCCCACATTGTTTAGGAATGAGAAGTTCTTGCTTTTTATAAAGTATCAATGAAGCTCCAATTGTATCATTGACTAGTTCTTTTAGAGTATAAATCATGTGGTTTGAGCCTTCCATTGAGACATTACAAGGATTCTCTCCATTTCAAACAAAGAAGAGAATTGAGTTGAGTTTATATCAATATAAGCCCTCTCCTCAGCTCCATGACATAACCATGGTCTTTTGACAGAGGAATATTTCTGCATCACAATTTTAAAATCTTATACCAATAGCTTTTCGAGCAGGATAACATATATTCTTCCACGAGGGATGTTTGGAGATCGAGTCCTCGTACTTCGAGTCTTCGACTGTCCTTGTAAGAATAAAACACTCTGAAATCTTATCTTGTCAAAAGGCTCTTTAAACCCTGGAGTGACATCACCTTGATCTTGTTATTAATTTCTCCTAGTAGAAGTGTAGCTCAGTTATGTAAAAGACTTGAAAACACCTTCCCAATGCAGTTGCGTGCAGATGGAGAACATGGTGAAAGGGGCATGAAAGTTCTCAGTTCTATTAAAAGATTCGTCTTGAAATGGGGGTGCTTTTTTTTGCGTGTACAAGAACATGACCTTCTCTGGGGGCCTTTTCCTTGGCAAGATAACTCAAATACAA
This sequence comes from Juglans regia, assembly GCF_001411555.2. Lineage (NCBI taxonomy): Eukaryota > Viridiplantae > Streptophyta > Magnoliopsida > Fagales > Juglandaceae > Juglans > Juglans regia. The sequence goes on along the minus strand of NC_049906.1, from coordinate 9,553,857 downwards.
AGAAGAATACCTAAGACGAAGTCTGATTTGTGAATCCCTTCGACCCTTTTTGCTGAAGATTTGGATGTTTGTGATCTCATTTCCCATAATCACGACCCCCCAATGGCTGTTGGATTCTACAAGGACCCACCAACTTTTTCACACATAAGCTGGTTTTATCATTTAATTGCCTGGTGTGATGGTCACCACATCCTTTCTCTACTTGAACAACAATAATGCACAATAATAAGTGAATGCATGATACCATTTTCTGCACAAAAGACATTCCCAGCCAGACTGCAGATTGACAAGAGTCTCTCTCTCTCTCTCTCTCTCTCTCTCTCTCCACTGCTTTCTGATTCCCTTATCCCTCCCCAGAGGTTTGCTAACATCCATAGATTCGAAAATCAAAAGTGAGAGAATTTCAGACACTGCTGCAGATCTTAGCATTTGTCCTCAAAATAATCTGAGTTATGGACATTCGTCAGCAGCAAAAGACCCGAGAGAAACTAGTAAACAAGCATCATGAAGATAGGAAGTTAAAACAAGAAGGAAAAGAAGGCTTAGCACCGAAGGAACAGTCACCTACATCCCCTGTCTCACCACCTTCAGCAACTTCCTCCCCATCTCATGAATTCTCCTTCACAATTTCCCTCCACTCTTCCTCAACAGCAATCCCTGACAAAACCAATGCGCCACCTTCATTTGCAGTTGATTTGACTCCTGCAGATGACATTTTCTTCCATGGTCACTTGCTTCCTCTCCACCTCCTTGCTAACCTTCCTGTGTCTGGCCGCTCCTCTACCAATTCCTTGGACAGCTTCACTCTCCCAATCGGAGATTTATTAGAAAATCAAGATCCCAATGAAGGCAGCAACAACTGCAGCACCAGCAACAGGAGCAACATCACCAACACGAATACTGAAAACAACCACCTTCAAAGCAGCAATGGTGAGACAAAGGGAAGAGTCAAGTCAAAGTCTTTCTCGTTATTCGGATTAGTAAGATGGCGAAAAGAGTGTGAAGTTAGAGAGAAGGAGGATAAGGAGAAGCCAAAGAGGAAGCTGAGGTTTGATGTCAGTCATGTACTAAAAAGGTACGTGAGATTGGTCCGGCCACTGTTTTTCTTCAGGAGGAAAGGAGAGAATATCCGATTACGTCGACAACCTTATTCGTTTTCAGGTAATTTACGTATGAAAAATAAGCAAGAGTTGAGAGGAAGAAGAGGAGAATTTTCAGCACCAGCTTCAATGAGGACATCTCCAACAAACAGTGGACTTCTTGTAGCAACTGCAACGCTTCCTTCTTCTACTAGTGACAGCACCATGGAGGAGTTGCAGGCAGCAATTCAAGCTGCAATTGCTCATTGCAAGAATTCAGTTGCAAAGGAAGAGAAACTAAATTGCTTAGACTAGATTGATAAGGTGAAAATGTTCCATTCAAGTTCTATTATATATTACTTGCACATTTGTATTATATAAAACAGAATTCTATATCTGAAGAGTTTGAAAATGAAGAATTTTATAAAGGATAACTATGTTAAAAGAGCTATCAAGATTCTTTCTTGTCTTTCATGTTCCCAACCTAGTATTTGGTTTGATGACCCTTTAATGAAATCTTAAAGTTTCCGAGGAATCAGATCCCTGCTTAAATGCTTCATCCTTCTTAAAAAATTTCAATGGAAATTAAACTGATTTTTTGTTTATTAGCACAGCATTATGATGGATCTTGTTAATTTAGCATTTAAACAAAAGGATTCAAGTTCCCATATAGGGCATATAATACTGCAGACTTATGCCTTGTTTGATTACGCAATTAAGATGAGATGTTTTGTTGAAAGTTGAATAAAATATTGTTATAATATTATTTTTTAATATTATTTTTGTTTTGAGATTTGAAAAAGTTGAATTATTTATTATATTTTGTGTAGAAATTTAAAAAAATTGTAATGATTATATAAGATCAGATGATATGAAATAGTTTAATTTTGTATAACCAAACCAGTCCTTACATACTTCCATTTTTTTCTTTGGTTGTCACTGGCCATGGACCCGAATTGGTTACGACTATTTTACAACTCTGAAAATCCAACATAATTTTATAAATATAAAAAGTAAAAATAAAAGAAAGCAAATACCAAATCTTAAGGTTCTAGTCCATGGAGCCGACACAGATTAAAGACAAAACATTGACATCAGGGTTCTTTGATTTTTGGAATTTCAATCTTAGTGGTTTAATATTCGAAGGATCTTTAATCTGAAGACTTCTTGCAACATAAAAATCGAAGGGCTTCTCAGAATGTGAGAGATTTCACTTTCAACGCTTGCAAATAACTAAATTCACTTATAATCATCAAAATAGTATAGGGATAATCATATCAATTAGAATTTGTGTCAAATCAATCGGATTAGATTAAGCTCGATTCTAATACTATAATTTCTTAGAATTTGTCGTGAAATTCGCAGATCGTGTCAAAGATTGACAGCCATGTACGTGTATCAGTACATCTACCTAAACGCGTTTGGCTTTAGGCTTGTAATCAAATCATTGTCAAAGCCAACCAAAATCTGTTCGTGGTCGATCAGGCTTTAGGCTCTTCTCTGCCACACACATTTTATTCTGTAATAGACTTGAAGGGAGACAAATCACGAGATGAGTTCTCAACTGTCAGTATTATTAAAAAGCAGTGAGCAGTGCCATCAACTTCTTATGACTATTATTAACAGGAGTTGCTCCTTACTGTTGCAAAAACTCGAAGGGATTACATAATTACTGATAACTAAAGTTGAAAAAGAGAGAGTTTTTAATGATCACCTCAGAGTCCTCTTCCCCACCAGAGAAAAAGAAAAGAAATGCAAAAGAAGTGGAACCATATCTAATCATTATATGGAGTGATCTAGGCTTTGAAAAGACATAATGGTATCAATGAGATTAAAGGGAGCCGTGGGTCTCATGAGTAGATGGCTGCAGAATTCATGAAAAAGGTACCTGAATACAAGAATTATAGATGATTGCAATAATGCAGAACGTACAGATGAAAGACAGAAAGTCATAGGGTGCTATGGTTTTGGTTTTGACAATGATATATACAGATGGGAAAAATGATAAGATGCAATGATGAGTGCAATCGACTGAGCCTAGCTTTCTCTTTTGAGGACCAATCTTTAATCTTTCTATAGTCATTACATCTACCATCCCACCAGATCAAAACCCCACCCAAGATTAAAGTGCTTGCTTTCTTTTGAACCAACCACTTTCATTGCCATAAAAGAGCAAAAAAGGGCACGGCAGCAGATCATCCCTCCAAGGGAAGAAACACTTTACAAGTGCATGTGTGAGCATTAACAATCTGTTTTCGTGTGTTAAAAGTGCATGTGTGAGCGTGGATGCACTTAAAAAAATTGGAACTTTATGGCACGAGCTGTGCAAAGAGTTGATCTTTATCTGTAGCATTGGAATTGACAATTAGGAGTTCTCTATTTCCCCAACCAACGAGGAAGCCCCCACAAAAACGTGATGGCTATCCATTGGGCTCATTTAAGAAACCTTTTTCTCTTGATTAAAGCTTTGAACAATCATGTTAAAATATAGGTACTTCCATTCCCTGCAACATAACCTATCATCTAATAAGAGAGAGAGAAAAGAATCAAATGTGGTAGTATGGTGTGATAAGATCAGAGACCAACTTTTTTTGTTTGCCGAGGAGACCCAAAGATTGATAGAGAACAGAAGCCAATGTTTGGTATCTTTGTATTCATGTAGCAGCCATGGGAAAGTGAAGAAAGACACTGGATTTCCATAACATTCATATTGCCTTAGATCGATGATCAATCTCTTACAAAGTTTCAGCATCTCCGGTTCACTTTTTATTGGGAGCAAATTCTCAATTAAACTTACTAACGCTAGTGTTGGAATGGTGGCTTGATTTTTTGTTGAAAATGCCATTCCAGAAACTTGGCTTGATTGTAGCTTGACCCTGGCTCGACTGTGGCTCGACCTTGGCTTGAGTGAACTTTGGCTCGAGCAAATTTTAGACAGATTGTTCGATCGATAGCCTGCTCGAGTGAATGTTCAGAAAATCTAATTCCTGCGACTTTTTATATATAAACGTATTTTTGTAGAGGGGACTGCGGCCAGAAAAGATAGAGAACTCAGTTTCTAATATTTGAGAGCTCATTGGGTGTATTGGAGCTTTGGAATTGAGGAGTGATTTGTAATACCTCTCTTGTACTCTATCTTTGTTAATGAATTCTTTTGAAGATTGACTTCGCTAGTAGACGGAGGCTATCATTTGCAGTCGAACCACTTAAATTTTGGTACCTTTGTGTGATTGCTGATTTTCGTTTATGTTTTGACTCTGATTTGCTTCCGCCATTACTTTCTCTGCATCTATATATCCATTCATCTATATTTGATGCAAATTTCTCTAAGAATGATTGTCCCTGGTTGAAAAAAACTAAACAGATTATATTAGAGAGTTTACATTCATGTAGATTTTTTTTTTTAATAATGAGGTGAAATGGTTGGAACAAATGAAATATATAATAGAGAAAAAAAGAAAATATATAATGAGAGAAATGTTTTTGTCACAAAGAGATCCTACAAAAATAAACTCACAAACTGATCTATCTTAATGTAATATGTTAAATTGTAAAATTATTTTTATTATAAAATAGATCTAATATATCATATGAAGTCATATCAGTTTATTAATTTATTTTTGTGAGATCCTTTTGTAGTTGTAACACTTCTCAATATATAATAGAAGATTCATGTAATAGTTTACACTTACATGATTTCAGCTATATCCTTTGTTTAGGGGTGATAAATTACAGTTGCTAAGTAATGTGTAGAAGGAAATGGTCTTACAATCTTGACATTTTTCACCATTATTAGTAATTACTATTTTTCTAAGTTTTAAGTATTATTTTTATTATTATTACTTTGTGTCTAGGGAGCTTTTTTTATTTTTTATTTATTTTTTATTTGAGGTGATGTGGGGGCTTATTCAACAATGGGACCTTATGTCCTAACTGGGCTTAAGCCCAAGTTTCTTAATGACCAAACCATTGAATGCAAGCTAGTAGATAGACTTCAGGCTTGGATTAGCTGGCCCAACCCACTGAATCCATTGTGAAGTTTTATTTATTTTTTTAAGTTTATATAAATAAAAACAAAAATAATGGTTACTTTTTCAATTTTTAAACTAATAAATTTCCTTGCTTTATTTATATATTTTTATGTAGAAGGTGGGTTTAGTTAGATGTTCACTTTTTTTTATTTAATTAGATCTATTAACTATTTTTTATTTATTTATAAAGAGTTATCATGGAGATCGTGTAAAATGCAACATATATATTATTTTTATCCGGTTAAGCTCTTGACTCATGTAACACGTCCACGTTACATGGATGAAATATGGTCTTTAGAAATTGTTTGTACCCAAGATTCGGACCTTAGGCTTACGGGTACATGATACCTTCAAGACCAAGGCTTTTAATTAATACTTGATGAGTTAAATTGAAACCAGATCAAGAAAATAGTAAAGTCTCCCTTTAGGATCCATACCTAAAGGAAGAAAAAAAATTGAAAATTAGGTTATTGGGTTGATGAAGATAGATCATGTTTGTGTATGTGTGTATGTATATATATATATATATACATATATATAGTATTTCTAATTTCAATATTAGCATTTTATGTACAAGTATTTCAGTTAATTGAAAGAGAAATGATACTTGCAGTCGTGAGCGTGCAGTCGCCGTGCAGTCGCTTTGAAAAAAGTGAATAAATAAGAGACCCACCTGAAAAGAAATTAATTTTTTAATAGTGGACCTCACTCTTTTTCAAAGCGACTGCACGGCGTTTGCGCATTCCACGACTGTATATAGCATTACTCTAATTGAAATATGTAGAAGGCTTACGTACAAATATATTTTTCTCTTGTTTCTTTTAGGGATTATGTAATATTAATCACCAGGAAAAAAATCTTGATCCGTCTTCAAGGCCTATTAATTCTACAAGAAAATTGATTATTTGTGACTAGTTATTTTCAGTGAAAATGATTATTTCATATTAAAATGAGTCTGTTTTTGTCTCAAATAGTCTTTATCGTCGTAAATAATCCATCACAAATATTTGTTTTTCTTGTATATTTTTCTGAAAATAGAAATTCCGAGCAAATCAATTAAACTTTTGCCTTTTATTTTTTTTTCGGAAAATTTTATTTATAAGTTGGTATGTATAACACACCTAATAAAATATTTACAAGACATAATTTGATTTGGGAGATAAAATTTAAAATTTGAATCTTACAAATGAAATCTTAGAATTTAATTAGTGATGTCGATGATGTGCTCTACGAATCAGTTTGAGAATATAATAACTTTTTTTTTTATTTTTCCCTAAAGCATTTTTTGTTTTTGGCAGACCCTAGAGCATTTCTTGAAGTCTAAAAGTTAGCTTGTAAACTAACAACTTGCATGGGATTGACATTCAAAAGTCCTATATATTATATTATGCTGATCTATACTAGCTTGCTTATTCGTCTTAGAATTTCAACTTTTTGCAGTACCGTTCAAAGGACTTTATATTCAGATCAGGTATAAAAAAGAACTGATCCATGCACTACAAATAAATTATTTATTTACTACCAGTTATTTTTTATTAAAATAATTATTTCTTATAAAAATAAATTTATTTCTTGTCGCAAATAATCATTTTCATTGCAAATAATTCATTATAAATACTTATTTTTCTTGTGATGATATCTCCATATGTGTACATGTATTTTGCATCGATCGGTCACATAAGCGTCGAAGGAGGGAGTTACTATTTCCGGCCCCTTCCCATGGTATCAGTGGGCAAGAACCTTTTAGAGGTCCGACTAGAAGAGATTGAGCTATTTACAATGAAATTTTTTATAATGATCATAATTTTATTGCTAGTGCTATACTATTTGCGACAATTAAAATTTATCGTTGAAAATAGTTAGATTTGCGATGAAAATATTTAATTTGGACAGCAAATTTTCGTAGGTGGTAACCTTACACGATGTGTTCTTCAAATTCTCATTAATATTCCCTTTGCAAATGAAAATGCAACCATAATTTGGTTGCAAATGGGAGTGCATGCATCCGAACAAAATTCTCCTTGCAAATAAGAATAAGCTGGTATCAAAAGAAATATTTCAACAATTTGTTCTTGTAATCTTTAAAGAAGATTATATATATGTATTTTACAACGATGGTAATCTCGTCGCAAATAGTAAAAGGTATATATGAGCTAAGTAGAAAAATAAAGGATATTTGAACAAATACCGCAGGTGATCAGGGTCGGAGGAGAATAGGCTCCTATCTCTCGCATTTTTTGGTATAAAGTTTTTAGAGAATATACGACTGAGTGCTAGAGATCGAGAGAAGGAGAATTGAAGGTGCTATCCTTTTGGAAATGAGCCTTGTTAGAGTACTCTCATTGGATTATTCAAAGTTAAAGGATAATTTTGATGAATATAAAATAAATTTAACTTTTAACTATTTCATTCACATAAATCTCTATATTGGAAAAGTTATTTTTTTATTATATAATAATAAAATAATATAAGATGAATTTAATTTTGGTTTTAGTTATTCATATTAAATCTTCATATTAGATTATACATTTATTCATTATAGAGTAATGAATAACTAATAATTTTAAAAATATTTAATTTTATTATATTTTACTATTCTACTTATTATATGTTAATTAATAATCATGTTCTTATTAAATTAATATATCACTAAGTCAAATTAATATATTAATTGTGATAAAATATGTGATAGAAAGAAAGGAAGAGAGAAATAATTAATAAAATATGTATTTGATGTATGTACAGTAACCTTCAAATTTAGAAAAATTTTTGAAAGTCATTGTATCTAAATTTCAAATATTTAAAATTTGACTAATCTAATATGAACATATTTTACTCTTTAATAATTAAATACTCATTAAATTTAACTTTTAGTGCTCTAAGGAACACATTTCTTTGTGAACAATAAAAAGACTATAGATTTATGTGAGGAATCTGTGTACATCCCTAGCTAACATTTCAGACATCATTCAGTGTCTGAAACTAGCAACTTTTGGTTGAAAACTATGCCAAAAATCACATTGCAGACGTGATCATTTGGTGGGTACTTAAAGTTAAACACTTTATAGTGAGCGACATCCATTGAAGGGCATGCAACAATCCAAAAATTTGAGGTCTCGTTTGTTCTTAACAAACGTATCATTTTATTTTATCTAATTATTATAATTTTTTAAATTTTTAATATAAAATATAATAAAATAAAAAATTTAAAATTTTCAAAATTTTAAATAAAAATAATATTAAAAAATATATTTTAATAATAATTTATTTAATTTTTTAACTTTAATCTCAACTCATCTTATTTCATCTTATTTATAAAAACAAACTAGAACTGAAACAACCTTGTAATATTGAAAAGCCCCATTGATCGAGTTTTAAAAAGGCGTTTTCCAAGCTTCCTACAAATTTGTAATAATGATAGAACAGTAGCAGTTGTTCATCCATTTTTTCCTTCTGCTTTTTTGGGTGTTATGTCGTTTTTGTCCTTTTGTTAAGAGTCTATCTGTGTGTTTCATCCGTGTACTGTGTGTCTATAATGGTCTTTTAGTGTTTGGGGGGTGGGAAAGGGACGGTTTGAGTCTTGGGGAAATATATCGGCTGATGGGTTTTTGTGTCAGGTTGAGGGGGATGGGTTGAGTGTTGGGGGAAGGGACGGTGAGTCAGGCTGATGGGTATGTGTGTCAATCGGTTAGGGTCTTTTCCTTTAATTATCGTTTTCGTTTGCATGTCATCAAGTTATTGTTTTTTTATTTTTTCCTTTTAATTGATTTGATTTGTTGGTTTATTTTTGTCATAGAATTAAATTTTTAGTTTGTTTTCTGAAAAAAATAGATGATTTTCAATTTTTTCAACATGTTCTGGTGGTTTTTTTACTTTAATTAATTTAATTTATTGGTTTGTTTCTTACAGAAAATTTGGAATTGAATAATTTACTAATGAGTTTTAGTTTTTATCGCTCTATTTTTTTTTATTTTTTTATTATTATTATTTTTTATTTAATAATTAAGTAAATATTTTTTAAAAATATTATAAATTTTTTTATTTTTTTAAAAATATTTAAATATATTAAAAAAATACATATAAAAATATAAAAAATAATAAAAATCACAAAACTGTTAACAGTAGCTACCAGCGGTAGCTGAGAGCGGTGGCTCTAGTGCCGCTCTTTGGAGTTTGTGTTGGTTTGAGGTTTGTATACATTTTTCAGTTTTTTCCCCCCCGGATTGTATATTGCTGTTGGTATTTTTCTGAGCAAGTGGATTGAAAATTTATAATTTTAGAAAGTTGAGTATTTTTTTTTTTATATATATTGTTGGATTTGTATATTTTGGGTTTGTTATTTCTACTTGTCTTTTAATAATTTTTAAGGGATTTAAAGAAGTGTTTGCAAAAAAAGAAGCAAAACGAAAAAAAAAATTGGACTTAATAGATCATCACTAAAGAGATTTTTATTTATCTCTTAAAAAATGTTTACGGAAATTGTTTGAGAAAACAATGGAAAAAAAAAAAAAAAAGGATCCGGTTTTTTGGGTTCGTTTCTGAAAAAAATAGATGACTTCCAGTTTTTTTTTTTTTCTTCATGTTTTGATGTTTTGGTGGGTTTTTTTTTTTCCCTTTAATTAATTTGATTTGTTGGTTTGTTTCATGCAGGAAATTTGGAGTTTTTTATTTGGAATTTATGCTGTTTTTAGGTTTGTATAATGTCTTTTAGTTCTTTTTTTCAGTTTGTATATTTTGGTTGGTAGTTTCTTAGAGCATTCTCATTGGATTAGCTAAAAGTTAAATCCAATGAGAATTTAGCTATTAGGTCAATAAATTGTTCACATTGAATTAGTTATATTCCAAATATTTGGAATATAGTTACAGTAATATCCAAACTAATTTCTAAATTTGGAACACACTATTCATTCATCAAATCCTTTTTATATTATTTCTTTCTCTCTCCTTTTAATATTAATTATTTCTCTCTCCATTTTAAATAACAATTAAAAAAATATAATTAGAATACAATTACAAATTAATATATAATATTATGAATAGTAAAATATGATAAAATAAAATAAATTTATAATTAAAAAAATTAAAAATTTTTCAAAATTATTAATTACTCATTACTATATAATGAATAAATGGATAATTCAATTTGGAGATTTGATGTGAATAGTTAAAATTAAATTCATCTTATATTATTTTATTGTCATATAATGAAAAAATAGCTATTCCAATGTGGAGATTTATATAAATGGAATAGCTAAAAGTTAAATTCATCTTACATTCATCAAAAATATACTTTAATTTAGCTATTCCAATGAGAGTGCTCTTATTTGGAGTTAGTTGCTTTGAGGTTTGTATATGTCTTTCAGCTTTATTTTTTCGATTTTTATATTTTGGTTGGTATATTTTGAGCAAGCGGATTCAAAATTTATATTTTTGGAATGGTGATTATTATTATTTTTTGTATATATTGTTGGATTTGTATATTTGGTTAATAATAGGTTAATAGATCATGTCCTTGTGTTTTTTACATGAAGAATAATGAGTATCTTTGTATTATATATTTGTTTCAGTTTGTATTGTATTGGGTTTTATATTTTTTTGCTCCATTTTTGTAAGCTTTTGGTTTTTTGTTTTTTTTTTACTATTAAAAAATTAAAATTTTCATATGGGTCTCATATTTATTCATTTTTTTTAAAAGAGCAATGTTAAGTACAGTCCCCACTTGGGAAATTACAAAATTATCTCTCTTAAAATAATGTTTTCTCTCATTTAAGTATGTGCCTACACATGCAGTCCCTATTTCAAGACTGTAAATAGAATTTCTCTTTTCAAAAAGAGTACATGATGTTTGTACATTCTATAACTGTAAATATCAATTTTCTTTTGAGAACAAGCAAACGAGTGAGCTAGAATCTTAATTAATAATGATCAAGTTGTTTTTTAAAAATAATAATAATAATAATGATCAGGCTGCATGTGAATAAGTTCATGAAAATGGAGTAATGCTACTATGTCCTTAATTTATACTACTCGCTTTGCCCTTTGACGTGGCACCATATGTGGTGGCACGTGGCCTATTAAAAAATATATATTTAAAATAACATAAACAAACAAGTCCTAAATCCTAGATTTCCTCTAATTTTTTATGTTTGTACTTTAAATTTTTTAAATTAGAGGGCAAAGTAAGTGATACAAATTAGGATCGATACAGTAACATTACTCTTTTAGTGTTACTTTTTGCTTTGCTTTGACTTATTATAACAAAAAAATAATTGATCACAATCTAATTTATACTTTTTTTAGTATTTTATTGTAAATAAAATATTTTAAAATTAATGTTTATCATTAAACTGGTGGGGGTGGCAAAATGGTAGAGAATCGAGATAATGGAGTCTGCAACAAAGGTTGTGAGGATGAATAAAGCGGGACCAATGGAAATGTTTGATGTTTAGTCTTTGGTGGAGGAAGCCATGCATGCGTGAAAAAGACATAGGAATAGAGAATAGAACCTTAAGGACAGAGAACTGTTAAGAGAGAATAAATAAAGTATATATATAGAAGCCCATAATTAGCATTAGATCATGAGTAGTGCTACATGTACTTATAATTTTACTTATAACAAGACTCATGTGTTTTGATGTAACATTAATTATATGATAGTTAAATTAATGTTGGTCAATGGTACATATAGGAATTGTCTCATGTTTTGAAGAATAATCTAGATAGGCTTTCAAGTGGACCTACAACATCTATTTTCAATAAGGAAAATAGATCTTTGAAGAATAAACTAGATAGGCTTTTAGGTGGACTAACAATTTTTTTTTTTTTTTTTTTTATAGAAAACAAATTTTATTAAAAGACATCGGCCTTACAAATATTTATCAGTTTAAAGGACTTGAGAAATTACATCAGGGAAATATCCCCAACACAAGCTAATGTAATTTGACATTCCAAGCAAATCTAGCAAGCCTATGTGTAGCTGCACTACACATCCTTCCCACATGTCTAACTTCACAGCTTTGAAATCGTGCCATCAACTCCTTGGTATCCTTCATGACATTGCCTAACATAGACATGGAAGGTTCAGCCTGTTGCAACTCTTTCACTATGATCAAAGAGTCACTTTCAATGATGAGATTGTTGATCCCCAAGTGGACACTCAGACCCTTGAGGATAGCTAGCATCTTGATCCCTGTTGCATCTCTGACTTCCTGCTCTTTCTTACTAGCTGTCATAAGTACCTCACCCTGGCAATCTCTAAGAATTGCTCCAATACCTGCATTATGATGTGTTGGAAACATGGCTCTATCAACATTTAATTTAAACACCCCTAGAGGGGGATGTTCCCAATGACAGTGTTGTCTCACCAATTTTAGTGGCTTTCCTTTAGTCTCTTTAAAAGCCTTCTGCATAGCCAGAGCATGCCCAATTGCTTGCACTTGTTCTTAAAAGTTAATAGATTTCTTCTGTAGCAACAGCTCCAAGATATTAGAAAAAATAATTCAACTCCTCCTTTGCTCCCTATCCCACTTAGGTGGCCTGTAATATCACCATACTGTTTGAAAGAGCTTACTGATCTAACAATAGGCATATACTTGTCCCAACATTCTTGGAGGGTTGGGTAGTAGCAAAGGGCATGGGCCACATCCTCTACCTCATATCCACATAATTGGCACATCTCTTCATTCAGTTCATGTCTCCTCCTCAAAATTATGCTTAGTAGGTAGAATCTCTTTTCAAGCTTTCCAAACAAAGATCCTAATCTTGCTGGGGAGTTGCATAGTCCATATACTACTCCACAATTTCTGCAAGGACATAATCTTTGTGCACTCACCTTCCATGTTGATCTTTTTGGATTCTCTAAATAACCTGTATGCACTTTTCACACTAAATTTTCACCTTTTTCAGGGACCCAGATTAATTTATTGTCTGGTGTACTAGGGCTAAGAATCAGTTTCAACACATCATTAGTTGTTGGTGTAGGTAACATTATTCTCACTTTCTCAACATTTTACTACTTGTTATTAAGGGTTAATTAAATTGTCCACGATTACATTGTTGTCAGTAATCTCTTCTTCTCTCATATTGTTAGCTGGTGTCGTGTAACCAGGAATCCAATAGTCCCTCCATATATTAATTGACTTACGAGTGCCCACTCTCCATTTACACCCCAATGCCATATGCTTTTTGGCTTCCCATATCCCATTCCATACAAAAGAGGGATTATAACCTAGTTTTGAATAAAAAAACTGAACCCTTGGGAAGTACTTGGCTTTAAAAACTTGGTGTAGCAAAGTAGTAGTTTCTTGCATAATCCTCCATCCCTGCTTGGCTAAGAGAGCATCATTGAAGGTTTTAAGATCCTTAAAACCCATTCTCCCAGCCTACTTAGTCTCACACATCTTAGCCCAACTCATCCAGTGAATTTTATGCTCCTCTTTTTTCTGACCCCACCAAAATCTTGCCATCATTTTTCCGACCCTTAGGTAAGGAAACACGAGAATTGAGACGCCAGGATGGTGACAACGCGGTCATGCATCCCAACCATAGTGCCAAGTGTGTGTGTACATACAACGGTGTACAAAATAATGCAGTGGATTAGTCAACCAAGTACCAGAATTTAAATACAATCTAAACATCAGTAAGGTTTAAAAAGTAGTTATACAGTTATCCAAAATTAAAATACAATACAGTAAAATCAAATAACCAAGCAAGTGATCCCAGATCACTCCTCGGGCGGAGCCGTCTCCTCAGGCTCGCCCTCATCCTCCTCATCTGCATCAAAATCTACCAACATGCATGCATATGATGAAATATACATTTTTCTCAAAACATCATTTTTCCCGAAAATGATTATTTTCCAACACACGCCAAAATCCCATTTGGCCCAAAATATCCGTAAAACATTTTTTCAAAAAATGATTTACACAAAATTCAACACACACTATTTTCCCAGAAAATAGTTCATTAATCCATTATTACCATATGCACCATGGTCTCCCTTAGGGACCATCCGCATTTCCTGGCTTCGTAGCGATGCCCAGTTCCTCGCCCAACGCGTTCATGGCCAAGCACCCACTACGCAACTAGCGATGCCCAGTTCCGCACCCAGCGCGTTCATGGCCAGACATCCTCTAGTCCCTGCCAGCAAAAGGATCACAGAGTCGGCACGAGACCATCTCGTCCGATCCCATTGTCACCCAGCAACAATCCAGGGAACGTTACTCAGTATATTCCGCTCCTGAGTAACCAGAGGAGCTCCACCAAGATAATGCTCCATCTCGACTTGGGGTCGTGATACACATGCACCCAAAATCTATGCTCACATGAAAATCCAGTTTTTATAAACACATGAATATGAATGTAATACACGAAAACCTAGTTTTCCTTTACAAACATGATCATGCGTGCAAAATGCAATGTACATGAACAACACAATATCCAAACCAACAATTACCAACCCAATCAATTATACAAACAAATCCAATCACCAATCCATCCGACCCCCATACTCCTCGGACTCAGTCCGGCATGTCCAACCAAATACAATGAAATGAGTTAGTGTAAAAATACATTTAAATCACGAAAGTTCTTTGGAGAAATAGTTACAGTGTAATATAGCAATTTTCGAAGGATCATGAAATTGCAAGAAGTGACGTCTGAGCAACGTAACAGTGCAAAATGCACTGTGGCCGTGGGTCTCAAATACCCACTTTTCAACGGAGACAAACGAAGACCCAAGAATGATAGAGTAGGGTCTAGGGAGGTTGGTGAAACTAGTGGTAGTGAAGGTTGGCCGTGGGTGGCGGCGTGGGCGGCGGTAGAAGACCAAAGAGCCCAAAACGGAAATGTTGTTGAAAATGCTTCACCGATGACGGATCGGAGGTGGGGTTGGGTCCAATGGGTTGCTAAGAGGTCGATGATGAAGTGGTGAAAAGATGGTGGCCAATGGTGGCGTGACGGCGGCGCTAGAGCAAATGGTGGCCGCGGCTTGGAGAGGCTCGTGGTGGCTAACGGCGGCGCGAGAGGAGCTGAGGTTGGCGGGGTAGTGTCGTCGGCCGGTAGGGAAGCTAATGGGCTGGGCGGTGTCGATCACCGCCGGCTCACGACAGCGCTGGGTGGAGAAGAAGGAACAGACGGAGAGAGGGAGGGGCAACGTCGCGCGGGAAGCAGAGGAAAAAGAAGAAAAAGAAAGAAAGAAGAAAAGAAAAGGAGAGGGAAGAAAAATGGAGGGAAAGAAATGAGGTCCAATCCTCATATGTTGGGTCACAAAAATGATCCAACGGAAATGATTTCAAAACCACAAGTTAAATAAAATAATTTAAACGTAATAGTAAAGTGAAATTAAAATAATTAAATCCCACAGTAATTAATTTAGAATAAAAAGATTTTAAACGTATAACAATAATTAATAATAAGAAAGCATTTCAAAATATAATTTTTACAAAATTAAAAATCATAAAATAAACCCACTAAAAATCCAACAATTTTAAAATAAAAGAATAAATTTTTGAATAAACAAAAATAATCTTTCAGTAATAATACACTAAAATACAGGGTGTTACAACCATCAGTTTGGAGAGTAATTAAATTTGTGTTGAATAAACGTTCAAGAATGGCAAGAAAGTGGAAAACACATTAAGAACATCATATTTAAATTTAAGGGGAAATAACCAAGTAAACCTAGTGAAATGATCAACAAAGGAAACATAGTATTTAAAACCACCGCGAGAAAGAAAAGGAGTAGGTCCCCAAGGTTTGCACAAATAAGTTCTAAGGGCCTAGAATAAGTAGCCTCACTGGCACGAAAAGAGAGCTGATGTGACTCTTAGCCACAAGGCATTTCGGACACTGGAAGGTAGAAGCAGCTGAAGAAATAAGCAAACGGTTGGCATACAGAACACAAGAGACAAGAGCAAGGGAAGGATGGCCAAGCCTACAGTGTCACTGAGCAAGAGATGTGCGTTCTCCAAGATAGACAGAAGGCGAGGAGGAGGAGGGTAGCGCAAGAGGAAATACATAAAGACTGTCACGCGTGGGACCAATGAGGAGGAGCTTCCCCTTCCTCTTGTTCTTCACAGAGAAGTGGGAAGAGTGAAATTCAAAGAAACATGAATTATCAACACAAAATTGAAGCACATAAACAAGACTTTTGGTAATGGGACGAAACATGAAGAAAATTATGAAGAAGAAATGAAGAGGAATGAGAAGCAAAAGAAGAGTCACCAAAGTGCTGAATAGGGAGGCCAGAACCATCTTCAACTCAGATAGTCTCACAACTAGTGTACTGCTTGGAAGAGAGATTCAAGTTGCTCAAATCATGGGTAATATGATGGGTGGCAGCTAAGTCAGGATACCAAGTAGCATCTGAGAAGGAGCCAGGAGTAGTGTAATTGGCAGAGAACGATTGTGGAGCCTCAAATTGATAGGAGTGATAAAAATGATGACGGCATTGAAGGGCAACATGGTCTGATTTGTTACAAACTTGACATGTGGGGCGATGAGCAGTATATGTTTGTTGATTATTGCTTGGAGATGAGGAAGAGTAGTGTCCACCACGGCCATTGTTATTGTAATTGGAACGACCTCTACCACGACCTTGATGACCACCACGAGTGAAGCATTGGCCACGCTGGTCACGAGTTCCAGTAGCACTGAAATTTGCCGAAGGCTCAATAAAGGAGACAATGCTCATTCCAATGTGAGAAATATGACTTTCATGAATAAGCAACAGTTGATACAACTCATGGGAAGAGAGGGGCTCAACCCTTGTGGTGACAGGTAAGCAGGTCATAGTCCAGTAAAGTAAGTAAGTGACAAACTCTTTACCGGGGAGAGGACTACTAGTAGCAACCAAGGTGTCGGCAAGAGAGCGAACCTTCCCAAAATATTCAGAAATGGATTGATCACCTCGTGAGAGGTTAGTAAGCTGGAAGTGGACCTGAAACTCCTTCGCTTGAGAGTGGGAAGCAAACATGGAGGCAAGAGAGAGCCATAGTTCTCGAGCCGTGTTTGTAGATAGAACATGACCAATGATGGATTTATAGAGTGAGGAGAACATGATACTCAGGACAAGCTGGTTAGTGCGCCTCTAGGAGAGAAATTTTGGGTTTGCTTTAGGTGTGGCATTCGAGGTGTCAGGCAAAATTTCAAAGGGACAAGGAAGAGTGCCATCAACATAGGAGTAAAGATCTTGCCCTCTAAGATAGGTAGTAATTTGGACCTTCCATAAGAGATAATTTTCAGCTGTTAATTTGATGATAACAATGTGAGAGAAAGAAAAGGCGATGGAAGAGCTCGAAGGGATTGGAGAGGATGCCGGCGCAACCATGGATCAGTGTGACTGTTAGTCACAGAGCTCTAATACCATGTTAGAGCATTGGAATTTTTCTATATTTCCTCTCACTTTTCATTATAAGGGAGAGTGTGTTTCTATACACACTTTACAAAGGAATAAACGAATCGAATCAAATTGGTTACTGATCATCGGAGGCAAAAACAAAATAACAGAATTCCTACAAACTGAAATGCTATGTTTTATCTTATAGAATATGATTTGTTTGTGGGGATGACTTGACATTCTCCTTTTCCTGTGATGTAGAGTGCATAACAGAATCCTCTATTCTAATACACATAGGCAAAGTTTGTGAGTAATTCAATCAGATAAATCTTGCTTACTACCGATCTTTTCCCAACAATAAAAATCAAGTTGCACTCACACAAAACCGACTATGATAAAGATCAAATAAAACTGCTTTTCTTTATCAATTCCTTGCATAGTCCCTATTACTCCCTTGATATATCTTACATTAGAATACAAAAATATAAGAACTTAAATAAAAAATATTTTATATATAATATACAAATTAATATATATATATATACACACACAAGCCTAATTCGATTCTAATTGATTTTTAAAATATGAAAATCGTTATCGAATCAGTTTTAGACCGACTTTAATTCTTAAGAACCGATACTAAACCCGCTAGATTACACATCGATTCGGTACGGTCAGTTCAACCGATTTATTTTTTACATCCCAGGGATTGTTATTTCTATGAGTACTCTATTTTATTTTTCATTTTGTAAGAGAATTCTTAGATAATAATAATTAACCTACCGCTGTAAGTCTGTAGCTTCTAATTTATTATTATTATTATTATTATTATAATAAAAGAGGAAGGAGAAATAAAAATTAAAAAGCACAACTGTATTCAACACACTACACAGTTGGAAGTTAGAACAGAACAGAACAGTGGGGGGAATTTTCATTCACGAATCAGGTGGATGATTCATACGTGACAACGTGAGGTAAGAAGTTAAGAACTTGGAAAGACAATGAACGAACGTTGTATCATAAAATTTGCTGTCACAATTTCAGGGTCCCGCCCTACTTTAAGACTGTTCCACCTAACTCTAACATCCAATGCTTACGTGTCACCTCTCACCATGCACGACTTTTCCAAGAACCACCAAAAACTCTCTCCCGTTCTGTCTAGAGATCGCGAGGGGCGAAACTAGAGGCACTTGGCCGTTTATTGTCGAACCTGGCCTTCCTTTTTCTTCAGATAGGTTTTCCATGGCTCATCTATTTGGTTTTCCCATTCAGTTTTTATTTTTTATTTTTATAGTTTGAATGAAAAAAAAAAAACTAATACTAATGATTAAGATTATATTTTGTTTAAATGGGGTATCGTTTATCTGCTGGGGGATTCAATGATGTGGGCTTCGCACATTCGAATAATTAAAAGCGAATATGCTTTTAATGCACCAACTGCTATTCTTCTTCTCGGGGGTCCGTTTTTAATTGGGTTCCTTCGATTCATAGCCTTTCTTGAGAGAGAAAGAGAGGGAGAGAGGGAGAATTAGTAGCGATTAATTGTTTGTCTTAATTTGAGTTGTCGAAAATACCAAACTTGATTTTTGTGGTCGACTTTTGCCTCTCATCTTATCTTCGTATTAATTACTTTGACCGATCGACTGTGGAAATTTTGAGGTGGAATCATCTCAACCTGCGATGTGATCTTGGGATTTCGTGATTTGGGTACTGGGAGTTTTCAATCCTGTGAAACTTTGGCAGAGTTGAATAAGGGGTTTCTCTATCTTTTAAGCTGATCGATTAAGCCTCACATGTTTGTGGGCAAACAGACGAGTTCTTAAAAATTATGATTGGATTTACGCGGGTGTTCTAAAGATTATCACTTGTGTGTTCTAAAGATGTACGCGGTGGAGAGGCTGGGTAGCTACATCACCAGAGGTGTGTACACTGTTTCCGGCCCATTTCATCCATTTGGAGGAGCCGTGGACATAATTGTAGTTGAACAGCAAGATGGGAGCTTCAAGTCATCTCCATGGTATGTTCGGTTTGGGAAATTTCAGGGGGTTTTGAAAACCAAGGAGAAGGTGGTCAACATCGGTGTCAATGGAGTCGAGGCTAATTTCCACATGTATTTGGATCATAAAGGAGAAGCTTACTTTCTCAGACAGGTAGATGCAGTAGAAGGGGAAACTGTATCATATTCTTTGTCCTCTGGGGATGAGACGGATGGGCAATCCCAGAATGATAGGCGGCCTGTGAATTCCAAAAGTTTCAATTTTGATAGCACTGCGTCGGATTCAGTTGATAAGATTGATGGGAGTAGTGGGGAGGTTTTGGCGAGGTCTAAATCTCGGCGTTCAAGGATTTTTGGGCGTGTTTTTGGCCGGAGGTCGATGAGGGAGGAAGGTTATCTGGAAGGAGCGGGTGGTGATGAGGCGACAAGGGCAGATTCATTGGAGCGTGCTGAGATGGCGGCCAACCTCCTGGAGGTTAAATGGTCTACTAATCTTGCCTTTAATCAGCCTTGGAAAGGTACTGCGCACAAAGATGTGCCGATTACTGATGAGAAAGGCGAGGGCAGCTCACCTGAGCATGGCAATGAGGAAATGGGGGGCAATTCTCTCCCTGGATTTGAGGATCTGCAGGGTTTTGTTGAGGAGACCAGTAAAGAATTATCTCGTTTTAGCACCCCTGAACAAGTTACTGTAACATCCGTGTCAAGCGAAAGTGTCTTGGAAGGGAAATGCGAGACGATGTATCGATTATCAAGAAAGGCTGATGTTGGGGATACTGAACATGATGAACATGTTCAGTATATCGATGAAGAACAGGCTTTCCACGTACAGGATAGTTTACCCGGATGTGGCATTTCCCATGAAGAGGGTGGAACAGATAGAGTTCACTCCTTAATATATTGTAAAACATCAGAGAGATCAATAGTGGCAATGGATGGTTCTGGCAAACATATTCATGAAACGATGTACCTTGCTAGTGAAGGACATGGGGAAGTCCACGTCCATGCTGAAATGCTGCATTCAACAGCTGAACTGCTATTGGAGGTAAATCTTTCCCTGAACATGGTGTATAATAAATGTACGAACATTTAAATAAGATTAGGCCTTTTATCATAAAACAATCATTGCAAATTGTTCAATCATTACTAGTGAAAAACTGTTTTAAAATCAAATGAAAATGACATACCAACTGTATCCGTTTATTCAACTGATATATACTTGTATCTTTGTTGACACCAAGGTTTAAGAATTTCTTTATCAGGATATACTTATTCTTCAAGTTGCTGAAGATGGTGCTTTGCAGACAGAGCCGGTGGAGGTCCGTGAGATTCATTCTCTACAAATAAGCCCTTCTTCCTCTTGCATAGATGAATGTGATGTCGTGGACCTTGAAGAGCCACCAGCTGTAGCAGAATTCTATACCCAAATGGTCAGTGTGGACCCAACACTTAGTTCAGTTGATAAAGTAGGGTCACCGAGCACATGCACCATTTCCAGTTCAAGCAACTCAGCTGATCAAGCTCAAGATATGGAAAATAAGGACGAAGGAATCACAAGCAAGTTCCAACCTTCTATGGAGTCTATTGGTACCAGTGTACCAACAAAAGCAACAAGTATGGTGCCATCAGGGAGTTCAGAGGAAGAACATCTTCTCTTCAGTGACAATGACGGAATCAGTGAGATGCAGTGCGTTGAGTCAATATCAAGAGATCATGTGGATAAAGAAAGTGTCTCTCTTAGTCCTGAACGCATTAAAGAAGCAAATGGATCAGTCAATGTAAGATATGGGTCATCTCAGCCTCTGGAAAAATTAGTTGAAGAGAATCCACTGTCTGATCTAGAAAACTCGACTGAAAAATTAAGGATAACGTCCACCCCTATCATCATATCTAGAAAGCATATGGTTTGCAGTGAGGAAGGTCGACGTCTGGTACAATCATTGCCCAATTTGTGTCCTCACACTGAAAATCCAAATGCACTTAACATTGATCATCCTCTCAGCCACTCACTGGACTCAAGTTACAAATCCTTGAGTTTAAAATTGCAGAACAAATGTGATTCAAGCTATATCAAGTCGGACAACGATCTGCAATTGGCAGTGGAGCAGCTAAATACTGAGGATATGGGGGAGCCTACAAATGTCCTTGCCAGTCCTGCTGTGGGTAAGGAAACTTGTATGATCACATGTATGGCATTCATATTTTGAGAATCTGATTTACTTTTCTGGGGGGATTGGACGCCAAAATGAAATCATCATTTTATATTTTTCTTTAAAAATTTAAATTTAAATTAGTCTTTATTAAAACTTTCTATTACCTACTGCTTTAGTCTAAATATGACACATCCCTATAATTGCAATGAAAAAAAATATGGAATAGTTTTATTTTCTTCCTCTTTTGTAAATGCTTCTTGAGGAGACAGCAGGAGAAGTCCAATATATTGTGCTTTCTGCAGAGATATCTCTTTGCAAGCACTTGTTGTATGAAGGGATGGGGGCTGATGCTGCTTTGTAAGCATTTGAAGTGGAAAAGTTGGATATAACTAAGTTTACTTCTTTAGGTCCCTGAGATTTTGAAGGATGATAGGCTAGCTGTCATAATAGGTGGCCATTATTTCCCATGGGAGGTGGCTGGTCCTATTGTGTTATGGATGGTTTCATTTGGAAGTGAATATTTGAACCAACAGGCTTGATTGCTGTTGACAAAGTTGACAAAATTCTTACAGGAGATCCATCAAAATCCAGTGTTGCCTCCAAGGGAGGCTGGAGGATTTGGCCTTTCAGGAGATCAAGGTCCAAGAAGGGTATGCCACCAGCTCTGACAAATGGTATAACTTCTAATGCTGAGAGCACTGTGGGGGTGAATGCAGAAAAAAATTTGCTTAGACTGAAGCAGGAGAACAAGATGGTGAGGGCAATGACTCCAACGTCTGAGCAACTGGCATCCTTGAATCTGAAAGAAGGGAAGAACACAGTGACCTTCACATTCTCCACAGCGATGCTGGGCGAGCAGCAGGTTATTCTGTCTTTTAGTTGGAAATTTTTAACCAAAGTCTTCTTCAAAAACACATATTATTTGTGCTTATGTATAATCATTCTACTCAATAGGTTGATGCGAGTGTATATTTGTGGAAATGGAACACTCGTATAGTTATTTCAGACGTGGATGGAACAATTACAAAGTAAGGGGATTCTCTTTCTCCATAGTGCGGTAGAATTTTCTTTGATGCATTGTTTCTAGGAAATGATTACAGTTAGAAGCTTCTTTTTATGATTTTCAGTTTTAAAGCTTGCATTCTAGTGTTACATTAGGAAATAAGAAGAATGCTAGGTATTTAACTTTTAACTCTGAAAGAAATCATATTGCTTACATAACTAAATGGTAATGGAAACTAGCTGCCATTTTGTTTGTAACTTTATTCAATGAATAAACTGAATATTGAATGACTAAATAGTTTTGAGATATTTATCATATCTATCATAACTCGACAATTGCCAATGAGCTCTTGTTCAAATTGCACTTGTTTCCTTGTTCTTTATATGGTAAGACCATTAGTAAACCTACTCGATGTGTGCATAACTTACTGATAAATGTTGCATCCTAATTGATAAATCATATTACGGTCAACGATATGATGCATCTTCCATAAATTAAATCTCCCTTGTCTTCTCTGCAATGATAACTTACCCCTTTTCCCTCTTATAATCCTAAGAAGCACCAACATGGATACAGAGCATGTATGTGATACGGCAGGGACACGACAATTCTAGAAGAAGTAGGATACAGATGACAAAGGCTCATTAGTTAGTGAACAGATAAATATGCCTTTATGTGAATATGAAATGTATTAGTTTGTTATTTTAAAGATAATGAAAAGTACAAAATGCTAAACAAACATATCAAGGAATAGTAGCCGGGAAAGAAACACATATCTAAAGTATAAAGCCACCATCATTCATGTTTAGCTTTCATAAGTATCCAACTTGTGAATAGACAAGATTGAACACATCTGTCTCCGATCTCTAACCCCGTGTTTGACCTGTATTGGTCACTCAAACTTTGGCATTTTCAAAGTATCCTTGTGCTTCCTAGTTACAGCCTTCTTGGATGGTTGAAAAAAGTCAAGTTACTCAATGGGGTGATGAAGACTTCTGAAGTAAACAAGCAAACCCCCCGCCTGCCCCGGCTTCTTTTTTCTTCCTATCTAGTTTTGAGCCTTCAGTAGATGTGTTTTTCTTCTCACAACGTAATGCCTTGCATTCTTGCTTTATTTTATAGAACTTGGTTTATTATAACACCCTTTTTCTTTTTTCATTTTTCTCTTTTCTCTTTTCTTTACCCCAATCCGCTTCCCCCAGGAATGCCATTGTGCATATGTTTTCTTCTTTTGCTTCTTATGCAACTAGTCTGCATCCAGTTAAATTTATTGAGATCACAGCATGCTACGTTTTATTTTCTTTTAAAGGGGACGTTGGGTGCGTAAAAAGGTAGGGAAGCTATGATATATCAAATTTATTTTCTGTTGTTTTTGAAAAAGGTTGATGTGACACATGAACCAGGCATGGCTGTTGCTTGGGAAAGTTGTGAACTCACCTATTCCTTATGGGGCTGTCCTTTAGCTTAAAGGTCAAAGCTAGGAATACCTTCATTTGATTTTGGCGTTGTGTTTCCTTGGACAGTTCTTGTTGTTGTTTTAAGCAAGATATAGCTCCAAGTGTTGAGAAGTGAGACCTGAGAAATTGGTTCAGCATCTTCAAAGAGGCATTTCTTTTTCCTGGTCTTTCTTTGGGGCACTGCTTGTGGGAGGCATTAAAATATCTACACTGGGCCTTTTTTTTTCACTCCCATTTTTGGCTGTAGTTGGAGTTTATTGAAAGATCCTTTGTTCATTGTCTAGTAAGTTAAACATGGGTTATTACATGTAGTGAGCAACGAAGTGGTTGGATGAGGCTACATATTTAGGGACGTGGTATTCTATAGTGATGGTCTAGGTTCCAATGTGAGAGTTGGGACAACCATATTTTTTTATTTGTTTACAATAATCCTAGCCCGGTCCTTATTTTTTCTCTCAAGGAGCCTCTGTTCATTTTAGTCGCTATATCTTTTTAGCATTAGCTGGTTAATAAATTGACCACTCTTTGTTGAACTTCCTCAGATATGGGTTATATGAATATGATCTACTTTATACTTTCTTTCTCACAACCTTCCTTGTTGTTCATAATTCTACTCTTGGCTCACTCTGTACTGTAATCAAATTGGCATGCATGATTCTATATTGTTGTTTGAAAAGTCTTCCAATAGGTAACTCCTATGACATAGTTCTGTTGAAGGCTAGGTTTTTGCTTGTATTCAATTCATATTGTTTCTTATGGCATTGTTATTACAGATCGGATGTTCTTGGTCAGTTCATGCCTTTGGTTGGGGTTGATTGGTCACAAACAGGCGTTGCACATTTGTTTTCAGCTATCAAGGTTTGTTGCATACAATATTCAAATTATTTACTGGTTGGAGGCAATATTTCACAATGCATACATAACTCATTGTGCATGAGGAGGACTCTGGTGGGGTAGGTTCCACAAAAGCAAATTGCGAAGTTCATCCTTAGAATACCAAACTATCGAGTCTTTCTTTTCATCGTCCTGCCAATGCAATTCAAGTTAAGTGCTATAATACACTCATACCCTCTAAGCTATCCAGTCTACAATCTCACAATCCTACATATACAGTCATGCTACTAGCTGTAAACTGCTGCTTTTTGTTTCATTGCCACTTGTTGGAGTTTATAAATGCATATAGAATCATTTTATTTTGTACATTTTGTGGTGTTTTGTTGTTGTTGGATAATTAAAATTCACAGAATTTCTGTCGGTTAATTAAATGGTTATCATGCTTGGCAACAACATAGTCCTACAGGGAACCAAAATATCCCCCTTTCTTTTCTGTATTTTGCAGGAAAATGGGTATCAATTGCTTTTTCTTAGTGCACGTGCAATTTCTCAGGCTTATCACACTAGACAATTTCTGTTCAACCTTAAGCAGGTGATGCATACAGAAATTCAGATTTTCTACTTGAGTTGAAACTGTCAAAATCATGAAAGTCTAAACTTTTTATTTGTTTCCTTGTTTTCATGTGTGCAGGATGGGAAGGCTCTACCAGAAGGGCCTGTTGTTATTTCCCCTGATGGACTTTTCCCTTCTCTATATAGAGAAGGTAATTTGTACTTGTATAATTTTGTTATACGTAATTTTTCGTAAAACCTTTACAGGGAAACTTTTATTTGTAAATTGTTTTGTTTATTTTCAAGCATTTTTTTTTGTCCCTTGGTGTGGCTGCACCAATCCTTATAATAAAACTTTCTGTGCGAGCTGCGTTAAAGATAATGTGGGATCTGAACCTTCTCTCTTCAGTAACTCATATATGTGCAAAATATATAGTTCAACTGCCCAAGTAGGATGTCTTTGTGGCCTTTGCATAGCAAATACTCAGTTCCCGACCATGTTTATTCATTCTAACTGTAAATATAAATTTCTAGTCAACAATTATTGTTTCTAATTTATAATGTTTTATCTGAGGTATTCTGTGTTCTCTCAGTTATCAGGAGGGCTCCTCATGAATTCAAGATCTCATGTTTAAAGGTTAGTTCCCTGCTATTGTGTGTGTGTTTTTTTTTTCACATAGACAAGTACGACGTCTTCATCCTGATCATTCTGTTATGTAATTCATCAAATTTTGAGGTAATCTTTTTAAATGACATTTGCTCCTTTTGCTGATGCATCACACAGAATCCTTTTAACGTAAAGTTTCTAAATAAACATGATTATGGAATCTGTGTTTCTTTTGCTCTTTCCTCTGAATATATTAACCCCACCATCCAAATAGTATACTTAAAATAATGATAGAATAAACTTGTGTTTTTTTTCTTTCTTTTCTGGATGATGTTTTGGAAGCCTTTCTTTTTCCTTTTTAAACGATGTTTATTCCTTTTGCCAATCCATCTCATGGCATCCTTTTAGCTGACAATTTCTGAAAACATGCTTAGCGAGTCGGTGTTGATAACTTATCTAGTTCCTTTTGAAACCCACATGCACCCTTTACATAGAGGGTGGGAGGCATCCTCTATTGGATTCTTGATGAATTACCTTGTTCCATTGCAGTTGAAAGAGGAGTTGTTTAACGCATATTTACTATTCCTATTTTCCAGGTTATCAGGGATTTATTTCCTTCTGATTACAATCCATTCTATGCTGGTTTCGGAAACAGAGATACTGATGAAATCAGCTACCTTAAGATTGGAATCCCCTTAGGAAAAATCTTTATTATTAATCCTAAGGTAATTTAAGGCCATCATAGTTTCTGAGATAGCAAGATAATGGCACTATTATTGTTGTATCAAACTTTGTAATAAATGATGTTTCCAGGGTGAGGTTGCTGTAAACCGCCGTGTTGACACAAGATCGTATAGTTCACTTCATGCTCTTGTGAATGGCATGTTTCCACCCATGACCTCGTCTGATGAGCAGGTTTGGCTCAAAACCCTATTCTATTGAGACTTGCAATTATGTAGGTCAGACTTCAACTCCCCCTCTGTTCCACTCCTGGAAACTGTTAATTGAGCACTTTGGTTTTAGTTCTTACTTGGTTTTGGAGAGATTTCCTTTCCCCCTTTTATTGCTATTTTGTCCCTAAATTTACTATCCTTCAAATAAGAAGCTTTTAAATTGAGTCTGATGTCACTGTGGCTAACTTTCCATGCGCCACCATTATCTACCCAGCCATCTCGACTAAATTGAGCTTATTTCAGCTGAAGTAACTTTCATGCCCCATCCTCTCACCACAGAAAAAAAATGTGTAAATTTCAGATGTGGTTAATTTTTGGCTCCCTGATTACAGGAGGATTTTAATTCATGGAATTTCTGGAAGTTGCCACCTCCTGCTATCTATGGTTGAAGTTGTCAGCATGCACATATTGATTAACCCTCTGGTTGTGGAGATGGAGTGGTGTTGCAAGTGCCTGTCTGGAGTTATCTGGTAAACTCTGATTCAAGCTTTGCATAATCTATCAAAAACTCTGGATGAAATTTTGGGTTTTCTTCCAAGGATCTAATATTTCGACCGTCGTTACAACTGATTGATCTACTAAAAAATGTCATGAGACTAAAACTTCTAATTTTCGTTTATAAAAATTGTACATAATGATTTGTGAACAAAACAAAATGATCTTTCGGAGAAAGGACTTCATATTTTGTGGGCAAGTCTGATGAGTATACTAATCCAGGGCCTGCTGCGAAGTTATAATAATTGTCGGGATGTCTTTTCATGATCCAAAGTCACAGTGGTTAAGGTTTTAGGATTTGGGTATCTTGCGTTGTAATTGACTTTTATTTTGCTGGCAAATCATACAGGTTATATCTTTACCCAGGCTGATGGCAGAAGTTCCACTTTGTTCATATTTTTACTTGGATGGATGATATATTGGCAACCTGAAATTATCTGCAGAAGATTTACATTAGAGGAGTTGGATCCGTCACACCTAGATTTTTTGGGGTTCTTTTGGGAAGAATTGGGGTCTTGATTAAAATCAAAATGAGAAAATTTTCTATTTTTTAGTCTGTTCATATTAATTACTAACAGTTTTATGTAGTTCTCTGTTGAAATCACATTAGTTAGGCATGCTAGTTTAAAAAGTGTCTTCAAATGCAAAATCATTTATCTTCATCAGTTCTCAGGTGATAACTACTTGTTCATTTCCATCCATGCATATGACAGGATGTTCTCTCTCCCTCTCTCTCTTCTTCCCTTTCGTGTCATACTTTTTGTCCTGTGTATCTTCTGCTGCTGATGTTAGTGCGGCTAGTTCAAGTCTTGTCAATGTAAAATAGCTCAATTCAGAGAGCCCAAACTCGTGCTTGGACCAACTCTTTCTACCGTACCATTCCACTGGTTCTAGTAAGTTATCCTATTTCAACAACCTTTCTGTCTTTCTCTCTCAACAAAAAAATAGAAGGAATTATGTCACTCGTGAGATCGATTTGAGAGATCAATGATTATTACATGTATATATAAGATTACCTATCTGATGCAAAGGCTCCCTCTTTTTTTGGATTCGCATAAACATGGAGATCTTACTAGTTATATAAATGGAGATCTCTTAAAATCTTTTGTTCGAGTCGTCTGTAATTCAGGCAGGGTTTTGTGAGAGAAGGGGGGCGGGCGGGCGCGGGTGGGTTGCTCCTATTAGGGCGAGTGTCTGAGGTTACCTATTCGAGGTGCGGGGGTCACACTTACCTTTCTCACATGACCCTTATCCGAATTCATGTCTATAATTTGTGCAAAGAGTTTTAATAGAGGATGTAATCTTTCTGAACAATTTATATATAATTATTGAATAATATTATTGACGTGTAAATTGGAATTAATTACTAGAAGTACTAACTTTGTGTAAATTATTGAAATATATTTTGGCAGATAATTTACAGGGAAAATATAACCGAAAGTTGGATTTAGAGATTTTGAGAGCATCATATTGTTACTTACATGGTGGTTCAGAAATTGGAGCTTTTGAGTAGGGAAAGACTGAATCGTATTCGTTTGTGTGGTGTGGGCTGAGCCAAGGCGAGGAGAAGATAACACTGACGGATTCTGAAATTTGGGTCCCAAAGGCATAATTGGATTCTAAAGTATGAAGCCTAGTGGCTCAATTTGGAGGCGCATATATATATATATATATATATATATATATATATATATATGTAGTGAGTTACGATAGTAGAATGAGTTTTGTGGGGCTCATTTAAGATAAATTTAGATGTGTTTAGCTATTAAGATGAATTTAAATATATTTATGGGAAGTTGAAAAATGTTGTGGGTCTCATGTGTAAATAGGTATTGATCTGAAAAAGATTGCGAGTCTCACGTGTAAAAAAGATTTTGAGTTGAGATGAGTTTAATGATTTGAGAGTTGAGTCTTTGGATGTTAGCCTCCTGTTGCTCCCTCTTAAGCTTAAAAAAATATCTTCTTACACGTTAGCTAGGAATATATATAGATTTATGTAAATATTCTATCTTTTCGCGGCAAAAAGCTTATAGAATATTGAACACCCCAAAAAAATTCAAAACTCAAGCTCCAAAATTAGGGTTGGAACTGTATATATACAAGTTCTTGCCCTGTACTTTCAATTGTGTCATTGTGCTAAAGAGCTTGAAAGCTTTTGTAGACAATTATCCCCTTCGAAAGCATGACTCTTAAGGTGTCCAAAGCTTTGCCTCACGAGGAGAAGCTAATGTCATATTTCAGAACGAAGGATGCCAACCATGATGGTTTTCTTAGCAAAGAAGAGCTGCAGGAAGGCTTCAAGGAACTCAGTTCAAGAATTCCCAAAAGGAGAGCTCATCATGCTCTCAACCAAGCTGATAGGAATGGAGATGGACTGATTAGCGTAGATCAGGAACTGTGGGGAGTTATTGAATATGCTGAGGGAAGAGGATTTTGAGGCATATATAGCTAGGGTTTCGTAAAATTAACCCATGATCAGAATAAGGTGCATACCTCAGTAATAAATCATTGTGATCTAATACTAGCCATTATTATCTCTCGTTCTCTTGTTAGTCTGATCTTTTCAATTATTGTTTTTTTTTTTGGCTTGTCATGGTGCAAGGAAATTAATGATAAGCCTTTGAATTCCAAAACATCTCAGGTGTTAATTATTGATGTTGTTTTCTTCAAAACAAACTGAGTGGGGTTATTTATTGATGAAGACATATATACGGGATAGGGCCTGGTTTGTTTTCGTAGATGAGTTGAGATTAGAGTTAAAAAGTTAAATAAAATATATTTTTTTTAATATTATTTTTATTTTGGGATTTGAAAAAGTTGAATTGTTTATTTTATTTTGTGTGAGAATTTGAAAAAGTTGTAATAATTAGATGAAATGAGATGAGATCATAAGATGAAAGGAGTTGTGAAAACAAACGAAGTAAGTACCTCTATTGTGGTACTGAAATATTAATTACCGGTAAACCGATCGAGGAAACTAGTGTAGAAGACCCTAGTCCTAATTAACCGCAAAATCTTTGTGAAATTTTATATACAACTTCTCTTAAGATTATCATGTCATTCATGAGTTTTGAAACATACAAATTAACGTGTAAACACAACATTTTATGTGGGTCCCATTACATGAGTTCTAAATATATCAACAAATTTTATGGTGGTTAGTGCGAAAAGTTTCCATGTAATTAGTATTGCGTTGAGTGTATCCATAAAAACACTTGCAAATAGATTTTTTTTTCCAACGATATGCATACAAGAACTTGTAATGAACAAGGAAAATAGTGAATTTTGAAAGGACGAACAACAGAGAGTTATTTTCCCTAGAACTCAGCAATCTAAGCTCTAGAAGACATCATATTATATGAGTTGAGACTTTGAATACCAATTAGCTTGGGACGCTTGTTTTAATTCATAAATGTTGAGTTGAAGATGATAACAAATTACGTGATGTGAAAATAGAGGATGGTGCATGTTCAGTCGAGAGGCTACTGTATCTATATATAGTATTTTGTCATCCAGCTTGTGTTTTGACTCAAATTCCCACTTGCATTTATATATATATATATATATATATATATATATATATATTTATATGGGAAATAGACTTAATTTCATTCAATGAAACCGAAGTTACAATTGTGACTGATTATAAATATAGGAAAAAATTCAGATTACAAGCCAAACTACTTATCGGTTTAGAGCTTTCTCACACACAAATTTTTTTGTGACGGATATTGTTTTAACTTCTATAAACTCTCTAATGACAAATCCTTATGAGATATGAGACTCTGTAAGCCAAATTCCCACTTGCATTCGACTATGTGCAAATGTAGAACAAATTAAGAAGATTTTGTGAAAATATTTTTTTCCTTAATAATCTTCAAGACGTTATGTCATCTATTACATATGTAGTTTTCGATCGAACCAATCTTCTTTACTTTTTTGCGCCACTTCAATCTTTATCTGAAGTGATTTTTATCATTTGTCAGCCATTTAAATAATATTCAAGTCTTATAACTATTTTATAATTGGTGATCGTTTTGTTTTTTTCTTTATTGAATAATTAGTCATTTTTTTAATTGGTACCAAAACAAAGACCGTTTGCTTTTCACTTCAATAATTAGTTACCACACAAACTCCCTATCTCTTGCTCTTCTTCTCTCTCTCATACGTCTCATTTTCTGAAGCCTACAAGATTGATGACTTTAGGTCTAATAACAATCGTCTCTTAACGCATGTAGATTCTAAAACCCCAAATATTATCAAATCGTTTCATAAAGTCTGCAAAAGTCTAAATCCTCACATCGAATTAACTCATATAAAAAATCTACAAAATCTACAACCTCGGATTTCAAATATCTTGTTTCATAAATTCTATAGAATCTCAAATCTTTGATCTCTTGCGCATTTAGAAGTTGTCGACTTCATCAATTCATGACTTCAGTCTTGTTCTGATGAGTTCATCTAGACCACGTTGTTTCCCCTTCAAGCTTGATAATTCAAATACAAGCCTAAATGCTAAAATTTCAAGCCTACTATACGAGGTTCATGCCTAACATACTAAAACTTCCAGCCAACTTTGCTAAGGAAAACAAGTCTAGCAACACAAAATTTTCAAGCCTATAGTACTAAAATTGAAGTCTAGAATTCTGGTACTGTACCTAAGTGACTAATGGATTTACCCAGAGCCGAACCACTCTAATACCACCTATGGTGCCCTTGACCCCCACGTGTGATTTGGCAGAAGTTGTGACACTGGAATGATGACGACACTAATCATACACCCCATCGCATTGTGCAAGTGTGTGCAAACATGCAAAATGTGTACATTTTAAAAAAAGTCACAGCGGAAAAATATAAGGCAGTCAAAAACTAAGTACCAGAAAGTTTAACACCAATATAACATGAAATAAAGTCCTCCAAGAGGCTAATACAGTCATCCGGATGAAATAAAGGAAAGGAAAATAAAGGCCCAACAACAAATAATGCGAAAAGTCTTGCCATCACTCCTTACGTCGAGCTGGTCCCTCTTGCTCACACCCCTCCTCTGCATCAAAGTCTACGATTCCATGGAATGGAACCTAAGGTTGGAATACTACAATGAGATTTCACATTCTTAGTAAATAAATGAACAGAATAACAACCAAGAGATTCAAGCATGAATTTATACAAGCAAACGTGTTCAACAATTATAAAAGCAACTACTCAAAATAGCCCTTTTTACCACTTTCCCAAAAATCATTTAATTACACCACTCACTCCAAAAATCTCATTTGTACCCAAACACAACCATTCATTATTGTGTACACCATGGTTTCTCCTCGGGACGACCCGCACACCTTGACTCCATTCGTCACACTACGGATAATGACTGTGCGTGTGAATTTGTCACGAGTGATGCCCTGCTCCGCCTAATGTGACTAGACATCCTCTAACCCTTGCCAGTAGAGGGGCTTTGGAGTTGTACCAAGAGTGTTACCGTCTTGGCCGAGCCTATTGTTGCCCGACGATAGCCCAGGGGACGCCACTCAGTATTATACTCTCCTGAGTTACTAGAGGAGCTCCACTGAGATAATACTCCATCTCGACTTGGGGTCGTGATACACACGCATCCACACAAAAGATATATTTACCAAAAACCTAATTTGCAGATTACGCAACATAACATAGTACATAGCATAATTGAATAAATCATGGCAGATTCCAATAACAGTAATATGCATATGCATGACAGACACTTAATTGGAGGGCATGTCGTAGCACCCAATAGTCACACACAACAACAAAGCAGTAAATAATCTACAGTTTCACAAACCCCAATTATAGGCATTTCCCATCCTCCATCCGGCCCTCTGCCCAAATTTTGACATTGACCATGTCAAATAATCCCAACACTTCCCTAGGCCCAAGGCCCTTCTCAAACAAAACCAGACTACAACAAAGTTAGCGATAATTTCACATTTGAAATTCAAGAGTTGTGCTGGAGAGTTACTTATAACATGAAAGGAAAATATTTTGGATGATTGCGCTTGATGGTTTATAGTGTCTTGCGATTGAACAATGCGTAGATCGCTACGCGGAAGGACAAAGACGATTGGGTTAAATCAGAACACAAACTACCTATTAAAAAAAATACCAAGGTGGCAGAGGGCTACCGGGGGGTTTCTCTCGAAGGGTTGGCAGATTCGACATAGACAAAGGGTTGGGGATGAGAAGCTCACGGTGGATGGTGGTGGTAGACTTAGGAAGGGTGAGATATGAATAGAGTGGGAGAGGAGGCCAACAGACGAGGAGCAGTGACGGCACAGTGGCGTGGACAAGGAGGACATTGTGCAACATCAAATCTGAGTGGCTTGATGTGGTGCTTCTTTGAGGCGATCGACGATAACTACAAGAATGGTAGCAACACACACGTGAAAAAAGTGTGAGAAAAGGAGAGAAAATGGAGGGAGGGAGAGCGAGATTGACAAATAAGGAGAGAGGGCTTACCGACGACTGGTGATGGCGAGATGCCGAGATGAGGCACGGTGGAGACAAGGTGTTGCAACAAGAGGCGGCGCAAGTGAGGCTAGCTTGGGTGGCTACGACGAGGATGGACAATAGAAACATGGAGTTTGGGCTAGCGGTCAAGACTTACAGTGGAAGAAAGAGGGAGAGGGGGTGGATGAGCTATCAGGGAGGAAGGACTATGGTGGTTGGAAGGTGGCAAAGGTGATGGAACGATGCTGACATGGGGAGTCGGCATGGTGGCGACCTCGGGTGGTGGCACAACCACTGCCTACTAGTGGGATGAGAAACATAAAAAGAGAAAAACATAGGGGTATGGAGAGAAGAGTTGGGTGGCGTTAGGGTTTTTCCCAAAATAGAGCCGTTTTGCAAGAGGGGAGGGGTTGGGTTCACAAACACACGAGTTGGGCTCGTCTCTCACATCCACACACCATAAAATCCAACCTAATGGGCTCCACATTGGTTGTGTTGGCTCACCACACACACTTGAGCAAGAACTTGGACTCTAGGCTGGGTTTCACATTTTCTGTGACGGTTGAATGAAACCGTCACTAAAGGTGGATTAGAAATAGTTATACGTTTGAACTATAATACTATTTTGTTCAAATGTAACATAGAAGATGTCATTTTCGTATAAGTACATGCGAACGTATAAATATTACGTTCGAACAGATCATGTATGTTTGAACATTAAACCCACTTACATACGAACGTGTAAGTTATTCGTTTGAACGTTAGAATGTGTAGACTATTTGTTTGAACGTTTTGCCTTACAGTTTGAATGGTTTAGTTTATGTTCGAAAGTGCAGCAAAACTTAGTATGAGTTGTTTACAAATGTATGAAATTCCTCAGTGAATGTGTTGACACTCTGTTGTACTGACATGATCTGTCGGTCGATGTATGCAGTAATATCTGAGACCATCACATCGAGCCAAGTAGGGCGTGCATCTCCTGCAGATGTACCCATCGGCTACTGACTAATACTCCTGCTATGGGGAGCAACATTGAGCCCAAGCTGGGTCGGTGGAACAAGATCTGGTGTAGGCCTAGGCTCATGCCTAGCACACCCATTTCCTTGTCCAATGCTCTGATAATGTGAGGTCATGTCTAGTGGGTTCATCTACTCAGTCAACCACTCCTCTACTTGGGGTGCCACTCTCGACTCCAATAATAGTCGAATAATGATCAACCTATATGATAGGTTGTCAGTGAAGATGATGCTCGCCTTGTAACAGATCTTCTCAAATACCCATAGTGGTAAGTCAATGGGCTTTCCACTTGCCACTCGTAAGAAGAACTATGCGCGAGTTTGACTAAAGATGGTCTTATGTGCCATAGAATCCACATTTGTTGTAACTATGAGATGCAACATGCAAAAAAATGGTAGTAGCAATGTCTGGGAGAACGTGCTCTTCTTATTGAACAGTGTGAGGTATCTCCTAGTGAGAATGAAGAAATCATTATCGCGGTCATCATCCTGAGGCTGATCACTCCCCTCACCCTCTGACCAGTCTACATCTTTGGCCATAGACTCGATTGGGCCAGTAGATGATGCAGATGTGCTTACATCCAGTACATCCTCAGGCTGATCATACACTGTAGTCGATGCCTTAGATAAGCGACGGATCCTGAGTAGGTCAGCGATCACATCCGCCAATACCTCGAACTGAACATCGCGTGCAGTTACGGTGTGAGTAGCTCCATCTCGAGGCATGTACGACATCTCCATGTAGAACTCACGGACCATGGAGGAGTATATCCTCCCTCTTAGTGCGCAGATGTTGGTCCAACCTCTGGAGATAAAGACGGACCTTAGAGTCTTGCCTCCCATGTGAGTTTATCGAACTCATTGATCAATACTTCGCGTTCGGCCATAACTGTTTGAATGCCTATCCGAGAGGTGTTCGGGGTTCCTTCCCTATCCCGTTTCCTAGTTTTCAAATGATGAGACATATCTTGTAGAAAGAAAAAACATAAGTAGTCATATATATAAAGGTAAACAAATCAAAACTATTCTGAAGTACGTTTGAACGTTAGGAATCAAACATCCCATAAAAAGTTACATTCGAACGTTTCATGTATATGCGTTCGAACGTGAAAGTACATTCGAATGTAAATTAACATACATTTGAAGTACAATTGATACTGTTGTTGATATGTGAAACAAAAATATATGTCTGCACGTCAATTTAACGTTCGAACATAAATCCATGATGTGCTCAAACGATTTTATAACGTTCGAACGAAATGTTGTATTTCGAACATTGTTCTTAAGCAAAACATTTGAACCCAGAAATGGCTGAGTCAACTCAATCATTTATGATTACCACAAATAGGACGTTACTCTTGCAATTACCACCGTAGAAATGAGGTATACACTAAGTGTTGACTATCTATGGTGGTCATTTGGCCAATGGTTACTCATGGTGGCCGAAAAATGAAGTCTAGCATCTAAAATCTACGAAAAATGGATTTTGGTTCATGTTGAAATCCACTAAAAAGGAGGGAAAAAACACAATAAGAGGGAAAGAGATGGACACTAACTTTTTTCATAATGGTTGTGGTGGCGATTGACAGCGACAATGGACCTTATCGACGGCTAAGTGGGACGATTCAAATTTTGGATGTGGATGGAATTGTCAATCGACGTTCGAATGGAAACTTTTTATATACACATAACGTTCGAACGTTATAATTAATACGTTCGAACGTTACGTTATTTTCCTTACTATTTGAACATTTGATTTAACCGTTCGAACATAATGTGAATGGACATTTTCTTATGAAATGTAATTATTATTTTTATGTTCCTATTTATGCATCAATTTATAATTGATCTTTAATTTATCGTATTCACTATTTTATGTTTTGTGGTAACGCATTTCATAAATTTATATTTAAGTTGAAAAATAAAAATATTGCCTATAAATTTGTAGTAGATAAGATAAGAGTACTATATATTATTAGTAGGTAATCTATAGTAGTAGTATATAGTATTACTATATATTACTTTATAGTAGATAATATATAGTACTATATATTATTAGTAGATATTATTTTATTTTATTTTTTTGAAATGAAAGAAATTTCATTAATCATGAAGAAGTAATACAAACTTTATCTCTCAAAATAACAGATAAAACCTCCCATGGACCATCCTCAAGCCACACAAATTCAGAAACTAGGCCTTTTGCTAACTGTCCAGCAACATGTGTTGCTTTATTCCCCTCTTTTTTAACAAACACTAATTTCCAATTTAGTTACCTTGATATAATGAACTAAATATCCTCAATCAAATGCCCAGTCCAAGTGCAATCTACAGTGTTGTCACTTATGCTATCAATTATCAATTTAGCATCACCTTCGAAAATAGCACGATGAATCCCCAACTCTTAACAAAACTACATAGCTCGTAACAAGGCATAACATTCTGCATGAAACACAGAAGGAACATGTGATCTAGGAGCAGCCAATATAGCCTTTGCATCCCCTCTATTATCTCTTAGGATTACACCAATTCCCATAGAACTGTTATCTGTAACATATGTAGTATCAAAGTTAACTTTGCAGAAGGGATCCAAAGCTAGTGCTTAGAGAACTCTGTCATCTGTTGGTGACTGATGTAATTGAATGCTACTGCCTCTTAGACTGAATTATCTCTTTGAACACATCAACATCAGCTATTGCAGACTTATAAAGAACAACTATACTTTGGAACTTTCGATCAAACACCCATTTGTTTCTTCAATTCCACAGTTTATGAAATAAAACAACAGTATGATCCACCTGCTGCCTTTCTAACTTCTTAAGCATATCCTTCCATGGAGCAGTGAAATCCTCATAATCTATATGCCACTTCTTGACAAGACTTGTTGTATCCTCCCATACATCTACTACCATAAGACATGTCCAAAGAACATGCAAAACTGTCTCCTCAGCTCTGGTGCAAACAGGACATAATCCATCTTCAACAATCTATTTCCTTAACAATATACTTTTTGTAGGTAATATATTATTAGTAGACACTATATATATATTATTATATAGTATTACTATATATTTGATAATATATAGTATTGTTATTAGTCTATAGTATATTATATAGTCCAGATTTAGATTAGTATATTATATAGTTATATACATACTGTCAATTACTATATATTTTTTAAATTAAAAGTAACTTATAGTATTATAAAATATATAAACCACGTTTGAACATTAAATAAACATTCGGATGTAATAGGAATTACATTCGAATGTTATAATGAACTTTTGAACGTTTGAAAAAAATATTGGCAGGAACTTTCCCTCGTTGATTGTAAGTCATATACATTCACTGTTAATAGTATTAAGTTTGAATGTGACACTATTATGTTCAAATGTACTGAAAAGAATTGGGAGGAACTTTCCAACATTGATTCTATGTCAAATACGAGAAATTTAATTTCATTTACATTCGCATGTCAACTATGTTACGTTCGAACATGGCAATTATATGTAGCATAGACTTGGCGGGACACTTACACGGGATTGGAAAATTTCCAATAACGTTTGAACGTTAGCCATTTTGTTGTGACAACTTCACATTTAAAGAGTTGCCGCAAAAAACACATTCTACTAAACATTTTGTTTAGTCTAACCTATTGCAGCGGCAACAGATAACAAATTTGAAAAAAAAGTTATAGTGCGGGTAAAAAATTTGAAAGAAAAATTATAACGCCCCAGCCGTTCAACATAGAAACGCAGCCTCACCAATGCCGAAGGACCTCTATTTTTTCTTCCCGAAATAGAGCAGTCTTGGCTTAACAAACCTTAAGCCACTGTCCACGCCGGTTGCCTTAGCCGCTAAGGACGACATTTCCATTGCTACTAGCCACTTTGTCGTTGGTTCGTCGTTGCCCACACAGTGAGTCCCTATCATAGTGCTTTCTTTTCTCTCAGAATCTCTATTCGTTCTCTCTTAGTGTGACGCTGTCGGGACAACCATCGTCCACCACACCCCTGCTCTGCCGCGACCTCCCTTCCCTCTCGGTAAGCTTCCGTCGTGAAATCCCTCTGCCATCTGTAACAGGTCTCTGCATGCTTTCAAAATAGGAAACTTTTTTCACACTATACGCCGTAAAGTTCCTTACGTAGAGATGTTAGGAAGTTTTGTTAAAATTACAATTTTACCCATGGATTTCTAAGCCAAAGCATATTTTTCATTTTTGGACGTGAACTGTACCATGGGCCACAATGGGTTTTCAGTAAAATAGTAATTATTTTCTTTTAAACTGGGCTTAGTTTCGCTTTATATTGGTACAAAAATGATATTTTTATAGAAATATTGCAGGATTAATGTATAAGTTGGAAGTGTTATTTGATATTGAGGTAATTTGGGAAGTGATTATATTTTAGGGTTATAAGAGTTGTAGATTGTTTTTTTTTTTTAGGAAAAATATTTTATGTAGTATTTTAAGTTTAAGCATTGATATACATGTTCGATTGAAAATTTATGGGAGTACGTGACTATTTTATAGGTGACGATTGATTTTTATTGCTGTGGAGAAATTCTGAAAGGTTAAGAAGTGTAGGTAAGTGGAGTTTTTATGCTAAACTTTACATAAAAATAAAATGGACTGAGATTAATTTTGAAAAATATGCATGTTTTGTTTTGAAAAGAAATTTGAAACAATCTCAGTTATTTGTTCTGCATTACTCATGAAATTCTGTATAAGAATAAAATACTTTTTGGCATGGATGGTGCAGACATGAGCTTATTTTCTGGTATTTTTTTTTCTGAACTATGCAAAAGAGAGCGAATATGAAATTGTGCATAAATTATATTTTTGTGATTTGATTCTGTTATGTTTTGAAGATGTTCTATACTCTGATATGTTGTGATTTCTAAAAACTTTTGGCATGACATTCTGAATCTGGATTTGGTTTGTGGAAGGCGATCTATTTGAGCTACCATGGGTGCTAATAGTGGCTTCTGTTTGGGTTGTACCAACTATTTTGTTTCTGCTGCACTCACTTTGGAAACAAAGTGATTTTTCTGGTGGTTTTTCTTGTGTGCATACTCGGGACTCCGAGAATAAATAAGGGAAAGATTCATATTCTATTTTTGCTCGGTTAGTTTCCGGGGTTTGCACAACCCTACAACGGGGGTTAAACATGGCCTCTGATGTTATATGATGTTTTGGTATGATGGTGGTCAGTTATGCTATGCCAAAAGACTTTGAATAATAATATTTTCTGAAACTTTTGCTCTGATATTTTGATAACATGTTCTGATTCTGCATTCTGAAAGAAAAAGTATTTTCTTCTGCATTATGAACTCTGTAAATGCTCATGTTTGCATACCAGTATATGTTCTTTACTTACTGAGTTGTTGATAACTCACTCCTTATCTCTAAATATTTTTCAGATGATTTTGATGGTTCAGTTGGAGAACAAGAGTATGATGTTTTAGCATGGTGTGATGATCGTAGTAGAATAAGTGTCTGAGGATACCAGTGCTTATTTAAAATATTCAAAATAAATTATCTTTAAAAAGTTATACAGTTATTCGTAAAATAAAGTAAAAAGTCGATTACATTGACAAAAGGGAAACAAATCCCATAATCCAAAAGCCACCACATGTCATTCCTTTCACGGAGCCGATCCCTCAGGCTCTTTGTCCTCATCTGCATCAAAATCTACGGTACCATAAAACGGTACCGCAAGTAAGTAATAATCCAAACAACCTACGAGATAAGAGTGCATTAATGCAACCAACATGCATGCATATGATGAAATATGCATCAGACCCAAAATATCATTTCCCCGAAAATGAATGTTTTCCAACACACGCCAAAATTCCATTTTGGCCCAAAAATAAAATCCGTCATTTTCCCAGAAAATGATTCACACAAAATCCAACCATTTATTAGACACTGTAGGCTGGAATCGTAGGCGGGACTATATCACCATCCCTGCTTACCACAATCTCTATCGCGTACACCATAGGCGAGAATCACAGGCGGGACTCTACCACCATCCCTGCTTACCACCATCTCTACTGCGTGCACTATTGGCGGGAATCACAGGTGGGACTCTACCACCATCCTTGCTTACCACCATCCCTATAGTTCATTTTCACACAATGAGTACCTTTCAAAGCACTATAGGCGGGAATCACATGCAGGACTATACCTCCATCCCTGCTTACTACCATCCCTACCGCATGCACCGTAGGTAGGAATCACAGGCGGGACTATACCACCATATATGCTTACCACCATTCCTACCGCATGCACCGTAGGCAGGAATCACAGGCGGGACTCTACTACCATCCTTGCTTACCACCATCCCTACAGTTTCTTTCCTTTCTCTCACATGAAAATTCAATTTTCAAATATACACATGAACATGAATGCAATTACACGAAAGCTTAGTTTTCATTTACAAAGATGAACATGCGTGCAAATGTATTGTATATGACATAACACGAATATTCAATAGCTAACAAAACCCAACATAATCCAATCACTCAACTCCATCCTTCAATCCAACCGACCCCTTACTCCTTGGACTCAGTCCGGCACAAGTAACCAAATCACAGCAAATATGTGTTAGAGAAAAAATACATTTAAATCTCAAAAGTTATTTGGAAAAATATTTACAGCGCTATAACATACTTTTTGAAGGATCACAGACGTGCAAGAGGTGGCGACACAACAACGGAACAATGCAAAATGCACTAGGTCGTGGGTCTCAGAAACTCACTTTTGAACAGGGACAAACTAAGACTCGAGATTACTACGGAAGGGTTTAGGGATGTCGGTGAAGCTAATGGTGGAGGTGGTTGGTCGTGGGTGGCGATGTGGGAGGTGTTTGGAGGCCAAAATTTTCAAATCGAAAACGTAGATGGCGGAGCTTCACCAGAGGCAGATTGGAGCTAGGGATGGGTGGTTTAGGTTGATGGAACGTAGCTGGTGTTGTGGTGAAACAATGGTGGCCGGTGGTGGTGCGATGGTTGTGCGGGAACACAAAGAAGGCCGCGGCTTGATAACATGCATAAAGGAGAATGGCGGCGCGCGAGGGGCTGGAAATGGAGGGGGTGGTCGCCGACTAGTGGGGAAGAGGTTGGGAGGGGCGGTGACGGCCATGACGACATAGAAAATTCACAACCCGAATGGGTTCCACACGGCGAGCGGAGAGAGAGAGAGAGAGAGAGAGAGAGAGAGAGAGAGAGAGAGAGAGGGAGA
The DNA here is from genome assembly GCF_001411555.2 of Juglans regia. Taxonomy (NCBI): domain Eukaryota; kingdom Viridiplantae; phylum Streptophyta; class Magnoliopsida; order Fagales; family Juglandaceae; genus Juglans; species Juglans regia. The sequence continues at coordinate 9,511,624 of NC_049906.1, read as the reverse complement.
GAGAGAGAGCGCTTGGGGAAAGGAAGTTGGGGTGGGGGAGGTCACCGGAGAGTGGTGGAGCTGGTGGCCTGAGCGGTGACGTCAGACGGTGGCACACGCCAGTGGGTTGGGGGTAGAGACGCATGGAGAGAAAATAGAGGGTGGGGGGGTTGCACGGGCTGGGAGGCAGGGGAGAGAAATGAAGAAAAAGAAAGAAGAAAAGAGAAAGGGGAAAAAGAAAAGAGGAAAAAGAAAAATGAAGGGAAAGAAATGAGATCCAGTCTTTCAACTCGGGATCTCGAAACTAATCCATCGAAAATGATTTCAAAATAACAATTTAAATAAACTAATTTAAACATAGTAACTAAATAAAAGTAAAATAATTAAATCCAACAATTAACTAATTTAAAATAAGGAGCAATTTAAATAATGAACAACAATTAATAACAATAAAACAAATTGAATTAACAATTAAAAATCTTAAAATAATATCGTGTAAATCATCTAAAATTTGAAACAAGAAAGCCCATAATCTTAGTAAATGTAATAATATTTAGTCAAAATACATGTAAATACGGGATATCACACATCGTCCACAGCACCCCAGCTCCATTGTGACCTCCCTTCCCTTTCGATAAGCTTCCATCGTGAAATCGCTCTACCGTCCATAACAGGTCTCTGCATGCTTTCAAAATAGGAAAGTTGTTTCACACTAAATGTCGTAAAGTTCCTTATGTAGAGATGGTAGGAATTTTTGTTGAAATTACAATTTTACCCTTGAATTTTTAAGCCAAAGCATATTTTTCATTTTTGGAAGTGAACTGTACCGTGGGCCTCAACGGGTTTTTAGAAAATTGTAATTATCTTCTTTTAAACTGGGCTTAGTTTCGCTTTATATTGGTACAAAAATTATATTTTTATAGAAATATTGCAGGATTAATGTATAAGTTGGAAGTGTTATTTGATATTGAGGTAATTTGGGAAGTGATTATATTTTAGGGTTATAAGAGTTGTAGATTGTTTTTTTTAGGAAAAATAGGTTATGTAGTATTTTAGGTTTAAGCATTGATATACGTATTCGATTGAAAATTTATGAGAGTACGTGATTATTTTATAGGTGACGATTGATTTTTGTTCAATATTGCTGTGGAGAAATTCCAAAGGGTTAAGAGGTCCAGGTAAGCGGGGTTCCAATGCTAGACTTTGCATAAAAATAAAATTGACTGAGGTTAATTTTAAAAAATATGCATGTTTTGTTTTGAAAAGAAATTTGAAACAATCTCATTTATTTGTTATGCATTACTCATGAAATTATGTATAAGAATAAAGTATTTTATGGCATGACTGGTGCAGACATGAGCTTATTTTCTGGTATTTTGTTTATGAACTATGCAAAAGAGAGTGAATATGAAATTTTGTGCATAAGTTATATTTTTGTGATCTGATTCTATTCTGTTCTGAAGATGTTTTATAATCTTATATGATGTGATTTCTGAAAAATTTTGGCATGACATTCTGAATCTAGATTTGGTTTGTGGATGGTGATTTGTTTGACCTACCACAGCTGCTAATAGTGGCTTCTGTTTCGGTTGATACTAACTGTTCTGTTTCTGGTGCACTCACTTTGGAAACAAAGTGGTTTTTCTGGTAGTTTTTCCTGTGTGCACACTTGGGGCTCCGAGAATAAATAGGGGGAAGATTCACATTCTGTTTCTGCTCAGTTAGCTACTAGTGTTTGTACAACCCTACCACGAGGGTTAAACATGGCCTCTAATGTGATATGATGTTCTGGTATGATGGTGGTCAGTTATGCTATGCCAAAAGACTTTGAATAAGAATATTTTCTGAAACTTTCGCTCTAATATTTTGATAACATGTTCTGATTCTACATTCTGAAAGTAAAAGTATTTTCTTCTGCATTATGAACTCTGTAAATGCTCATTTTTGCACACTAGTATATGTTCTTTGCTTATTGAGTTGTTGATAACTCACTCCTAATCTCCAAATATTTTTCAGATAATTTTGATGGTTCAGCTGGAGAACAAGAGTATGAAGTTTTAGCATGGTGTGATGATCGTAGTGGAATAAGTGGCTGAGGGTACAAGTACTTATTTGAGAGTCGTAGTTAGTAAATTGATTTATTTTCGGTTATTTTGATTTGGTGAGTTAAGGATATTCTAGAGTTTTTGAAGAGTTTTTAATTTATGTTATTGAGAATTTCTTTATTGTCCCTATGAATGAACATAGATATTTGGGTTGAGTAAATGAATTAATATTTTATGGAGTTTTCTGGATTTTATAGTTGTGCTATTGAAGTTGATATTAAGTATTAAGAGCTAACTCTCCGATCCTCAGGGATCGGGGCGTTATAGAACGTATTTACAAACCATTCAAACCTTTTATCTTTGACGTTCATACAATTGTCCATTAACGTGCAAATGCAAAATTCAAACATCATATCACAAATGTCTGAATGTGTGTAGTTCAAACGTTATTATTGACGTTCGAATGTACTTTCTGTGACAGAATTCAACTATCACAAAATCTCTTCATGTTTGAATGTTGCAACTTGCGACAAACTTCCAACCGTCACAAAAATGTTTTTGACTGTTTTGTGCCGGTTTCATCTCTCACAATAAATGAAAGAATAAATATAGATAGAAGCCACTATTGAGAGCATCCATTTTACATACATGATGTGGGATCATCTAGACCACACATCTCCCCAAGTGAGTGTTGGAAACAATCAACTAGAAGCAGCCACGCAGTGAGTGCAAAGTGTGCACTGCTATAGTGGCTTTTCTCTAAAATTACTCTGAAAAATCTGTTTTAGTAGGAGACCATGGTATAGACATTAATAAATTGGATTTCTTTTTTTGTTTTAAAATAAAAAGGGATTTTGGATATGTTTCAACTTGCGTGGAAACTGTCTTGAGAGTCGAGTTTTTTTACATGGTAAACTTCAGGATGAAGTTGACCGGTTCTCGTCGGTTTTATATGTCTAATTTGCTTAAATGTATAATGTCAATTATAATTTTTCCCTGCATCAATTGCTCGCATATGAAACGTCGACGCAACATATAGGTACATTAACATATTGATATATCAGCCTTAGATGCCCTAAAACCAAGTTGTAAAATACATATCAGTGGAGGTGGTCGATCGGGAACTATAGAATCCTTTAACTGGAAATGCTGCATCAGCATGGTCCATATCTAAAGGTCGCGGGTTAAAGGGAATAAAAAATGTTTGGACCACGTACATTGCATGCAGATGCTCCAATTTTCTTTTGGACAATAAAATGCATTTTGCACTTTGAATGTGGTTTTTTTATTTTGCATTCGCATTCAGCAAATATATTTGGGTCCCCCAATATATGTTGGATCTGTACGTATATATATAAATATATATATATATATAATGAGCCAAGACACGATAAAAAGATAACACTTCCTCATGCATGTTTGGGTCCAAGTAATATTTGGATTCTAAAGTATGAATAAGACATCAAGCTAGTGGGTCAGTTGATACTGACAATATCACATTAATTTACACGCAGCATTTATAAACGCCATTACAGGTGCGCATTGATTCCTTCGACTGTTTACGTACTTTATTGTCGAATAAGGAGGTTAGAATTGGATCCCAACCATAAAAAGAAAAGAAAAGAAAAGAAAACGATAATGATCATGATGCTTTAAAGTTTCAAAAGCTATAATATCCAAGCATGCTGCAGGTACAAGCATTCCCATTCCAAAAGAATATATATCTCATGATCATATGCTCTTGAGCATCACATACAGTGCTTTTCTTTGAATGATTCTAGCTTAGTTTCCTCTTTATGTTTCAGTCCCCACTTATGATCTTTAGAGGAATACAACCAGCTTTCCTTTTAGAAAATAGATTCATCCTAATCTTTTGGTGTGGATGACAATGCATGCTTACGTACACCTTATGATGGGGAAAACCGGCATGCAGATTATAAATTACTCTAAAAAAACACGATCATGTTCTGTCTCAAATAATTTATTACTCTCACCATCTTTCATGCTTTACATATTGTTGGCCGTTTTATAGGCTTGAATTTTATGATCAAAGAGATGAGGAAAAGCTGGCTGCGGAGAGTGGGCAGAGGAAGAGATCAAAGGGTAAGGATTTAAAATCTATAATGCTAGTTATAGTGTTACGGGGATTTTGAGCTTCCCCTTAACAAAGGAGAGCGTTGTTGCATGGACATAGCTAGCATTTACAGAAGAGAGTTTCACATCATATATCCTTCAACAAAATCAAGAAGTACCATATGTGTGAATTATTGAAAGATTTTGATGGAATCTTTGTTAGGTACAGGGTGGTCCAGAAATTGGAGCTTTTGAGTAGAGAATAAACTGAATCGTATTCAATTGTGTACAAGTGTGGACTGAGCCAAGGCGAGGAGTAGTACTAGATAACACTACCGATGGATAATCCTGAAGTTTGGGGCAAGGAATAATTGGTTTCTAAAGTATGAAGCCTAGTGGCTCAATTTGGGGGCATATATATATATATATATATATATATATATATATATATATATATAATGCCCCGTCCTTGAGGGTCGGGAGAGTTAACTCATGTTACCTGATAATCAACTCCAACACTGATAATATACTTTCAAAAGCTCTAAATCAAACGTAAACACCTCAAATTTAATTAACTACACAAACTCATATATCAAATCCTCAATACAGTAACCTAAAAAATATCAACTTCTCTACATGTCACTTAAACTCATATTTCAACAATATAATTAACAAAAATCACCAATATTCATTGAAAACTTTTTATTCTTAATCCACTATTCTTAAGTCATCTCACTCAATGCTTCATAGTCTTGATCCTCAGCTGAAAAATACAAAATTATCTGAAAATATTGTGAAGATAAAGGGGGTGAGTATCAACAACTCAGTAAGCAGAGAACATATACTAGTATGCAAACATGAGCATTTACAGAGTTCAGAATGCAGAACAAAACACTTTATTTTCATAATGCAGAGTCAGAACATGTTATCAAAAATATCAGAGCGAAAGTTTAAAAATATTATTATTCAAAATTCCATTGGCACAACATAACTGAAATATCATATCAGAACAGAATTCCATGTTTAACCCCCGTGGTAGGGTTGTGCAAACCCCAGCTGCCAACCGAGCAGAAACAAAATGTGAATCTTCCCCTTATCATTCTCGGAGCCCACGTAGAAAACCACTTTGTTTCCAAAGTGAGTGCACCAGAAACAGAAAAGTTGGTACCAACCCGCAAACAAAGGCCACAGTTTTACACTCGTGGTAAGGTCAGAATAAAATAGAAATAGAATGTCATGGCAGAGGTTTCAGAAATCACATCATATCACATCAGACTACAAAATATTTTCAGAATAGAACAAAATCAGATCACAAAAATATAATTTATGCACAATTTTTCATATTCGCTCTCTTTTGCATATTTTAGAAACAAAATGCCAAAACTTTGCTCATGTCTACACCAGCCATGACAGAAAGTTATACTTTATTCTTATACAAAATTTTATGAGTCATGCAGAACAAATAACTAAGGTCGTTTCAAATTTATTTTCATAACAAAATATGCATATTTTTCCAAAAAAATAACCTCAGCTCCTTTTATTAATTTTTATGCAAAGTTTAGCATAGGAACCCTGCTTTCCTGGACTTCTTAGCTTTTCATAATTTCGTCAACAATGCCGAACAAATATTAATTATTACCTATAAGAATAATCACATAGTTTCTGTAAATTTTCAATCAATCACGTATTTCGATATTTAAGCCTAAACTTTTAAAATAATCTATTTTAATTCCACAAAACCTAAAACTTTCATAATCTCAAAATATATCATCACTTTCTAAAATCATCAATATCCACTATAATCAACGTCAAACTCAAAACACTCATATTTAAACTCGAAACAGCCAATAAATCTTACAGCATAAACCAATCACACAAACAACTTCATCATCCAATCCAACCGACCCCCTTACTCCTCGAACTCAATCTGGCACAACCAACCAGTTCACAATAAATATGAGTTAGTTCAAAAATACATTTAAATCTCAAACGTTCTTTGGGAAAATACTTTCAATGCTTAGTATAATTTTTGAAGGATCATGAAGGTGTTAGAAGAGGTGGCACAACAACGTAACAGTGCAAAATGCACTATGGCCGTGGGTCTCAAAATGCTATATTTTGAACGGAGACAAACGAAGACATGAGATTACTAGGGAAAAACTTAGGGATGCTGGTGAAGCTAATGGTGGTGGTGGTTGGCCATGGGTGGTGGCGTGGGAGGTGTTTGGAGGTAAAAATGCTCAAATCAGAAAAGTAGATGGTGGAGCTTCACCAGTGACGGATCGGAGCTTAGGATGAGTGGTTTAGGTTGCTGGGAGGTCAAGGATGACAAGGTGACGAGATGGTGGCCGGAGGTGGCGCGACAGTGGTGCAAGGAATGCTGCGGCTTGAAGCCGTCCGTGGGAGCTCACGGCTGCACGAGAGGGGCTAGAAATTGGAGGGTATGGTCACCGGCCGGAGGGGAAGAAAATGGGAGGGGAGGTGATGACAATGGGTGGCGCACGGCGGCGCTGTGGTGGACGGCGTGCGGACAGGGAAGAGAGGGAGAAGTCACGTGTGGGAGAGGAAAGAAGCAGAGGAGAAAATGAGGAGAAAAAGAAAGAGAAGAAGGAAAAGAAAAAGAGGGAAAAAGAAAAGGTGAGGAAAAGAAATGAGATTTAATCCTCACAATTTGGGTCACAAAAATTATCCAACGAAAATAATTTCAAAATAGTAAGTTGAATAAAAATAATTTAAATGCAGTGACTAGTTAAAATAAAATAATAATAAAGATTTAGCAATACAATAATTTTAAAGTCCAATATTAAACTAATTTAAAGTAAAAAGTAATTTAAATGTAAAAACAATAATTAATACCGAGAAAGCACATCAAAGTAAATTTCACAACTTAAAAAAAATTATAAAATAAATCTAACGAGAAATCTGATAAATTTAAAACAAGAGAATCAATCTTTAAACTAAATAAATAAAACTAATAATCCTTCAATTAAAATAAAATACATTATAATATAGGATATCACAATATATATATTTATATAGTACTACAAAAAAATTGCTCAGTTGTGGCCATTTATTATATATGAAAATAATTATTTTATGTCAAAATATATTTGTTTTGGTTGTAAATAGTCATTCTCATCGCATATAATTCATCATAAATGATCATTTTTCTTGTAGTATCGGAAGTAGTGTAACTCCAATAAAATTACATGGATAGAAAGGGGTTTTATGATTTTCTAAATATACTCGTTTACGTCGAATTATTTTTAAGATATATGTAAAATAATAATAAAAACAAATCAGAACCGACCAAAGCATGATCCAACTGGGTAGGTGGTGGTGATCACATTCAATACGCGGAGTGGCAGGTGACCACCTTCAACTAGCACCGAAGTAGCAGCAAAATGAGGTTGCTAGCTAGCTAGTCGCCACTACGGTAGTGGGCCGGGTGGCCAGCGATGCACTATGCATGTTCTTCAATTTAATCCATTATGGGTGTGTTCGTATTACCGTTAGTGGGGTGGCCCTCCTACGTACCCTTCTTACTAAGCTTAAAAAAAAATATCATCTTACAAGCACGTTAGCTAGGAATATAATTAGAGTTATGAAAATATTCTTTCCACCCATAAAAGCGTATAGAATAAAGAACGTACACTCAAAGAAAAACAAAAACACGAGCTCCAAAATTAGGGTTGGAACGGTATATATAAAAGTCCTTGCTCTGTACTTTCAATTGTATCATTGTGCCAAATTAGAGCCTAAAAGCTTTTGTAGCCAAGCCCTTTCGAAAACATGACTCTTCAAGTGCCCAAAGCATTGCCTCACGAGGAAGATTTGCCTCATGACGAGAAGCGCTTAATGTCATATTTCAGAAATAAAGATGCCAACAAAGATCGTTTCCTGAGTAAGGAAGAGCTGCAGGCAGGCTTCAAGGAACTCGGTTCAATAATTCCCACAAAAAGAGCTAAACATGCTCTCAACCATGCTGATAGGAATGGAGATAGACTCATTAGCGTAGATGATCATGATCAGGAACTGCGTGGAGTTGTTGAATATGCTTTGGGAAGAGGATTTTGAGGCATATATAGCTAGGGTTTCTCAAAATTAACCCATCATGAGAATAAGGCGCATATATACACTACGATCATGAGTAGTGTGTGATCATGTGTGTACATGATGTTTGCATGGTCTTTCAATTCTCAGCTCCTGTTTGTGTGGTTATGTGTGTACATGATGTTTGGGTCATTCAATTTTCAGCTCCTGTTTGTCATGTGGTTATAAACTTGTACGTACGTACCTCAATATAATAATCCTTGACTAATACTAGTCATTATCTCTCATTCTCTTGTTAGTCTCTTCGCAACTTATATTGGTGTTTTTTTTTTTTTTTTTTTTTTTTAAGGCTTGTCATGGTTATGTACGTAGGGGAAGTGATGGGCTTATTAGCTCCAAACATGTTGACTTGCAAAGACTTGCAATTAATAGATTTTTTCCAGCAATATGCAGTATATAAGAATGATTAAGGAAAATACTGAATTCTAAAAGGATAAACAGAGAGTTATTTGCCCTAGAAGTCAAGCAATATAAGTTCTAGCTAGAAGACATGATGAGTTGAGACTTTGAAAACCAAGCTTGTGGCGATTGTTTTAATTCATAAATGGCACGACGTTGAAGACGATCACAAACGTGATGTGAAAAAACACATTGCATTGCCACCATTCACACCTTTGGGCACTCCATAGTCACTACGTACAACAAATAAGGTCATCCACCTTGTGTTATGACTCAAATTCCCACTTGCATTTGACAATGTGCAAATGTAGATCAAATTAAGAAGATTTTGTGAAAATACTCTCCTTAATTAATAATCTTCTAGATGTCATCTATTACATATATAGTTTTCGAAGCAATCCTTTTTACTTTTGTTGCGCCACTTCAATCGTTATCTGAGTTGAATTTATTATTGGTCATTTTGTTTTCGCTTGATTGAAAATAGTTTTCTTCTTCTATATCATATATAATTTTTGAATTATCACTTTTTCTCCTATATATATATTGCTCCACGCTATCCCCTTTTATATTAAATGATCACGAGTTTTGTTATTTAAGTTAAAATAATTTGAATGGTCATGACATATATATGTAAGTAAATACTCAATAAATTGGAATTTTAAAAGTTCAGAACATTTCACATTCTTTCCTATATAACTCTTTATCTTTCTAATTTTTCTATATTACATGATTTATTACAATTAATAAACAAGTATTTAATTTCCCGTGTATATGGAGGAGGGTGTGAATATTCTACAGCTTGGTTAAAACGAGGCTGAGGCCGGCCTCTTGCACGCGCGCGTGCGCGCACACACACATATATATTGTAACACTCTGTACCCAAATGGGTCGGAGAATTACTGCTTGTAACCTATAATCATGTCTCTCAATACAAATATAATTTTCCAAAAGCTCCAAAACAAAACATAAATTCATCTATTTCAACTTAATGCATACATTTCCTCCACAAGGTCATCAATGTGATAAACCCAATAACATAAATCCGCATTTCCACAATCTGTCAATAACCTCAACATAATAAACTGATAATTACTTAAGTCTCAATAAGCCAAATAACATAATGGAAACTAGACTGAAATCCTCTAATAGCAATGGTACCCTTAGGTACTCAACTTCCTATCCTCTGTTAATCTTGCTCACGTTTCCTATTCCTGATCCCCAATTGAACTATTAATATCATCTAAGGTGCGAGTTATCAATAACTCAGTAAACAGATAATATATACTAGTATGTAAATATGAGTCTTTTCACATAGTTCACAATGCAGAACAAAACATTTTCAGTTTCAGAATGTAGATTTCAAAATCGTGTTATCAGAATATCAGAGCGACAATTCAAAATGTTCATATTCAAAACCACTTTGGCATAGCATAATTGAACATTATCATTATCTTATCATATCATAACATATTAGAGCATCATATCAGAAATAGAGATTATGTTTAACTCTCATGCTAGGGTTATGCTATTCCTGGTGACCAAACCAGGCAGTATCAGAATGTGAATTCTCTCCTTATTCATTCTCGGAGCCCCGAGTGTGCACAGAGGAAAGACTACATAGAAGAACTATTTTGCTTCCAAAGTGGGTGCACTCAGAAATATAAATGTTGGTACCGACCATATAATAGAATTAGAATTATCAGATCAAAACCATAAAATAATAAAAAAATAGAATTATAATATCATGCCAACGGCTTTTCATATGCCACATTATACCAAAACAGAGTACGGAACAAATTCGTACTATTTTCACATGATCAAAGTAGATTCAGAGCATCTTCACATAATCAAAATGGATTCAGAGCATTTTCATATAACATGCATAATTTTTTAGATTTCATATTTGCTCTTTTTGTACAGTTAAAATGTCAAAATATTGCTCATATCTACGTCAGTCATGACAGAAAATACTTTCTCTATACAGATTTCATGAGTAATGTAGAAAACATAACTGAGGTTGTTTTAACATTTCATATTCTTTCCTATATAACTCTTTTGTCTTTCTTTTTCTATATCACATGATTTATTCCAATTAATAATCAAGTATTTTCCCGTTTATATGGAGGAGGGTGTGAGTATTCTACAACTTGGTTAAAACGTGGCCGAAGCGGCCGACAGAAGTAGCTTAAATAACTAAGAAGTAACCAAGATATCCAATATCTTTTACAGCTTGGTTCTAGAGAATCGTTTAACATGATATATATGCACGCATGCGCGCGTGCGAGCGCATATATATATATATATATAGATAGATAGATATAGATCAATAAGTAGAAAAGTATAAACAAAAGGAGGATTCGTATTCAGTCTTCAACCTTTTGCTAGGTAGCTCCTATCATCCATGTCTAGAGTCGGTTAAAGTTGAAATAAAAAAGTTTGGACCACATTTCAGATATTGCTCCAATAATTTTATTCTGGCGAATAAAATGCTATTCTAATTTAGAGTTTGGCTTATCCGGTCGTTTTTCACTTTAGATGTGGATTCGTATTTTCCTGTCGCATACAGCAAATATATAGTTAAGTATCCCAGAAATAATATATATATCTTGTATTGGTGTGTGTATATATATATATATATATATATATATATATATATATATATTTATCACATGATTTACATGCAGCATGTATAAACACCATTAAAGGTGGGCATTAATTCCTTGATCGACTTTTTACGGACTTTGTGTTGATCAATAAGGAAGTTATAAGAATTGGATCCGAAACATAAAAAAAGAAAAGAAAAAGATAATGGTCATAAAAAAGAATTCCCAGAATCCAAAATTTAGAATCCTCAGTCAAAAGCTAATAGAAAATTAGTAATATTGCTCGGTAGCAGCTTCATGGAATCTGATCAAGATAATGACGGGACTAGATCATGATGATCATCATGCACGTGCTGATCACTAGCTTATAAAATGCAAGGATCGAGGGTCCATTTTCTTTCAAGATTCGAAAGCATTCTCCATTATTCCAAAAAGAATATATTTCTCATGATCATGCACGTACGGGATAACCACATGCAGTTTAGCTTTCTTTGAACGATTCCAGCTTAATAAATTCCTCTTTTTGTTTCAGTCCCACTTATCTCTATAGGAATACAACTTTTCGGTTTAGAAAATAGAATCATCCTCTTTAGGTGTGGATAGCATGCATCATTAATGCATGCTTACGAACCCCTTATGATGGAAAATTAGAGGACCTGCAGATTTTAAATTACTGGAAAAAAAAAAAAAAGATGCTCTGCCTCAGATAATATATTACTCTCACCATCTTTCGTGCTTTACATGTTGGGAGTTTTATATGTTTGAATTTTATCAAAGGGATCATGAGGAAAAGGCTGAAGAGAGTGTGCAGAGGAAGAGATCAAAGGGTACTGGCCGTGAAGGCACCAAAATCAGAGGAGATGGAAATGCATTTGAGATGATGAAGAACATTAATTAATTATTAATATTGTAATTTCATTAATTACGAATAATTCTATTTAAAGGTCTTACTGAGAAAAAATAGAATAGAATAGAAGAATGGGAGAAGAAGCTGTGAAGAAAACTTCTCTATTGAAAAAGTAAGAAGGCAATACAAATTACAGTGTCTTAGAAAGGTGCCTGTCATGACCACTATATACACGAGGCCTCTGCTCTATACTGACAGTGAGGCAAAAGGACAAAAAGAATCCTAACAAACTTTAACAAACTTACTGACGTGTTTAAGACAAAAAATATACATAAATGAAAATAAACAATATACAGAATAACTTTTAACACTCCCCCTCAAGATGGACTATGTATATTCAATAGTCTCATCTTGGAAATTAAGGCCTTGAATTGTTGCTGTCCCAGAGCCTTGGTAAAGACATCTGCCAGTTGCATATTGCTTTTAACATGCAATGTCTTGATCAAACCAGCTTGAAGCTTCTCCCTTACTATATGGTAGTCTATATCAATGTGCTTTGTCCTCTCATCGAAGACGGGGTTAGCCACTATATGCAATGCTGCTTGGTTGTCACAAAATAGCAAGGCTGGATGTGAGTGAGGGACATGTAAGTCTTTGAGTAACTGGAACAGCCATATTAATTCACAAACTGTTGATGCCATAGATCTATATTCTACCTCTGCAGAACTTCTAGAGACAGTTGATTGCTTCTTGGATTTCCAAGAGATCAGTGAGTCCCCAAGAAAAATACAAAAACCGGTGACACTTCTCCTAGTGTCTACACAGCCTGCCCAGTCTGCATCTGCAAAGGCCTTTAAGTGTAACTTTGATTTTGAGGACAGAAAGAGGCCTTGTCTAGGAGTACCTTTGATGTATTGAAGTACTCTATTTGCTGCTGCAAGATGTGTATGACTGGGTTTGTCCATGAATTGAGAAAGAACTTGCACTAAATATGAAATATCGGGCCTTGTAATGGTTAAATATATTAATCGACCAATTAGCCTCCTGTATGTTGTTGGATCATCAAGCAAATTTCCCTCTAACTTGCTGAGTTTCAAATTCTGCTCTATTGGAAAATTCTGCACTTTACTTCCCAGCATTCCACTGTCTTCAAGAATCTCTAGTGCATATTTTCTTTGGCTGAGTATGATTCCACTAGCTGACCTAGCTATCTCAATACCCAGAAAATATTTTAAAGGTCCTAAGTCCTTTAATTTGAATTTGCTGTTTAGAAAAAGAGTGAGTTCTTGAAAAGCATTCATGTCATTGGAAGCTATCAAAATATCATCTACATAAACAAGTAGAGCTATAAAGGATGAACCCGTGACCTTTGTGAAAAGTGAATGATCTGCAGCTGATTGTATGAACCCATGTGTGATCAAAGTTCCTGAAAATTTGCTAAACCATTGTCTCGAGGCTTGTTTCAAGCCATAAAGAGACTTAAGAAGCTTACATACTTTTTGATTCTCCCCCTGTTTAGCAAATCCTGGAGGTAAGTTCATATAAACTTCTTCATAAAGTTCACCATGCAAGAATGCATTGTTGACATCTAATTGAGTTAAATGCCAATTAAAAATGGAAGAAAGGGCCAAAACTGTCTTAACAGTTACCATTTTAGCTACTGGAGAAAATGTTTCATAATAATCAAAACCTTCTAATTGTGTGTAACCCTTGGCCACTAATCTGGCCTTGTATCTCTCAATTGACCCATCTGACTTGAGTTTAACTTTGTAAACCCATCGACATCCAATGGCAGATTTACCAGCAGGTAAAGTAGTTAATTCCCACGTATTATTTGCTTCTAGTGCAGCTATTTCAGTTTCCATGGCTTGTCTCCAGTGAGGATAACAAACAGCCTCATTAAAGGATTTTGGTTCAGAAATAGTAGATAAGTTGAGGGTGAAAGCTTTATGAGATGGTGAAAGTTGATGATAAGAAAGTGTAGACGCTAGTGAATGCGGAGTACCTGCTTGCAGAGGACCATCAGAAGAGGAAGACTGAAGTGGAATCTGAGAGGGAAGAAGCCTGTGATGAAAATCAGACAAGTAGCCAGGAACTCTTCTAATTCTAGTAGAAGCACGAGTAGGTAAAATGGGAGGATTAAGAGGTGAAAAAGGAGGCTCTATATTTTTAGGTGAATGAGAGTAATTTGAGTCTGGAGAAGGTGTAGTGAAAACAGAATCAAGAGGTGAATGAAAGGAGAAATCATGGGAAGAATCAGGTGATGATAATGGTAGTACAAGAGGAGAGAGATCATTGGAAGGTGGAGGTGGCAAAACAGAAGTAATAAAGGGAAAAATTGTTTCATGGAATACTACATCCCTTGATATAAAAACTGTTTTAGAGACAAGATCAAAGAGCTTGTAACCCTTTGAAGCATATGGATAACCAATAAAAACACACTGTCTAGCACGAGGTGAAAACTTGTGTCTATGACTAAAGGGTGTTGTAGCATAGCATAGACACCCAAAAACTCTTAGATGATCAAGGGATGGATTGATTTTATAAAGAGCAGCATAGGGTGAAATGTTACCTATAACTGAAGAGGGAATCCTATTTATGAGGTAAGTAGTTGTCATTATGCAATCACCCCAAAAAGAGAAGGGAACACCTGATTGGAATCTGAGGGATCTTGCAATGTTTAACAATGTTTGATGTTTTCTTTCAACTCTAGCATTTTGTTGTGGTGTTTCAATGCAAGATCTTTGATGTATGCAACCTTTAGAATTATAAAAATCTGTCATAAGGAATTCTAGGCCATTATCAGTTCGAATACTTTTAATGCCATAGTGAAACTGAGTGCAAACAAGCTCAAAGAAAGACTTGAGAATGGACCTAGTATCAGATTTATGTTTCATCAAGTAGGTCCAAGTACATCTAGTGCAATCATCCACAATAGTGAGAAAATATTTGAAACCAGAATAAGTGGGCACAGAAAATGGCCCCCAAATATCACAGTGAATGAGATCAAAAGGATGAGAAGCAATAGAATCATTGATATTAAAAGGTAAACGTTTCTGTTTTGCTAGAGGACAAGTATTACAATGAAAGGAGTTTGAGTAAGTAATATTGGAGTCTAATTTTTGTAACAAACTGATTTTAGAAGCAGAAATGTGCCCAAGTCTGAAATGCCATAAATAAAAAAGACATGGTTAAACTGTAATACTAGAAATAGAGTTATTCATGGCTGCTTGTTTGTAGAAATATAGGCCATCTCGCTCTTCACCCACTCCAATTATTCTCTTGCTGGTAAGGTCCTGAATCAAGCAAGAAGTAGGCATGAAAAGAAGAGAACAGTTAGAATCAACACTGAGTTTACTAGCTGAAATCAAGTTAAAATGGAAAGCAGGAACACAAAGGACATTAAACAAGATCAAGTCAGGGGAAAGCTGAACTGTTCCTATGTGAGAAACAGATTTGGATGTGTTATTTGGGAGTTTGACAAGTGAAGAATAAGGTATAGAAGAAGTAAAAAGGCAAGGATCATTTATCATATGATCTAAGGCACCTGTGTCAATGATCCAGGTTGTAGAAGAACAAGATAAGGGATGAGAGGAAGAGAAACATGCTATACCTGAGATATTGTGAGAAAATGCCAGATTGGCAGACTGAGTAGTAGAACCTGTGGGCTGCACAGAGTTTGAATTCAGCAGAGAAATCAACTGTTGGTACTGCTCAGTTGTGAAGGACATAGTGGATGCTGCCATAGGGGAAGAAACATTAGATTGAAACAAAGAATCATAAGAAGCATGAGTTGAATCTGAGGCAGTAGTGACAGTTGCTGCAGAAGGTTTATTTTTGAATTTAAAACCAGGTGGGAAACCATGTATTTTGTAGCAACGATCAACAAAGTGACGTAAAATACCACAATGGCTACATAGAGGTCTTTCTTTGGCACGAGAGAAAGGCTGTCTATTAGCTTTGATATAGTCTTGTCGAGATAAAAGAGCTATAGGTTCCACAGGAGGGGTGGGAAGAATCTCACGTTGTCTTTCCTCTTGATGAACTAGAGAAAAAACTTGATTAATGGGTGGGAGGGGTACCATAAGGAGGATTTGAGCTCTCACAGCTGAAAAAGATTCATTAAGACCAACTAGAAATTGAATGACATATTCAGAGTGTTGAACAGCAACAACTTCTTTGAGGGCACCACATGAACATACATGGAGTGGTTTATAGTTGCTGAGTTCATCCCACAACCCTTTCAGAATAGTGAAATAGGCAGAAACAGAAAGAGCCCCTTGAGAGAGACCAGAAATTTGACTTTGAAGTTGAAATATTCGTGGGCCATTAGCTTGAGAGAAACGATCTCTTAAGTCATCCCAAACTTCTTTGGCATTGGCAATATATAAAACACTGGCAATTTCTTTGCAAACAACATTTAAAAGCTAAGAGAAAATCATCTTGTTGCAACGGCACCAAGCTCCAAAAAGAGGGTTATTCTGATTAGGACAAGCAAGAGTTCCATCAAGAAAAACATGCTTGTTTTTGGCTTCCAAAGCAATGAGCATGGATTGACGCCAATAATGGTAATTTTCCCCTAAAACAGAGAGGGGTTGGGAAACAAGCATTGTGCTTGGGCTCTCCGAATAATGGAGGTAATAAGGGTTTGAAGGATGATCTGGGTTCGCGGTAGGTGGGTTCCCAGGGGGTGGGTTTCTAGTAGGTGGAGGTTGAGCCATGAGAATTTTGTTAAAGCAGGACCACAAAAAAATAAAAAAACTCTTCTCTCAAGAGTTCTCTGATACCATGGGAAAAAATAGAATAGAATAGAAGAATGAGAGAAGAAGCTGTGAAGAAAACTTCTCTATTGAAAAAGTAAGAAGGCAATACAAATTACAGTGTCTTAGAAAGGTGCCTGTCATGACCACTATATACACGAGGCCTCTGCTCTATACTGACAGTGAGGCAAAAGGACAAAAAGAATCCTAACAAACTTTAACAAACTTACTGACGTGTTTAAGACAAAAAATATACATAAATGAAAATAAACAATATACAGAATAACTTTTAACACATACACCACACATCATTTAGATGGTATAATTTGATTTAGAATATAAATTTTAAACTTTGAATCTTACAAATTAAATTATGTCACATGGATGGTACGTGTCACGGTGTGTGGTGTAAATGTTTCACTATTATAATTGACTATATGATCATAAACATTAATAATTCTGTACTTATATTCAATAGAAAACTTCAGTACATAGCAAGCTGAGGGTTTCATTTTTCTCTTTAATTAATTAATATTATTTATGAGTGTAAATTATTCAAATTAAGTACATAAGCCAAATATTTAACACCCACGTAAAACTTCAATGGCCATAACTTTTACTATATATTTCTCTTACTTTTGTGCTTTTTATAATTAATGATCATTTGTATATATAAAGTTGTCGATCGAGAACTAATTAATAGTAGTAGTACTGCTAATTAATGATCATTTGTATAAACGTACGTACATACGTTTCATCTCAATATATATGCAGTATCTACAAAATAGCATTTAATGCTATTAATACATCTATTTCGGTTAAAATATTTATTATTTTTGACGAAATATTTCGCCGCAAATAAGGTCTTATTTGCGTCAAGTTTCTCATTTCGCTAAAAAAATAATATTTAAGACATTTGCGACCACTATGTGGTTATATTTAAATATCACCGAAAAACTTATTTCCGATAGCTTTGTGATTTTTTCCGGTGACGGAAAAAGCCAGCTTAATGTTGTTCATGTGAGAAATGTAAATAGCAATGTATATATATATATATATATATATATATATATATATATATATATATAATGCTTATAAAACATTGAAGTCAAGTGGCTAATATTGGATTCATGAGTTATTCAATTATTACATGGACATCATGATCAAGTCTGATTAATTGTACAATCTCTGTATATATATCATGGTAGGACCTGGAACATAATTTTAAAGCGTTCTCTTTCCAAAGCAAAGATCTCATCAATTGTGCATGCAGTAAGAAATATATATATATATATATATAGAGAGAGAGAGAGAGAGAGAGAGAGAGAGAGAGAGAGATTTACACTAACATTCTATCTTTCCCCCAAATGACACTTGTACAATAAAGAAATATCCAAAACACGAGCTCCAAAACTAGAGCTAGAATTGTATAAATACAAGTCCTTGCTCTGGTACTTCACTTGTATCATTGCATGCACCAGAGTCTTCTACAAGTTTTTGTAGACACACCCCTTAAACAAAAATGCCTCTTCAGGTGCCCAAAGCTGCGCGTCTGAGCCTAAACGAAGAGCAGCTAAAGCTGATTTTCAAGCAAAAAGATGTCAACGGTGATGGTGTCCTGGACAAGGAAGAATTGAAGAAAGCCTTCCAGCAACTCGGTGCAGTTATTCCTGTTTGGAGAGTTCAACCGTGCTCTCTACCACGCTGATGAGAATGGAGATGGACTCATCAGCGCAGAGGAGCTGGAAGAAGTCGTGAAATATGCTCATAAAGTTGGATATAGCGTATAGGTTTCTTAAATCAAGACTCAGAATAAGGTTCCAATACCATAAGTATGTGTGTGTAGTCTTCTGATTCACAGCTTAATTCCTTTTCTAGCTGAGTAACATGATCACCGACGTGCAAGACCTATTTTCTGTTTACCAAGACATGATTATTGAGTCCCTGTTTGTGTAGACGTACCTCAATATATATAGGAGTTCTGCTACTTATAAGTCCGTTAATAAACATGAGTACATCACTTACTAAGTTGAAGTGATAGGTTTTTACATTAGTCGTGTGCTTGGTGTGTCAATAAACAGGCTTGAAAAATAAAATTTTTCCTAACAATTGTGGCTAATACTGGTCATTATATTCTCTCGTTCACTTGTTAGTCTCCAAGAAATTAATGGTTTCTTTTACGACTGTACTCATGTTGCGAAGGAAATTAATAAGCATCCAAAATTATTCCGAATTTCTCTGGTGTAGTTCATGAAACCAACCTGCGCGCGTGTACTGCTAGCAATTATTAGATGAAGAAATAGTGGAAGTCATGGGCTTAATTAGCTGATCTCAACATGTAATTGACTCGTTTCAAAATATCGAGAATTTACCAGCTTTGTTGTGATGAAACAAATACCAATAAATACTGAAATGCTTGTACACCAATTAAGAACTAGAGGAGCAGATCATCAGTACCCAAGTGATCGGCCTTAAAGATAGAATTGAGAATATAATTGAAGTTGAAGTGGAAAAGAGATGGAGAATGAGAGAGAGAGAGAGAGCTTTGTTGATACTTTTGTATTATTATCAGTGGCTTGAATACAAAACATAAGTCCCAATTTATAGGGAATTATGCGGAGTTAAAACAAGGACGTAACTCTCTTGATCGTTTTAAAAACCAAATATCCTGATAAGATAAATTTGTTCATATTACAAAAACCAAATCTCTTGATTACATCATAATAACTGGATTAAATTATTCATTTGATGTTATCTTTACCATCCCCACAAACTCAAGTTGGAAAGTATTAAAATCTAGAGTTTGAAATAATTGGTCATGTATGAACTTGAGCTCATGTGAGGTCCATCTCCTAGTTCTCTGTGCCCCCCTCCCTTAATTAGTTTCTCTCCCCGTCTCTCCCTGACATGTCTTGGCCACCACTACATGCCAAGTCGCCGCATGTCAATACTGTCGTCTCTCCCTCATTGTTTTGTTACTCTCTCTCTCTCGTTCTCCTGCACCCAAACGCCCTCTATTTTTGTCTCTCTGCCACTCTCTTGTTGCTCCATCCCTTGACTCCATCCACTAGGCCAACCATTGTGCTCAGTGGAAACCTCTACACCATGTCCAACCATGGTAAGCATTTTTTTATCTCTATTTGTCATACCCCATATGGTGTGTAAGGGTAGATAGTGAATGAGATCACACATTGTTTGAAAATGAGAAGTTCTTGCTCTTTATAAGGTTCTAATTAGACTCCAATTATATCATTGACTAATCCTTTTAGAGTATAGGTCTCGTGATTTGGGCCTTCCATTAAGGCATTACAAATGGTATCAGAGCCTATCCTAACCAGAAATGTTGGACTTGAGTCATGCCCACCTACGATGGAATAGCCCAACGAGAATGTTGGAAATTTAAGGAGGGGAGATTGTGATACCTCATATGATATGTAAAGGTAGGTGGTGTATGAGATCTTATATTGTTTGGGAAGGAAAAGTTCTTACTCTTTATAAGATTCCAATAGGTCTTCAATTGTATCGTTGACTAGTCCTTTTAGTGTATAGGCCATGTGGTTTGGACTTTCCATTGGGGCGTTACACTATCTCTCTCTATCTTGCATGCTCTCTTTGACCCATCGACCTCTCCCTTCCATAGATGCTCTCTTTCTCTCTCTTGGTTTTAGGCCGCAGCCAATAGAAGCCATCGGTGATAATGTGCACCTCTTGCCGCCAAGGTATACGTTGGTCTCTTTCTATCACTTTGTCTAATTTAAGTTTCTTCTGCCATGTGTTACCTCACTATTTTGAAACTTGATTTTTAACGTTGTTTCTCTGTCATCTAAGTCACTCCTAGGCAGCACCACCTCACTCTTGAATCTTATGGATGACTGTAACGAGAAATGGGTAAGGTACCCTTGAACGTTAGTCTCATTATCGCATTGCTATTTTCCTGACTTGTACATTTGGTGCCTACTGGGAGTTGGTTTTGTCTCTATTTGCATGTTAGAACATGTAGGTTATGTGATTTCATGGTCGGTTGATATTTGGAGGGTCTCATTTTTTGTAATGTCGTGGACAAAGGAAGGGACAAACTTGAAAATGTGGGCTACCAGAGTGAGCTCCTGAGACATTGATGACCATCCATAAATTCTCCCCTATGCACAGTGGTAAGTGATGCTCGATACTTAATTACCTCTGAAATGCCATTGTTCGAATTGATAATTGTGTGTTGATTGAATTCCATTTTCACTTGCTTCTGAGTTGTGAAATTGTTGTTGTGTTGGGTTTCTGATTTGGTCCATGTGCCCCTGTGGTGAAGTTGTGGATTGTTGTGTCAGGTTTCTGATTTAGGACGTGTGTCCCTGTGGTCTAGTTGTGTACTATTGTGTTGGGTTTCTGATTTGGGCCTTGTGCCCGTGGGATGAAGTTGTGGACGGTTGTCATTGATTCCTGATGTGTGGTCGTGTGCCTCTGTGGGAGCTATGAATTGATGTGTTGGTTTTCTATTTTGGTTTATGTCTTTGTGGTGGGGTTGCCGTGATTGGTTTCTAGATGGTTCTTGGGTGCTTTGTGGAACCTTTACTTGCTATCCATTTGTTTCTTTTGTTGTGTAAGTATTGTTGTGCTTTCTTATTTTAAATGTGATTGTTGTCGAGTCATATTGAGGGGGAGTTTTTCCTTATTCACACTATCATTCAGTCGTAAAGGGGTGTCAAAATTTGTGTGCATTGGTTTTGTGAAGTCATATTGTTGGAACTTTTGCACTGGTTTACAGCTTGTGAATATGTGCTTGAAATTCCAACCCTTACCCTGAATTACAACTTGTGAATGCTTGCTGGAAATTTCCCCATGTGCATTATTTTTCATTATGTAACTGTTGCTGAAATTTTCTTATCGTTGGGTTGTTTATGATATGTAAATCATTTGCTGAATTCTTTGCCTTCAAAATGTGATTTATACATGTAATTGAGTTATGTAATATTGTTGGATTTTGAGTTGAATGATCTTATGTGGGCATGTGTGTATCATGACCCCAAGCTGAGACTCTCGGTGGAACTGCTTGGGACACTCGGGAGCACATAATACTGAGTGACATTCTTTTGATTATCGATAGATGACAATGGGTTCAAGCGAGACGGTAATACTCTTGGGCCAAAGTCATGGCCTCTCTAATAGAGGAGGCCAGAGGACACCATGGTCAAGAAAGAAATGCGAAGCTAAGCATCGATTGTAGCAAAGTCATATGCAGGGTCATTGCATGTGGTGTGGTGAAGGGAGTCAGGGTATGTGGATGGTCCATTTAGGGGAGACCATATTTCAAACATTAATAAAATGGATATTTTGAAAAAAAAAAAAAAGAAAAAGATTTTTGGGTGTGTATCAACTTGCGTGGAAATCTTTATTGAATACTTCTATTTTGTTACGCGGCGACTTAATTGGTGATGTTCATAGCTTTGAGGTTACGAGTGAAGCTCAGCCCACCATAAAAATGATGCCCTTTTGACCCACTCAAGCAAAACCGTAAATCCTTTCTTCTTCTCTTCTGCTTCTCTCTCTCTCTCTCTTCCTCCCTGCTGTTCCCTTCCACTCCATTGAGTCCTATACTCTCATGACCCCTCTTCATGCCAATCACACACACACACACACACACACCACCATTGACCGCACCGTCTTTGATTGCCTCCTACCTTGTCCAATCTGAACCAACCATTGTGCTCCCTTGAAGGGGCTTCCAGACCTATAAATAGGTCAAGACCCCTCCCCCTTCAACTTATTAAATTGCTAAGTTTGTTAATTTTTAATTTGAGGGACGATTGTAATATTCTTTTTCTTAAAGGCTGAGACATGTAGCTTATGGATAATATGGTGATATAATTTAAATATTTTTTGGTATTGTTAATTAGATTTTATGACTACATTTTTCTCATTTTTCATTGCGAATTGATTGTACACTTGTTTCTCAGCATGTGAACACACACACACACACACACACACACACACACACACTTGTTATCACATTGTGTGAGGGCTGTTTGACCTGATTAGCCAACATCCTGACGTCAAGAATTTTGCCAAATCACAAGTGGGATCGAGGGTATCACATATTCGGTGGTTTCAAAGTTTTTACAGCTCTTGGTAAATCAAAAAGTCAAGTAGGGACCGTACCAAAGCCTTAGGCTTTAATCTTGGTGTGATAAGCTTGTGTTATGGAAGTTAGGGAAATGTTTGGAAGTAATGAGGTTGGACCTTTGGCAGGTAAGACATAATGATGTGACTAAGATTACCTTGGGAAGAACTTTATGACCAAGTTTTCGAAGATGTCCTACCGCATGGCGTTGGGAATTATCCCATGGCGTAAGCCCTAAACACATGATCGAGATGTTGGGATGTCAACAAGAGTTCTTATAGTAGCACTACTTCCAGCTACAACTGTGGGCCGACAAAGAGGTTGCTTGTACAAGTGGTTATTGGCATACAGAACCCTCAAATTGTCTGGAAGTGAAGGCCTATTAGAGAAAGTAAATGGATCATGGATTTCGAAAGGAAATTTGAGATACGAGATTGTATGGAGGACCCAAATGTTTTATATGCAAGCTATCTATTTCAAGACAAAGTAGCAATATAGTGACAGAAGAAGGGATAACTTCTGTCATAGAACTAGGGTCAATAAACCTAACGACGGTTTAAGCAAGAGTTTGATGACTACTTTTTTCCCAACATCATATGATGACAAAAGGCAAGGGAGTTTGCCAGTCTAATCTAAGGCGATATGACGGTGGAGCAGTACATTGCAAAGTTTATGGAGTCGGGGAGATTTACCAATCATCTTATATCCACTAAAGAGATTCGAGTGCAATGCTTCTAGGAAGGGTTGCAACCCTAGATTCATGCTCAACTTGCTTGTCATCAGATTAAGAATTTACAAAGGCTAGTGGAAATAGCTTCTATAGCTGAACGTTAGTATTGCGCTTGGGTAGTATTGTGCCTGGGGTCCATGGCAATGAGTTAAAACAGGAGGACTTATATTGGGGAAGCAGCTATGTCACCCCAAAAATTCATGTCTAGATTTGGGGCACAACCACAAGCAATAACAAGAGTTCGCATGGGGGTAGAGAACCTGTTTATAGCGCAATAGGTCTCATGAAGAAGATTGTCATCAAGGTTGCAACATTTGTTACAAATGTGGTCAGATAAGGCATTTCGCTAGGGAATGCCACAATGTGGCACAAGAAGGTTGACCCAGCCCGCATGGAGGAAGATGGGCCAAAGAATTCTGTGCTAATGCGAGTTTATGCTTTGACGTGTGGAGAAGTGAATGAGAAGGCCAGAGAGACCTAGGAAGTGGGAGTCATCATAGGTACGAACATGCTTTAATTTTTGGTAAATTATTGCATTTTATTGAGTATGTTATTAGGATTGAAGGCGTTTGACTTTATTAAGAAGAGCCAACTTTTATGAGTTTTATGCTTACCTTATTTGACTCAAGTGCATCCTAGTCATTCATATCTTCTACATTCACCCGAATGTGTAATTTATGAACAAAGTCCCTACAACAATTTGTGGCAGTGTCTCTACCGAATGGAGAAGTTATAGTATGTTTGATGGTTGCCTTGGTTTGCCCTTTGAACTTTGGAGGAAGATGTTAGAAGCGAATTCTGATAGTGTTCAACTTTCTTAGGTTTGACATTATCTTGGGAATGAATTGATTGTTCTAACACTACGCGAGTATCAACTGTCGAAGTTGGGTAGTCAGTTTCCAACTACCCCAAGGAAAATGTATGGAGTTTTTAGGCAGTAGACTTAAGACGATGCTCACAATAATATCGAAGATTCAAACTAAGAGATAGACTTGGTTAGTAGAGCGGAAACATATCTGGTTCAGGTGGTGTCAAGCTAACGGAGTCGAGGTTGGTAACAGGGATTCCTTTCGTTGAGGAGATTCAAGAAGGTTTTGCTGACGATCTCCCAGGGCTACCTCTTGTTCGGGAAATTGATTTTGCAATTGAATTGGAATGAGGAGTAACTCCTATATACAAGGCTCCCTATTGGATGGTGCGATTAGAACCAAAGGAGTTTAAGGAACAACTGCAAGTGCTTATGGACAAGGGTTTATCAAGCCAAGTTTTTCACTATGTAGATCACTGATATTATTTATTAAGAAGGAAAAGACTCTTAGGATGTGCATAGATTATCTGGAGCTTAATAATGTGACAATAAAGAATAAGTACTCTTTTACTAGTATTGATATGTTTAATCAACTTAAGGAGCATCAGTATTTTCCAAGATCGACCAAAGGTCGAAGGTATTACCAATTGAGAATCAGGGAGAGGGATGTGCCCAAAAATGCATTTAGAATGAGATTTGGGCATTATGAGTTTAGGGTAATGCCAATAAGATTGGTCAATGCACCTGCGATATTCATGGATATGCTTGGATTCATTTGCAGTGATTTTCATCAATGACATTGTGGTCTACTTGCAAGATCCAGAGGAGTACTTGAACCACCTACGACTGGTACGGAGGAAATTGTAGGAACATCAATTGTATGCAAGTATGAGTTTTGGTTGAGTGAGAATTTTTCCAACAGATTGTGATCTATGCATGTAAATTGGATTTTGAGATATTGTTGTGTTTTGGCATCAAATGGTTTGATGTGGGTGTGAGTATGAAGACCCCAAGGGCATTATCTTGGTGGAGATCCTATAGTCACTTGGGAGCACATAATATTATGTGACATCTGTGACATCCCCAGGTACGTCAATGGGCCATGATGGGCTCGAGCGAGATGGTAATGTTCTTGAGTCGAAGTCTTAGCCTCTCTAATGGTAAAGGCTAAGATGACGTCGTGGTTAAGGATGAGATGTGAAGCGAGGCGTTACTTGGAACAAAGTCACATGCATGGCTATTAGCTATGGTGTGGCAAAAGGAGCTAGGATGTATGGGTGATCCATTTAGAGGAGACCGTGTTACACATTAATAAACTGGATGTTTTAAAAAATGGGATTTGGGTATGTTTCAACTTGTGTGAAAACTATGTTGTGAGTTGAGTTTTGTTACGTGGTAAACTTCTATATGAAGTTGACTGTTGCTCGGTTATTTCTAATTTGGTTAAATGTGTAATGTCAATTATAATCTTTCCCTGCATCAATTGTTCATGTAATTTCATTTCCACTAACATGGAATTTTGAATGTTGGCCGGTATGTGATAGTGGATGAGGAACCCATAAGATCGAATGGTATCCCCAACATAAAGGCACAATTGATATATCAGCCTTAGATGCTCTAAAACCAAGTTGTGGAATAGATATCAATGGAGGTCGTCTTGGGAACTAGAGAATCCTTTTAGATAGAATAAGTAGAAAAGTACTAACAAAAAGGCGGGGATTCGTATTCAGTCTTCAAAGATTTTGCTCCTGATCCATATGTAAAGTCAGTTAAAGCAAAATAAAAAATGTTTGGACCACGTACATTGCATGCAGATGCTCCAATTTTATTTTGGACAATAAAATGCATTTTAGAGTTAGGTTTTATCCGGTCGTTTTGCACTTTGAATGTGGATTTTTATCTGCGATTCGCATTCTGCAATTGGACCCAAATATATGTTGGATCGACTGTATACATGAGCCAAGAAAGGAGAAAAGGATAAAAATTCCTCTTGCATGTTTGGGTCCAAGTAATAGTTGGATTCTAAAGTATGAATAAGACATGATCAAGCTAGTGGGTGGTCAGTTGATACTAACAATACCACATTTACACGCAGCATTTATAA
The DNA here is from genome assembly GCF_001411555.2 of Juglans regia. NCBI lineage: Eukaryota > Viridiplantae > Streptophyta > Magnoliopsida > Fagales > Juglandaceae > Juglans > Juglans regia. The sequence continues at coordinate 9,485,051 of NC_049906.1, read as the reverse complement.
ACGCTATTACAGGTGCGCATTGATTCTTTCGACTGTTTACGTACTTTATTGTTGCATAAGGAAGTTAGAATTGGATCCCAACCATAAAAAGAAAAGAAAAGAAAGCGATAATGATCATGATGCTTTAAAGTTTCAAAAACTATAATATCTAAGCTGCATGCCGGTGGGACATGGAACAAGCTGCATTCACATTTCAAAAGAATATATATCTCATGATCATGCTCGCGAGCATCACGTACAGTTTAGTTTTCTTTGAAGCTTAGTTTCCACTTTTTGTTTCAGTCCCACTTATCTTTATAGGATTACATTAACGTCCTTTCGTTTCAGAAGATTCAGCCTGATCTTTCGTGTGGATGACAATGCATGCACTACAACACAATTGCTTTTTAGTGACGGTTGGGAAATTGTGACAGTCCCTAGACCGTCACTAAAAGGCATTTTCTGTGACAGTTTTTGGAAACCGTCACTAAAGATAGAATGAGATTTTTTTACATTCGAATGTATGAGAAATATGCGTTCGAACGTCACATATACGTTCGAACGTTATGTCTGTTTACGTTGGAACGTAAAATGTTTTGGCGCAACCGTTCGAATGTTATTAATTTTACGTTCGAACGTAAAATGTTTGCGCCAATGTTCGAACGTTAAGTAATAACATTCGAACGTTCATTGTAAATTTAAATTAAATGACTTTAATTTAAAAATTATGTGATTTTTATTGTGCATAATTTGTGAACAAGTCTAAAAAATTGAATTGTATATATTTATATATACACACTTTGTAATATATAAATATATATTATTGATTTATATATATTTGAAATGCAGTGATTTAGTATTAAAGTTGGAAATTATAACATCAAAGAAGATTAAAAATTGAAATTAAAAAACGATAAAAATATTCAATAATATTTTTCGTTACAAATATTAAAAATAAAGTACAAAATTTGATAGAATGTAGTAAACAACAGTCAGATGATAACGTTATCCGCAAAAGTCAAACTCCGTACTTCCTCAGTCAAGGTATCAACCTTGTCGTTGAGGATAGTTACACGATGGGTGAGTTTGGCAACAGACGCCGATATAGCCTCGAGCGATCGATCGATCTTATGATCAATATGCGCAGTCAGCTGTGAGATGACCGCATCAACCCAAGCAGGCCGCACATCTCCTGCAGATGTACTCGGCGTATGCTGACTACTACTCCCGACATGACCTGGCTCAGGCTGCGTCGGAGGAACTAGATCCTCTACAGGGGGTGGCTGACGTCCCCTCGCCTGTCCAATGCTACGCCGATGCGTGGTCATGTCGAGGGGGCTCATCTGATCTTTGACCCGCTCCTCTGGCTGGGTCGGCACTCCCCGTGCAAGTAATAGTCGGCTGATGAGGACACCATATGGGAGATTATCCGTGGAGACGATGCTCGCCTCGTAACGGATCCTCTCAAAAATGTGCAGTGGCAAATCTATAGGATCTCCACGTGCCACTCGTATCAAAAATTGTGCCCGAAGCCGACTAAATGTGGTTTTATGAGCCACATGATCGACATTTGTTGCAACAATAAGGTGCAACATGCGGAAGAAATGCAGCAGATGGTTCTGGTTGAAGGCGTTCTTCCGCTCGATCTGCATGCGATCCCTCCCGGTGAGGATGTAGAAATCCTCGTCTCGGTCATCATCCCGAGCGTCGACGCCAGTATCCTCAGCCTCTGACTGGCCTGCATCTCTGGCTGATGCTGGCTCACATCCCCGGCCAGTAGATGATGTAGAAGTGCCTACATCCTCACGGGGTGTTGAGTGTGTAAATGTCTCAACTCCTCGATGAATCCCGAGGTGCTCGCCGATGACATCTGCCGATACCTCAATGGAAACACCGCGTACAGTCACGGTGTGAGAGGATGCATCCGGAGGCATGTCACACATCCCCATATAGAATTCTTGAACCATTGAGGGGTATACCTTCCCCCTCAATGTGCAGATATTTCCCCAGCCTCTACTGAGGAAAACATCTCTTAGGTTCGTCTGCTGCCAACAGAGTTCGTCGAACTCATTAATTAAGACCTCTCTCTCTACCATAACAGTACGAGCTCCGATACGGGCAGTGTCCGACGTGGCTCCTTCCCTCCCTCGTTTTCGTGTATGCAGTGGAAGAGCCATATCTTGAAAATAGAAAAGGAAAAAAAAATTATTTACAATAATGCATTTTTTTGTATTAATTTTAAGATGCTCTGCATTAACGTTCGAACGTTAAAGATAAAAACGTTCGGACGTTAATTTATACGTTCGCATTTAAAATAATGTAAATAAATTTACGTTCAAACGTAAAACAAATACGTTCGAATGTACAGATGTACGTTCGAACATAAGCAGTAAACAAATACGTTCGAATGTACGTTCGAACGTATTTGTTTTACGTGTGAACGTAAATATGAACGTCCGAACGTCGAAGCATGAATAATGTAGAAAATCACTACGTTCGGATGTTATAATTAAACGTCCGACCGTATGTGATTTACGTGCGAAAGTAAATATTCACGTTCGAACGTATGTCGTTTAATAATATTCACGTCCGAATGTAAGACGATTAACGTTCGAACGTGGAAGCCGTAACGGCTCTGTAATTTAAACGTCGTACGTTCGAATGTCTTGGTGAAACGTTCGAACGTTTCGACGCAGAATGGCTGAGTCGACTCAGCCATTATTGAAATCTCGAAAATTTCTCTACAAGGTTCTAAATGCCGAAATGTCACCATGTAAATGAAGTATACACTTCAAGAAACATTTCTACGGTGACTATTCGGCCAATGACTGGCCGTGGTGGCCGGAAAATGAAGTTGAAAAATCCGGTAATACTTATCCGGTTTTAAACAAAACTCAATCCAAATCTCAATCTAAATCTCAATAAAATACATGTTATTTGCATAAAAGATGAATGCCTACCTTTTAGTGACGGTTGTGGCGGAGTTGACGGCGGCGGTGACGGAGGCGTGGCGGCAAAGAACGGAGAAGACGATGGATACGTTTTGGAAATGTCGTTTCGACGTTCGGTTTTGGCCTTATATACACAGAACGTTCGAACGTACTTATTATTAAGTTCGAACGTTTGTCAATTTAATTTCCAAAATTTTATCTATAATATATTATATTATAAATGTTTAAGTTATATATTAGGATGTTATATAATATTATTGACAATTAGATTATTGGTTTTTTTGTGAGTGCTTGTTATATTTATAAAGTTTAGCAATATGTTTATACATGTTGTTGTGATTTTATGCTTACTCTTGAAATAATTGTGATTATTGTTTGTGAATTTTGTGAATAGTTTATGAGTTTATGGTGTTTATTGATGAATTAATAAGTAACAATTTAATATATATTATTGATTTATATATATGGTATAGTTTATATATTATATACGTTGATGTTCTCATTTAAAGTATATTATGCTATCATACTATACAATGTAGTATATAGTTATAGATATATAAAATGTAGTATATATATTATACTATAAGTTAGTATATAATAAAGAATTTAATAAGTAACAATTTAATATAAATTATTGATTTATATATATGGTATAGTTTATATATTATATACGTTGATGTTCTCATTTAAAGTATATTATGCTATCATACTATACAATGTAGTATATAGTTATAGATATATAAAATGTAGTATATATATTATACTATAAGTTAGTATAGTAGGAATCGTACGTTCGAACGTTTCAAGTTAACGTTCGAACGTTAAACTAAGAGGCGGGAATTTTCCCGCTCGATTAAGGTATCTGTGTGATTATTCAGACGTTCGGACGTTTATACTATACGTTCGAACACCAAATCTGTTAACGTTCGAACGTTAGTTAAATTAGTGCGGGAGATTTCCCGCTCAAATATGGTAACACTTTCATGAAATGTACGTTCGGACGTTTAAGTTAAATGTTCGAACGTTTATCTATAAATCTACGAACGTTCGAACGAAAAATTGTGATACATTCGAACATAAAATGAGGAAAGTGCGGGAACTTTCCCGCTAGATTTTATGTTATATCATAAGAAGGGTACGTTCGAACGTGTATTGTAAACGTCCGAACGTTCTGGGCGGGAATAATTTTAGAATATAACGTTCGGACGTAAAACTTAAACGTTCGAACGTTTAAACTAATAATTTTAGAACTTAATCAGTACGCGCACGGGAGGAAGCGCATCATTTCTTCTTCTCCCGTGCGCGCAACAGAAAGAGAGGAGAGAGAGAGAGAGAGAGAGAGAGAGAGAGAGAGAGAGAGAGAGAGAGAGAGAGAGAGAGAGAGAGAGAGAGAGAGAGAGAGAGAGAGTGAGTGAGTGAGTGAGTGAGTGAGTGAGAGAGAGAGAGAGAGTTAGAGTTAGAGAGAGTTGAGTTAGAGAGTGAGAGAGAGTTGAGTTTTGGTAAGAAAATATTTTTATTTCTTGTCTTTATTTAAATTTTATGATATTTATAGAATGTGTTTTTGTTATAGAATATTTCTAATAAGTTAGTGTTGTATTTTTTTGAAGGATTGCTTGTTTTGGGAAGTTTGAAGATTTTGATTTGTAAGAGGATATTGTGAGTGCTAGGTATATTTCTAAACTTTATCAATATGTTGTTGTGATTTGATGCTTACTCTTTATCATATTGTGATTATTGTTTGTATAGTTTGTAAATGGTTTGTGAGTTATTTTAAATATGTTGTGATATAAATTTGAAATATTGTGTTTATTATTAGAAATATATTGTCATTAGGCTTTGTTAATACATGTTTATTGCTTACTCAAGTTTAGAAATATGTTAATACATGTGGCATGTTATTTTGTGAATATATTGAGAGTTATTGTGAATATGTTGTGATATGGATTTGAAAAATTGTGATAATAATATTTGAAATTAAGTAATAACAAATAAAAGTAACTCTTTAAGAATTATAATAATTAAAATTATTATATAACCATTGAAATTTAAGTATGATAATTAAATATTTATAATAATATTTGAAATTAAGTAATAACAAGCATAAAAGTAACTTTTTAAGAATTATAATAATTAAAATTATAGTATAACCTTTGAAATTTAAGTATGATAATTAAATATTTATAATAATATTTGAAATTAAGTAATAATAAGCATAAAAGTAACTCTTTAAGAATTATAATAATTAAAATTATAGTATAACCTTTGAAATTAAGTATGATAATTAAAATTATACTTTAAGAATAATGATCTTGTACACAACGAGGGAATATGATCTTGAAGAAATGTTGGAATTTCAATTTAATTGCTTGACTGTCGTAGTCTCTTCGGCCTTGAGAGTTGTCAAGGTTGGACAGTTTGTGACGGTTAAGTAATTAGACTAAAATTTAAACATTTCTTCAAGATCATTCTCCCTCGTTGTGTACAAGACACGAAACGTAGGGTCACATAATCTTCCATCCCTCTTTAGTTTAATAATATAACACTACTTGAAGGTGACATTGTTAATTTAAACAACATGGAGATATTGTTGTATGATTTTTTGCTAGATGCTTGTGACATTGCATAAATACCCTTAGACCCGTTTGGGAATCAGTGTACATTTATGTGTCCACTGATTCCTGAATTGTCCAGTGTGGACAGTTTGAGATTATATTATCTGTATTATACATTTTTGTTACTCGCTACTTTCCACGTTTAATATGAAGTTTCGGTATCTTCTTCTACTGTTCTTCGGGTATACTGTTCGTAGGGTCACACTCCCGATATTTGAACATGTATACTTGGACAATTATGGGGAGGTGCTGCCGGAATTTCTACTAACGTGGAAATTTGACTAGATTTGTGTGATATGGAGAATATAATCTCGAATGGGATAAGACCAACTACCTTATCAAAAAAGTAATGAGAATTGGAGCATGACATGCATGTGAATTTTCAATGTAAGTGTTATTAATATATAGATGTTTTTAGAAATGGACAAAAATTGGATGCGTCTGGACGATAGACTTGGAAAGGATTATGTACCCTATGCATGTGGAGTAAGAACTTTCATTGATTTTGCACGGGCCTCTGCTGATAGTCGTGGTTACATTAAGTGTCCATGTCGAGGGTGTAAAAATTTGTGTGCGATAGGATTGGATGAAGTAGAGCGTCATATATTTGTGAACGGTATGGATCTGGGGTATACGCGATGGGTACTGCATAGTGAGCCGTATAAAGGGTCAGCAGATGTATTGGTCGATCATCACAATTATTTACGGCACATGGATGATGATTATGAGCATGATGAGATGGAGGAGATGTTGGGTGACATTGGAGCTGGGATGTTTACGGATGAGGTTAACGACAATGCCTCAAGTGGTGGATCAGGGACTGATTGTCAAAATTTTCCTTCACTGTGGGAAGATGCAAAGCGCGAGCTTTACCCAGGTTGTACAAAACATTCTAAAATGTCGTTTATTGTGCGGTTGCTTCACATAAAATCATTGTGTGGGATCTCGACGAAAGCAATAAACACGGTATTGGACTTATTTAACGAGGTGCTTCCCGAAGGGTCTGCATTGCCTAAGAACTTTTATGAAGCGAAACAATTGAGAAAGAGATTACGATTTGAGTACAAGTCCATACATGCATGCAAGAATGATTGTGTATTGTTTTGGAAGGAGAACGAGGAGAAACAAGCATGTCCTGTATGTGGAGAGTCGAGGTGGAAAGGTAAGAAAAACGTGCCGGTTAAGGTGTTGCGGTATTTTCCCTTGAAACCTAGGTTGCAAAGACTATATATGTGTAAGAAAACAGCTCATGATATGAGGTGGCACGAGGAGAAAAGAGTTAAGAATGACTGGTATATGAGGCATCCAGCTGATTCACTTGCGTGGCAGTCTTTCGATAATCAGTATCCAGAGTTCGGGTTAGAAGCTCGGAACGTGCGCCTGGGATTCACAACCGATGGATTCAACCCTTTTGGGAATATGAGTACAAGTTATAGCACTTGGCCCGTGGTATTGATTCCTTACAATCTTCCACCATGGAGGTGCATGAAGGCGCCAAACTTTTTGTTAACTTTACTCATCCCTGGCCCTAGATCACCTGGGAATGATATTGACGTATTCATGCAGCCGTTGATTGAAGAGCTGAAAGAGTTATGGGAAACAGGGGTTAGAACTTATGATTATTACGGTTACTCATCAAGCTCAAGAACCAGATCAAGTTCAAGAACAAGAACAAGATCCTTTATGAACCAGATCCTTTTGTATTACCAATATATTTGTTAACTTAAACTCACGTGTAATATGTAAATACTCTGCTATAAATAAATGTAGTGATCCACCTGAAATTTACGGTGGTTTTTGAACAAACCTTCACATGGTATCACAGAGCCCTTTCTCGGATTAACATCCAAACCGATCCCATGGCCTCTGTCAACCCCTCTCTGCCCTTCACCACCATGGTTCATCTCCTCACCATCAAATTATCTTCCTCAAATTATCTCCTCTGGCGCAGTCAAGTATTACCGTTGCTGCAAAGTCAGAATCTTCTTGGATATCTTGATGGTTCCTGCGCCGAGCCCGCTGCTACCATTGTTTTCGGCGACTCTGTTTCTGCAAACCCGAAGTTGACTGAATGGAAACAGATTGATCAACTTGTTCTCAGTCTGTTACTTTCCACCTTAACAGAAGAAGCCATGTCTGCTGTCGTTGGTTTATCCACATCTCGGGCTGTCTGGTCTTGCCTGGAAAACACGTTCAGCCATAGATCAAAGTCCCGTGAGCTTCGACTGAAGGATGACCTTCAGACTATGAAAAAGAATGACAAAACCGTACCTGAGTTCTCCCGTGATTTCAAAGCCGTTTGTGATCAACTTGCTGCAATGGGACGTCCAGTTGATGATCTTGATAAACTTCACTGGTATATACGTGGTCTTGGATCACCTTTTTCAATTTTTTCCACCACTCAATTATCTCTGTCTCCTCTTCCTATATTTGATGATGTTGTACCCAAAGCCGAAAGCTATGAGATCTTTGTTCGATCTTTGGACTCCACTTCTCCTCTGGGCTCCACTGCCGCTGCTTTTACTACTTCTCGAATTTCCAAACCCGCATCACATGCGGGTGGTCGTGGAGAAGGCCGTTCCTCTCGTGGAGGACGTGCGCGTGGTGGACGAAACACTCAAAGAACTCGTCCCATTCGCTGTCAAATATGCCTTCGTGAAGGCCATTATGCCTCTGTTTGCCGTGATCGTTACACTCGGCCTCCTAGTGCAAATTTAGTTGAAGCTTTCACCTCTTGCTCTCTTAATGATGGTCAAGACTCCATCCAAGATTCCGATTGGTACATGGACACTGGGGCCACTGCTCATATGACCCATGATGCCGCTCAATTAGACACGGCAAACACTTATCTTGGTAAGGATTGTGTTGTATTTGGTAATGGTGCATCTCTTCCCATTTCTCACACCGGTACTTTCTCTCCAACTCCTTCTCTTCTTTTAAAAGATGTCTTAGTTGTGCCAGGTCTCACTAAAAATCTTATCTCTATTAGTAAACTAACCTCTGATTTTCCATTCTCTATTACTTTTACTAATGATCGATTCACTGTGCAGACTCGCGACACAAAAAGAGTGGTAGCGATCGGTCGACGTGAAAATGGACTTTATGTTCTTGAACGTGGTCATAAATCTTTCATTTCCGTTCTTCCTAATAATTGTCCGCGCGCATCCTTTGATGATTGGCATGCTCGTTTGGGCCATGTTTCTTATAGCATTATTTCTCTTTTGAATAAAAGTCATCATCTATGTGTTACTTCTTTACTTCCAAATCCTAATGTGTGCTCTAGTTGTCAAGTTGCTAATAGTAAAAGACTTCCTTTTTCTCTGAATAAAAACCGTTCTTGTCATGTTTTGGATCTTATTCATTGCGATTTGTGAGGACCGTCACCTGTTCTTTCAAATCTTGGATTTCAATATTATGTTATCTTTATTGACGATTACTCCCGGTTTACTTGGTTCTATCCTCTAAAACATAAATCTGATTTTTTCCGTATTTTTCTTCAATTTCACACATTTGTTGAAAATCAATTTTCTACCAAAATAAAAATTTTTCAAAGTGATGGGGGAACTGAATTCACTAATCATCAATTTCAAGGTCACTTAATTTCCTCGGGTATTCGTCATCAAATGTCTTGTCCTTACACTCCATCTCAAAATGGTCGCGCTGAGCGCAAACACAGACATATAACTGAAACAGGTCTTGCTATGCTTTTCCACTCTCATGTCCCTCTTAAATTTTGGGTTGACGCATTTAGCACAACAACTTTCATTATTAACCGCTTGCCTACACCTCTACTTGATAATCGCTCTCCCTTTGAGGTTCTTTTTGGTAGACCCCCTTCTTACTCTAATTTTCATCCTTTTGGTTGTCTTGTTTACCCCTACTTACGTGATTATGCTCCACATAAATTAGCCCCCCGTAGTCGTCCTTGTGTTTTTCTTGGCTATAGCATGTCCCATCATGGCTTTCGCTGTCTTGATCGTCTCACTAATCAAGTTTTTATTTCTCGACACGCTATTTTTGACAACCATGGCTACCCTTATAAAAATAACACTCAATCTGGGCCTTTAAATACTACCTCCATTTCTACCTTTCTAGAGCCCACCGCAACCCACTCCCCAAAAATAATTACCTCTTCTCCCTCACAGCCCATTACTATTCCGGATTTGTGTAGCTCTTGTTTAACTGATTCCCCTTATAGTTCTGTTCCAACTTCAGTTTTGCATGTACCTGCTATGGATGGGCCGGAATCTCCATTGGCTTCCTCCTTGCCTACTCCAGCTTTAGCTTCTGCTCCAAGCCCAGCTATTAATCCCGGACCAGCACAAATCCTTGGCACCCACCCGATGCAAACACGAGCAAAATCTGGGATTTTCAAACCTTCTACTCGGGCCTTTCATACATGCCTGGCTCCAAATTCAAATCTCATCAAATCCTTACTCACCATGCGTGAGCCCAAAGGCTTCAAGACTGCTGCCAAGCACCCTGGATGGATTGCTGCAATGGATGAGGAGCTTCAAGCTTTGCATCACAATCACACTTGGGACTTAGTGCCTCGACCGCCACGTACAAATATCGTAGGCTCCAAATGGGTCTTTCGCACCAAGTACCTTGCAAATGGCTCCGTTGATCGTCTCAAAGCCCGTCTTGTTGCTAAAGGCTACACCCAGCAACCAGGACTTGATTTCAATGACACTTTCAGTCCAGTTGTCAAAGCCTCCACTGTTTGTGTTGTTCTTTCCTTGGCAGTGTCTAAACACTGGCCACTTCGCCAACTTGATGTGAAAAACGCTTTTCTAAATGGCATTCTTCAGGAAGAAGTTTATATGGAGCAACCTCCCGGATACATTGATCCAAAATATCCCTCTCATGTCTGCAGGTTGCGTCGAGCTTTATATGGGCTCAAACAAGCTCCCCGAGCATGGTTTCATCGGTTTAATGCTTTTCTTCTTGCTATTGGTTTTACTTGCAGTAGGGCTGACTCTTCTCTGTTTGTTCTTTCCAAGGGTGCTGATTTAATCTATCTTTTATTATATGTTGATGATATTGTCGTGACCAGTAACAATTCACTTCTTCTTAATACTTTTATTAGCAAACTCTCCAAGGAATTTGCCACCAAGGACATGGGCTCATTAAATTATTTTCTGGGTCTCGAAGCATATCGGTCTTCCTCTGGTCTCTTTCTCAGTCAGGCCAAATATGCCCATGAAATATTGCAACGTGCCAAACTTGTTGATAGTAAGCCCGTCAGCACTCCCATGGTAGTTGCACATCACCTATCCATTGATGGTCCTGATTTTGATGATCCTTCACTCTACCGGTCACTTGTTGGTGCTCTTCAATATCTCACTATCACTCGGCCTGATCTTACTCATGCTGTCTCTGCCGTAAGTCAATACATGCACAAGCCTTCCCTTTGCCACTTTCAGGCTATTAAAAGGATATTACGCTACATTAAAGGTACCCTGCAGTATGGTCTTTCATTCACCCCCTCTTCTTCTCGTGATATCCGCGCTTACTCGGATGCTGACTGGGCCGGTTGTCCCGACACACGACGATCTATCTCTGGCTATGCCATTTACCTTGGTGATAACCTTGTCTCTTGGCGTTCCAAGAAACAACCTACAGTGTCTCGTTCAAGTTGCGAATCAGAATATCGAGCACTCGCCAGCACAGCTGCTGAACTCAAGTGGCTTGGCCATCTTCTTCGTGATCTCAAGGTGATATCTTCCTCTTCTCCACTTATATTTTGTGATAATCAAAGCTCCATCTTTCTTGCAGCAAATCCAGTCTCTCACAGTCGCTCGAAACATATTGAGCTCGATTATCATTTTGTGCGCGAATTGGTGGCCTCCGGACAACTTCAACTCCAATATGTACCTACCAATCTCCAGCTTGCTGACATTTTTACCAAAAGCCTTAGTCGTTCTGCATTTACATTCTTTCGTTCCAAGCTTCGCATCCGAGACTCTCAAACGCTAGGCTTGCGGGGGGGTATTACGGTTACTCATCAAGCTCAAGAACCAGATCAAGTTCAAGAACAAGAACAAGATCCTTTATGAACCGGATCCTTTTGTATTACCAATATATTTGTTAACTTAAACTCACGTGTAATATGTAAATACTCTGCTATAAATAAATGTAGTGATCCACCTGAAATTTACGGTGGTTTTTGAACAAACCTTCACAATGATGCATCTAAGTCAACATCTTTTCAGATGCATGCTGCGGTAATGTGGACCATAAATGATTTTCCGGCGTATGGGAATCTTTCCGGCTGGAGTACGAAAGGGAAGTTAGCGTGTCCGACGTGTAATAAAGAAACTGCTAGTGAGTGGCTAAAATTTTCTCAGAAGTTATGTTCCATGGGTCATCGACGTTATTTACCAGCAAATCATGCATGGAGAAGAGAATGTGCCAAGTTTGATGGGAGAGTAGAGGATAGGATTGCACCAAAAGAGTTTTCTGGAGAAGAGATAGTGGAACAACTGCAACATGTTAGAGCGAACAATTTTGGCAAAGGTCGGGGAAAGAACAAGAGAAAACGAGCCGTATCAGAATTGAATTGGACAAAACGTAGTATTTTTTTTGATTTGCCGTATTGGTCGTCATGCAAGTTGCGACATAGTTTGGATGTAATGCACATAGAGAAGAATATTTGTGATAATATACTGGGTACATTGATGAGTATTAACAAAAAGACGAAATACACGATCAAGACGAGGAAAGATCTTGAGAGAATGAGAATTAAACATAATCTGCATTTGCGGGTGGAAGGCAACAGGGTGGTCATGCCGCATGCATGTTTTACGATGACGAGGGAGGAGAGGATTGATTTTTGTAAATGGTTGCAAGGTGTGAAGTTGCCAGATGGTTATGCTTCAAATATTGGTAGATGCGTGAGTCCTGATGATTGGAAAATCAATGGATTGAAAAGTCATGATTGTCACGTATTTTTGCAGAAGTTATTACCTGTGGGAATTCGGGTTTCGATACATAGGGATAATCACTTTACGAGTGTCAATACTGCATCTAAATGGTACGAAGATGATCCATTCGTATTGGCTTGTCAAGCTACCCAAGTCTATTACTTGATTGATCCAATGAAAAGTGCTGATGAAGATAGTGGGGAGATAACTTGGCGAGTCGTACAAAAATTTGTTCCTCGAAATATACATGAAGCAGGAACGAGTGCAGATTACGAGAATAGTGGAGATGAAGATGACAATCCGATTGTTGAGGCATACTAGGAAGATGGAGAGGGTATTAACTTGTTTGTTGACCTCGGTGCACTCGAGTTGCTCCCCTTGTGTAGAGATGATGTCCCACCCGTACATCTCGACCCGTCTGTATTAAATGATCATTCAATTCAAGTC